>NW_028190610.1:600000-1109861 GCF_048542155.1 Nylanderia fulva | reverse complement strand
ATCGTTCCTTAATGTTCGCATATAAATGTGGAATCTCATTAGCAAAATAAAAATTTGTACACACGGTTTGCAACACAACAACAAATTCGAAAAAATATAAATCCGTACACTGAAATCGTAAAATTTAAAATTTCTTAAATCCTTTCATAGCTAATCAATTCGATTAGAATAGACAAGAGCTACTCTGTTAATACTACGCTTATATTCGTAAATTAATTCAAAATCGTATATTGAAATAATTTATCGACTATAAAGATTACGACAATAAAATGCTTTAAAACTAAAAATTTTATAATTTCACATAAAACAAAAATCAATATCAGACTATAACAAAACGTCTGTGTTTGGAAATTTTATAGTACGTATTTTTAATAAATATGTCTGGTTGATTTAATACTTTAATATTGATATTTAAGTAATTCAGACACCAAATAAACTACTGTAAAGAGGAAGGAAGAATCGATTATTAATTTCCTCAGACACTTAAATCAAAATTAATGATAATTTAATTTATTTCTTACTTACATAATTAAAATCAATTTAATGTTTCATATATTGCCAAAATAAAATTGACAAGTATAAAAGAGCATTACCGCATTAAAAAAATTATTAAATTAAAAATATTTTTATTTCTATACTGCTATATAAATAAATATTTATCTGTTTAGAAAAGAATTTTTTTACATCAAACAATAAATGTTTTTCACATCCAATCGATACTATTAATTTCAAATAAATAATTTTTATTATAAAAGAGTATTGAGGTCGGAAAATCACGATTTATATTTAAAATTGTATTTTATTTTGGCTTTATACTCACAGTTTGTTTATTTAGTATATATATAATTTGAAAAAAAAGTAAAATAAATTTTGAAAAATATTTTAAAAACACCTATTTAAATACTAGTGACTGTCATTATAATTGGAAATTTATTTTGTATTTAACTTATTACAAAATGTTATATAAAGATAATACTTTTATCAGTTATAAATCTTCATGGTTTCGCGCATAGAGTACGATGTCATAAACAAAGTATTAAAATTTTAAAATTAGATAAATGTGATATAAAAAACAAAAAAATAGTACATATCGCGATTAATAAGAAATCAATTATAATATTTACAATTTTATATTATATACTTATACAAACAGAGTACGTACAGTATAAAGACACAGTATTATGCATAAAGACATGTATAATTAAATGTATATTTCTAACAAAAAAATATAAAATGTCCCGTTTTAAATTAAATATTGTTGTAATTTTATAAACCAAGGTTTTTCTTTCGAAAAATATACTTTATACAATATTTATAGAACTGGAAAAAGAGCGTCGCGTCGTAAGTATACGGTCTTATTTCAATTGAAGCATTTTCGAGATTTGATAATATCATTATTTTTTAAACGTTTTATGTTCTTTTCTGAAACAAATATGAAACATCTTGTAATGTATTTATCTTCCAATATTGTTTTATCTAAATAAACTTTTGCACAAAATAATGTGGATAAATTGATTGGTATAAGAAAAACATTCCAGTGATTTTAAAAAATTGCAATTCGTAGCAATGTGCAACTACATACATTTTTTAAATAATGATATATTTATAATAATTTAATTCTATTACTATTTTGTGCAAAAATTATTGAGATAAAATTATCGAAGGTTGAGTATATGACGAGAAATTACATACCATATTTTTAGTAAAAATGTTTTTTCGAAATAAGTCATATAAATATGTATAAATAATGCCTATTTTATTGGATTAATTGGGCAAAATTTAAATGTGCTCAATTAAGACAACAGTTACACAAAAATGCCGCCACCCACACAAATATATATATGTAAATATATATACATATAAAGACCGAAAAAATTGCAATTTATGGCAATGGTGCAATGCATACATTTATATTAAATAAGGACATATTTATACTAATTGAATTATTAAGATAAAATTATCGAAATAATGAGTATACGAGAAATTACACAATATTTTTAGCAAAAATGTTGTTGAAATAAGTCATATAATGGTATAAACAATGCTTAATATTTGATTAATTAGGCAAAAGTTAAATGTGCTAAATTAAATCAACCGTTACACACAATGCCGCCATACACCCAAATATATATAATTATATATATATATATATATATAACGACCTCAGAGTTTTGTTGATTTAACACATCATATTTAGCATGAAGACACGTCCAGAGAATCAGTCAGTCTTTCGTGGTCTTTCGAACCACGTCGCCGTAGATATAATATACTTTTAATAAAGTGTGTGAATATATTATATTCTTCCAACATTGCATACTTCTAAAGCATTTAATTTGCTGCAGTTTATTTTTAAAACAATATATAGTTATAATCAATATAGTTTTCCAATTAACATTCTGTTTTCGAAATATTCGGTAAGTCAGAAGAACTTTTATACATATAAAACATGTGTCTATAAATGCAAGAAAATTTAATCATTTGGTAGGACGGAATTTTATAGAATTTCCAACATATGTATAGGAATAAAGAGAATAGTTTTATTCAAAATTATTTGTAAATTTCAATCCAGAGATATATATAATTTAAATAATTCTATTGTCCTTTCTTCAGCGAGTTCGCTGACAATGAGTGACATGTTATCAATTCTTTGGCCTATATCGGTTAGGCTGTCCGTTGTTATATTTTGCTTGTTTTGATACTTTGTCTTTAACTTGTTCATTATGATTCTTTCGCTCGGGTCATATATATACATATATTCGATCGCTGACTTCGTTCTCAATTCGATTTAATATAATCAAATAAAATTGAAATATAAAATGAATTTATCGCCACAGTTAAAATAATCTTGAACCACAAAAGTTTGATATCAAATATTATTTTTGAAAGTTTGCAAATACTACAGTTAAACAGATAATGTATATTATAATAGACACTTTTAATTGTCTTTTCATTACTAGATTTATTAAAATTCTGTTTTCAAAATTTCTCGTACTTTTTATATTTATAAAAAATATCTGTATATATTTTAATACTTAATTGATTTTGAAGTTGTGCTGCGACATTGAGTAAAATAATTTTATGAAGAATGAAAATTAAATATTAATTTTTGTTGTTGAAAATTATATATATACATTAAGAAGAATAAAGAATAGAATAATTGTTTTTAATCTGTATTCGATATATCCCCTAAAAGAAGTATAATAAAAGTTTGAAAAATTAATTTTGTTAAGTGTAAAATAAATGTTAGTGACAATAATTAGTCGAATTGTCATCGATTCGACATCGATTCGACAACGAATCGACGTCAATTCGACCATTATTTTTCACTGGGAATATAAATGCAACACAAGTTAGAAGTAGACATAATACTAAATATTTTACGTAAAATTTTTTTACATAAATATTTTATATAAAACGTTCAAAACGCATGTTAATATTAAAAAACGCAACAACACTAGTTTAATATCGATTTAAAATAATTTTGAACCCAAAAAAGTTTTGATATCAAATATTTTTTTTTGAAATTTGCAAATACAAACATTTAAACAGATAATGTAATTAAAATAGAATTTTTAATTGTCTTTTTTACTAATTTAAAAAAATTCTTTTTTTTCAAAATTTCTCGTACTTTTTACTTTTTTAAAATTTTTCGCGAAAGGATATCGTTTACGATAAAAATTTTATATCCTGTTGCTCACAAAATCGAATAGTCAATTAGTGGACAAAAAAGGGGACGAAGAAATGGTTTTTTAAAATCTGAAAAACCTTTTAAAGGGGCTTGGTTTAAAAGTTTACTACATTGTTGCAAGTAGTGTAAATGAGGTTTTTTAAATTTTTAAACGCATCACCCCATTTTCTCGAAAACGTAAATATGAAGCATTTATATAACAAGATTTTCGTTATAAAATTATTTTTAAAATGTTAAATTTTTGAAAAATTTTTTTTTAAAAAAATTTTTAAACAATAAAAATGTATAGATATTAAATTTTTTAAAAAAATCTTTTTTATTTTTACTTCATTAAATAAAATTAAAAGTATAAAAAATTTTTTTTATATTTTAAACTTTTTTATATGATATTTAAAATTTTTTTATGAAACTAAATATTATAAATTTAATCAGAACGGGTACCCGTATTTATTTAAATTTTTTGATAAAGGGAAATTCTGCGATTTAATAACATGAGATAAAAATTTTTTAAAATATGTAATTTTTTAATATATTAATAAAAATTTTTGAGATTTATTATTAATTATTTGTATTTTTTTTAAAAATGAAAAAGGATTCTTTTTAAATAAAAGAACCGCTAATGATTAGTATTCCCTTTAAAGCTTACTTTTTTAGAGGGGTTATATTGATATATATAATTTTTTCAGTTTTTACCCTGTAATCAAAATTAAATTTTATTTTTTTGTTCAAATCAACAAAACTTCTTTTTTTGGGGATATTATGATTTTGGGGAATTCTATTCACAAGATGACAGTTTATTGAAAATTCGCGAACCATGAGGTAAAACGTAATAAAAAAATAATCTGCTAAATTTTGAACTTTAATTTATAAAAAAAGTGTAAAGTTAAGATAAAAATTTGTTATATGGATTTTATTAAAAAATAATTTTATTAAAGTACACACACAAGATAATTGTATTTTTTAAATTAAATATTTAAAGTTTATACATACGGGTTAATAATAATGGGGGTTAAAATATATATATAGATAAATATATTTATAGTACCAAAGGCCGATAATAATCGCACATATGTGGTAAGGATTTTAATTAATGGTCCTTTTTTTAAAAGTTTTTGTGTGGCTTCGCCGTGGAAATGATTTTAAAACGCGGCTTTTCCCCGCACCGTGCCGTCGCAAAATGGCGGCGTGCATGGCCCCAAACCATTTTTGCCTGCACGTAATAAAAAAAAAATAGTAGGTTCACTGCGGATTGCAATTGTTTTTCGGGGGTGGCCCAAACGCCCCTTCGGCTCGTGCGTTCATCCCCGCACTCGTGACCAATTGTAACTTTCCCCTTTGTACACAATATAATTGTACTATTTGTGGGGGAAAATAAAAAAAAATTTGAAAAAAAAATAATATCATTTTTTATAACTGAAAAAAACCCAAAAAGTCATTTTTTAAACATTTTAAAAATTTGCCAACGGCAAAAAATTAGAGGTTTTAAGCAAATTTGGTACCTTGGAATTTTACTTATTTAATAAAATTTTTGGGGGGGGGGGGGGCCCGATTTGATGGGAATGACCTTTTTAATATATATAAAAAAAATAAAATTTGTTTTTGAAAATTCACTATGTTTACAGTAATCTTTCAATAAAATAATTTATAATTTTCTTTTTTTTAAATTTTTGAGAAAATTTGTACACCTTTTTTGGCTGAGAAATACGCCGTCCCCGAAGAAATTTTTGGGAAATACCCATTCTCATGTAACAGGAGAAATAGACAATACAGAATATAATATAAAAAAATAATGAATATAAATATTTTAATGAAAAATTTTTTAATAATACAAACTTTTTTAAAATGTTTTTTATTTTTTCGCTTCTCCTAAAATTTCATATTATTTTTTTATTTTTACAATTTTCGCTTTTTTCCTAAATCGTACAAAAATTTACTTTATTTCATATTTTTACTAAACCGTTTTTTTGAAAAAATTTTGTCTTGTCATTTTATAAATATATATTAATATAATATATATTTTAACTACATTGTTTTTTTATTTTTTTGTTCTAATTTTACTTTTTTTCAAAAAAATTTAAAATTAATTTTATTTTTTTTTAATTTTTTTTTTATTTTACATATTTTATTTTCATATATCGTTTTCTTAAAGATTTGTGCTACATTTTTTTTTTAATTCTTTAAAATAATTTTTAAAAAAATCTAACCGTAAATTTTTATTGCTTTTTTTCATTTTATTCTTTCGTAGAATTTCTTCTTTTTTTATTTTTTTATTTTTTTTTTGTCTTTATACATTTATTATATAAATTTTTAAATTTTTTAATTTTTTTTTAAAAAATTTAATACTTTGTAAATTTGCCAGTTGTCGTAAAATTTTATGATTTCTTAAAAGGGGTTGTTGCTGTGCAAAAAAGCAAAATTTCATATATTGTAAAAAACATTAGAACAATGAAATATTGGACTTTGGAAGAGCAGTCCTTCAAAAGTAATACGAAGTTATAAGATCTTGGAGCAAAAAGCATATCGATACAAAAATTTCCCACAATTAAAAATTTATTGCTGCCGAACTTTTTCATCAGAGATCCCAAATTTTACAAGTTTTACTCATATCCGTTAGCAAAAAGCAAAGTTTAAAATTATACATCTCACATAAAGAAGAGGTTTGGGAAAATATTCAATTTTCAACAAATTTGGTTTTAAAAAATTAAAAAATATTAAAAGAGGGAAATTAAACCCCAAATGTTTAAAAAAAAATTTAAATAAATTTTTAATTTTAAAATATAAAAAAATAAAAATTTTTTAAAAAATTATTTACTATTTGCAGGATATTATCGCGTTAAATATGATGATGAGAATTTGGGAAAAAAAATTTTAAATATCAAAAATTGATAATTTTACGAAAATTTTAGTTTTAACGTGCCCAAAAATTTTCGTGATGCATTTTATTATGATACAGGCCAATCAACGCCAATAATTTGGAATATCACATGTTTTGGTAAAGAAGAAGATTATAAGGGTGGACCTTTTTTTTAAAGCTCTGGAATAATGTTTAATTTTCCCGCTGCATGTGGAAAAAAAGCAATTGGACTTATATGGTAAAATTATAGATTCATGAAAGGACATTTTGGATTTTTTGCTATACTTCATTCATCACCCAAAAATTTAAAAAACTTACAATCAAAAAAAAATTTTCCCGCAACGATAAAAAATTTTTCATATTATTGGTCACAGAAAATGTGCAAAAATTTTAGTTTGAATAATCACTCACCGGAAACCCCCAAAGTTATGTTTTCATACTGTAATAATTTAATAAACATTTTATAAGCGGGTTCTTAAAATCTTTGTAATGAAATATTAATTAAAATTATTAACAAAAAACGTAATGTAACTTTTTAAAAAAAAGGGGCATTTTAAAAAAAATTTTAAAAAAAAAATAAAAAAAAAGATATTGGGGAATTTAAAAAATGTTACGACAAAAGTGAAATGGGCTTTTTTTTGGGGGGCATTTTTTACGGAAAAACGAAAAATAAAAAAGAACAAATCTCGAAGATCCAAAAAACCCGGGGGAAAATTTTTTTATTTTTTTACCTTTTTAAATAAATTTTCTTGGGGGATCCCTAAATGTAAAATGAGTTAAACGCTTTTTTTAATAAAAAAATTAAAAATTTTTTTTTTTAAATTTTTGCCAGGTGGGGGAATGGACAATTTAGGGGTTTTTAATAAAAAATTGATAAATGACGTACTATGGGACACAGTGTTCCCATAGGATTCGAAAAAAGACAGTAAATTTTAAAATTTTGGCTTCATTAAGAATAGATTTTCGGCTTTTTAAATTATAAACATAACTTTAAAAAAAGGACGATCAATTTTCGTTTTCATTTTTTACATTTTTACAAAGCATCAAAAATCCAATTTCATTTTTTGAAATTTTAAAATTTAAAAAACCAAAAAAATGTAAATATTTTTAAAAATTTTGAAAAAAAAATTTTTTTGTTTTAGAACCTTTTTTTTTTTTTTAAAATTTTAATTTAAAAGGGGAATTAATTTTATGAAAAAGTTTCCAAAATCTTTTGGGAAAAAATTTTTAAATTTTTAAAATTTCAAAATATGAAAAATTCGATTTTTAAATTATTTTTAAGTTTAAAAAAATTTTTGAAAAGATCAAACTTTTCTTTAATAATGGATTAAAATTTATTTTGTCAAAGAAAGACCTCGAAAGTTTTAGAAGCTAAATAATGAAGTGAAACAGAAAACAATTTGAAACCGAAAAAGGGGAAATTTTAAAAAAATTATTAGGAAAAACGAAAAAAATAAAAAAAATTTTCTATCTGATAATTTTGTTTTATTTTTTTATTTTTGATTTTTGTTTTAAATCGTAGTGATTTCATTTCAATCTTTTTTAATAATTAAGTTCATAATGCGGAATGGATTACTATTTTTAAATTTTTAATTTGTTAATAAAACGATTGTTTAGAGGTTTTTGAAGAAAAAATGATTAATTTTCTTATTTTTATAATCAAATTGAAATTTCGCAAAAAAAAAGAAAAAGAGAAAATAATTTCAAATTTTTTTCTAATCGGGGTTTAAAAAAAATTGCGTTTTTTTCATGGAAGTATTTAATAATAATTGTTTTTTTTTCCATTTGTTTAAATATTGTTTTTTTAGAGTTTACATCCTGCTTTTTTATTTCCTAAAAAAAAATAATTGCACATAAAGTTTTAGTTTTTCGATCTTGTTTGAATAGTGAATTTATTATTACAAAAAATTTTATTTTTTACTTTAATTTTTTAAATTTGTAAAATTTTGTGATTATTACTTAATTTAATTTTTAATTAATCTTTAAAATTTATATATTTAAAAAAAATATAAAAAAAACGATATAAAAGCAAGGCAAAAAAAATTTATAATTGTCAAAAACAAAAAAACAAAACATTTTTCACCCAAAATTTTAAAAAGTGGGTTAAAATGGTTTTTTACAACAAAACGATAATTTTAATATTAAAAAAATTTTTTTAACTTTTTTGAGTTTTTTTTTTTCCTTTTTTGCTTTTTAATATAAATGTCGAATCTCTTTTAAAAAATTTTAACTTTCGTTGAAAAAAGAAAAAATACGTAATATACGACAATTTCGTAAATTTTCCGGAACCTTATTGAAATAATTTTGCCAAAAAATTTATGAAAAAATGCCTTTTTAAATTAAAAATTTTAATTACATTTTTACAAAAAGAAAAAAATTTAAAAAAAACAGTTTGGTGTGTAAAATATTTAAAAATTTTTTTTAAAAAGATACTTGGCTTTTAAATTTTAATTTTAATTTCAGAATTCTGAAAAAAAAAAATTTAAAAAAGGAAAGAAGTATCGTTTATTAATTTTCTCAAACATTTAAATTAAATTAAAGATAATTTAATTTAATTCTTATTTGCACAATTAAAATAAATTTAATGTTTCACATATTGCCAAGAATTAAATTGACACATATAAAGAGTATCACCGCGCATTGCAAAAATTATGAAATTAAAAAATATTTTTATTTCTATACAGCTATATAAATCATTTATTTGATACAAATAAATATATTTATCTGTTTTGAAAAGAATTTTCTTACATCAAACAATAAATGTTTTTCACATTTAATCAATATCATTAGTTTCAAATAAATGATTTTTATTATAAAAAAGTATTGAGTTAAATATTTAATTAAATTTAATAAAATTTTTTTTGCGCTATTAAAGAGATTTGATAAAATAAACTTTGTTAAAAATTTTTAGAGGCCTTCTATGTATAACATAATATATGTTCGGAAGATAAAAATATAGTAATTATTATATAATTATCAATTACAGAATATTTTAATTTCCAAAGAAATTCGTAATATAAATTCGCAACAATTGTCGTCACATCTGGTTTGATGTATCGCGATAGTTCATCGGATAAGATAAGTCACGTTTTATATTCAAAATTGTATATCATTTTCGCTTTATTCTCACAGTTTGTTTATCTAGTATATATATAATTTGAGCAGAAAAAAAAGGAAACAGATCTTCGAAAATATTTTGTATTCACTTTTTAAAGAAATGTTATATGAAAAAACTAATTTTATCAGTTATAAATCTTTATAGTTTTGCACACAGAGTACGATATAATAAATAATCAAAGTAGTAAAACTTTAAAATTAGAGAAAAATTGATATAAAAAGACGAAAAATAGTACAAATCGTGATTAATAAATAATCAATTATAATATTTACGATTTTATAACATATACAGGCGTAAGTAGACACAATATTGTGCATAAACATGTATATAAATAAATGTATATTTCTAACAAAAAAATATAAAGTAACCCATTTTATATAACGTATTGTTATTTCAGAACCAGAATTTCTCTTCCGAAAAATATACTTTATACAACATTTATAGAATTTGAAAGGAGCGTCGCGTCGTAAATATATGGTCTTATTTCAGGTGGAGGCATTTTTGAGATTTGATAGTTATTATTATATTGTTAAACGTTTTATGTGTTTAATATTGACAAAAATATAAAACATCTTGTAATATATTTATTTTTCGATATTATTTTAGCTGAATAAATTTCTGCACAAAATAATGTGGATAAATTGATTCGTATAAAAAAAAACACTACAGTTGATTTAAAGAAAATTGCAATTTATAACAATGTGCAACTACATACATTTTTTAAAATTATGAAACATGTTTACACTAATTGAATTATATTACTATATTTTGTGCATAAAATTATTAAGATAAAATTATCGAAAGTGCATGTATATAAAGAAAAATTACACTATATTTTTTTATATAAGTAATATATATATCTATAGATATAAGCACCGTCTGTCTGTCTGTCTGATCGCGAAATACTTCGATATTTATGGACCGATTTTTGTGAAACAACTACCAAAATGTTGCAAATTTTTCGGGGATGGATGTTCTGTTTTAAGTTTTACACTCCCACCCACGCAATCGCATATTTATGGACCGATTTTTTCGAAATTGGTACCACAATTTTGCAAATTTTTCAGAGAATGTTAAAGTAGTTCGAAATAGTAATTAAACAGACAAACAGACAGACTTAAATAGTCTAAATAGTACTTACTTAAAAACCCCATCGTCGCATACCCCGAAAAATTTGCAACATTAAAGGAAATCCGAAATCTTTTACGGCAAATGTTGTATACAAAGAGGTTTTGTAAAATGAAAAATTGTATGAAAACTAATAATAGCGGAGTCAGTGTTGAGAAAAGTGTATAAATAATGTCTATTTATTTGATTAGGTTAGCATCTTTTGAATGTGCTAGGCTTAATTAAGTCAACTGTTACACAAAAATGCAGCCACACAAATACGTATATATATACCTACATATAACGACCTCAGAAATTTTATTGACCTAACACATTATATTTATCATGATAAAACGTACAGAGAATCAGTCAGTCTTTCGTGGTCTTTCGAACCACGTGGTGGTAGATATAATACTTTTAATAAAGTGTGTGAATATATTATATTCTTCCAACGTTGCATACTTCTAAAGCATTAATTTGTTGCAGTTCATTTTTAAAACGATATATAGTTTTAATCAATATAGTTTTCTAATTAACATTCTGCTTCGAAATATTCGGTAAGTCATTACAATTTTCATACATATAAAACATATATGTGTCTACAAATTCAAAACAATTTAATCATACGGTAGGACGGAATTTTATAGAATTTCCAACATATGTATAGAAATAAAGAGAATAGTTTTATTCACAATTATTTGTAAATTTTAATCCAGAGATAATTTCAAATAATATCGATCGTATAATATTTTACGAATTGTATGTTGTTTGGCGAATTATTAGTTTTATTAGCTGAAATGTTGTAATAAATTTAGAGACGTTATATTATTGTTATTGGCTTTAATTCTGCATTTAATATATTATATAAATGACTTGCAATAACCGCGAGGTATAACTTTTGCTTGCGAGATATAATTCTATTTGTTTTTTCTTCAGCGAGTTCGCTGAGTGACAAATTATCGATTCTTCGGTCACCTATGCTTATATCGATTAAGCTGTCCGTTGTTATATTTTGCTTGTTTTGATACTTTGCTTTACCTGTTCATTATAATTGTTTCCCTCGTTGTCATATATATACATATATTCGATCGCCGACTCTCGTTCTCAATTCAATTTAATATTTTAAAATAAAATTGAAATATATAATGAATTTTATCCCCACAGTTGAAATAATCTTAAACCCACAAAAGTTTGATGTCCAATAAATAATTTTTTAAACTAAAAAATACTGCAATTAACAGATAATGAATATTTTAATAGACACTTTTAATTGTCCTTTTATTACTAGATTATTAAAATTCTGTTTCCAAAATTTCTCGTACCCTTTTTATTTATAAAAAATATCTGTGTGTATTTTAATACTTATTTGTGATGTCAATATATTAAAGGTTGTATAGTCCTTGGCTATTATTTTATCACGATTCGACAAGAAGTTTCATTCGAATAATATGTTCACAGTTTTTAATTTTAAGTACACTTGAGAAGGACCAAAACCCATGGTCGAAACGTTGGGTGGTGATTATTAAATATTTATTAGACAGTAATGGTCGTTAAAATTAATTATCCTGTGAAATATATTAAAATTAAAACTTATTAAAATTTAATTTTTACTTATTATTAAGTTGTCTTTCTCAAACGTATTAGTATTCTACTATCAATATATATATACAAAATAGAAGTCAAAATAATAATTCGGCTAATTAAAATTATGATCATTTTTATAGCATCAAGCAACTGTCATCGCAAAAATTAACAATTTGACAATTGTAAAGTGAATAATAGAAATAATATCAAAAGCGTGCGCTAAGCGCGTTCTTGTGTTGTCTAGTGATTTAAAAAAGACATCATTACTATATTTAGGTTCTCTATTTGTCTTTTGCTTACAGTGTGTTTTGCAGACCTAAAATAAATTTTTTGACACGATGATATTTCTACTATTAATTAGCGGAATAATGTATATCGTTGGAACGGCTTCTACTCCTAATCAATCGTCTTTATGCTATCAACCATCAGAATATATAAAACCCATCCATTACCATATTAAGCATATATCATATATTGAAGGAAATATTTTCTATGGAGAATACAATATTAGCATAAGCATTCTTAACAAAACTCAAAATATATTAATTAACAACATATATTCAGAAAAATTATGTTTTAAAAATATAGTTTTAATTAAAAATTTAGAAAAACATCATGAGAATATTAAATATACATTCTATAAACCGACATATGATATTCAAGAAGACATAATTGACCTTTCTTTTAAGGATGAGTTATTACCAGGAAATTACACTTTATATATTAAATATTTTGGTTATACTGATGAAGTCTTTAGAATTTTCGATGTGAAAAATAAAACTGCGTAAGTAAATAATATATGTTTATTAAAATCAATGTGCAATGTGCAATTACATGCAACTTTGTAATTAATATATATTATTTTTGTATAAAATGTTTCAAAAATTATTATATATCATGCAATTTAAATATAAAGACTACTAATTCTATACCTTTAATGCATATTATTACATATTACATTTAAACATTTTTAAATTCCAACATTTTGATGCTTGCTAGAATTGTTTCATTAATTTATGTTTTTTGAAATGTATAGTTTCGTAGCTGTTACTCATTTTCATATAATAGGCACCCGGTATATAATGAGTACGTGTTGGGATGAAAAATATTTATTCTTAGAAGCAACCTTTAGCATATCTATAGGATGTAATCAATGCACGGCTTTGTCAAATATGCCATTGCGAAATACTGAAAAAAACAAGTACAATATGTTATTGAAACGCTTCGATACCACACCCGCAATGTCGCCGTATCTTGCAACAATAATTGTGTCCAATTACTTATCACGTGTTGATAATAATACTCAACATATTCAAATGTGGTGCAGAAACGAATTTGTATTTCACATGGCATTTGCAAAGAATGTAGCTGAAAATATCACGTTGTTCTATAAAAATACATGGAAACAACAGTCAAACAATATTTCGAAAGTGACTCATGTTGCAATGTCAAATTTCCCTAATAATGGCATAATAGTTTTCGGACTTGTTTTTTATAAGTGAGTACAAGTACTTAAAATTACATCAAAAGTAAAATTATATATTAGTATGCAAAATTATACAATTGAAAAACATGTAGGTATATCTTTTGTTTCTGTAAATGTGCAAAAGTATAAGATATTGTGAAAACAATTTTAAGTAGTAAAATTTAAGTTTATTCGTACTATAATTCAAAATGTTGTAGTTTATTGTTCTAATATATACATACATAAAGATAAAAATTTTTATGCTATATCGTATCCCCTAAGGTAAATTTAAAATTGTAATAAAGCTATAAAAGAAATAACATTTTTTTATTTATTAAAACTAAAGTTCTTCATCAATGATTTACGCATTAACACAAAATCATTGTTTCATACTTAAATTAAAAATTACAAAAAATATTATTTGTTACGTATTACAATACCAATTTGCTAATTGAAATTTTATTATGTACAAAAGTTCTCAGTCGAACATTTAAATATTACTTTCAGCGAAATGGATATCGTTTACGATAAAAATTTATATCCTGTTGCTCACAAAATCGAAGTAGCTCAATTAGTCGGACATAAAGTGACACAGCAATGGTTTTATAATCTGAACAATCCGTTTCGATCGGCTTCTTGGTTCAACAAAGCTCTTACTACATTGCTTGCAATGAATACTGTCAATAAAGTGATTCTAAATAATTTTAATGCTATTACCTCCCACTTTCTCGGAAACGATAACATACTTAAGCATTTATATAGCAAGATTTTCGTATATCAAATTATTTTTACAAAATGTATAAATTCTTTTTAACATTATATACATATGTATACAATATTAAACAATATATGTTATACATATGTATACAATATATTAAACTGTTTTTTAAAAATACTTTTTCAAATATTTACATTCATATAAATATAATGTAAAGTATGAAAACTTTATTTATACTATATTATATTATATTTTAACATCACTTTATCTGATATTATTATACTAGCTTTTCGGTTCGCTCTTCACGCGGGCCTTAAAGCCTTTACCCAACACTGATTCCGCTCTTACTAGTTTTTACACAATTTTTTATTCTACAAAACCAAAGATATATAATATTTAGTTATACTTTATTTAATATCTATCTATTTGTCTGTCCATCTGTCCGTCTGTCTGTCGTCGTCACCCCAAAAATTTTCATGAACTTGGTACCGAAAATAAATCAATATATGTGTGAATGCGTGGGTAAAAGTTTTATATACGAATTTTTTTTAAATGTGATTTCTCGATATTTTGGAACATTTCGAACACATTGCCATAGAAATCTGCAAAATATTTTTTCGCGGAAACATATCCTTCTCTATGTTAAAAAAATTTTTAAATTAAAAAATAACCATCTCATCACACTCCCCAAAAAATTTGCAACTTGTATATATAAATATAAGTAAATATCCAATTTCGCGAAAATTAATCAATAAATATATGTATGCGTGTGTGGATGCGTATGTAGTAGTGTAAAACTAAAAAAAAACACATAGTAGCGATTTCCGAAAATATGCGAAATTTTGGTACCAATTTGATGAAAATCAGTCCACAAATGTGGAAGCAGTTCGCGGTCAGACAGACAAAGAGACGGACGGTACTTATACGTACAGATTTGTATAAAATCTAAAATAAAATAAATTAATCAGAAACTATTATATCCGATATTTATTTTACTTATTTTGATAAAGAAAACTCTGCGATATAATATATCATGAGATAATAATTTTAAAAGTATGTAATATTTGTTAATTATATTGATACAAAGTTTATAATTTTATTTTTATATTTACTCATATGTGTTTTTCCGGCGGTGTGGATGTCGGATGACTTATTTGTTATATGCCGCTTAGTATCAAAAGTAACATCTTACTTTTCGGCGCCACTACATTGCTCGCCGCTCGCTGCATGACGCCGCCTCTCGATCAAATAATGCTTTCTACCTGCTTAAGGGTTTAGATATTTTAATAAATAACTCAATAATTATTGCAAATATCGCAAAATGATACAGGACTTTTCTATTCAGTTTAACACGCTCTATCTGCCCATTCGCGGTGGTTCGCGAATTATGGGACACCCTGTATATTATACCAAATAATATATATAAATATATATACACACAAATATTTTACTAAATAATATATATAAATATATATACACACACGAAGTGTCCTGTATAATTACGCATATGTGTGTAGAGGATATTATTCAAATGGTTTTTTAATGTTTTGCTATATCTTTGTAACAAAAAATTTATCTTTAGAATAAAATGATAAACCGTGCGGCAATAGAAGACATTTCACTGTTATGCGATTAAAGTATCTTGTATATATATATATAAATATAATTTTGCCTTATAATATATAGTATCACTTTACATGTAACCATTATAATAAATATATATTTATAATATATCTAATTTATAATTTTGATGTAAATTGTAGCACCCTGTATACTGCGCATGATGCAACACGCCGTAACCAAAGAAATATTTCAAAAAGGCGTTCGCTCATATACAAATAGCACGTGAGTATATAATATAAGAAAATAAAATCATTTTAATCTCAAATAATTTATTATAATACAAATTTTATATATTGTCCCTTATTATTTCGCTTTTGCTGACATTATTTCATATTGCTTTTTTTTAGTTTTACAATTCTGCTTTTTTCCTACATCTGCTACTAGATTTACCTTCACTTTCGTTACTTTTACTATGAAAACCGCTTTTGTTGAAATAATATGTTGTTTTTTTACTTTTTCATATAATACATATATTCAACGTTGTTTTATTTTTGTTTCATAATTTATTATTTTCCAAAATAATTTTTAAATTAATTTGTATTCTTTTTATTATTTCCTTTATTGCTTCATATCGTCTATAATTATTCTTATAATATCTGCTTTTTTTAATTACATTTTGTGCTACGTTTGTTTTTTAATCTTATTTTAAATATATCTGACACGTATATCTTTTTTTTGTTACTTTCTTTATTTTTATTTTATTTCTTTCGTAGAACAATCTCTTTTATTATATTTGTATATCATTTCTTGTTTTGTTATTTCTTTTATTAATCATTTTATAACTCATCTGTCAATACTTTTTCCAAATATAATCTGTATTATTAACTCTTGTAGAAATTTATCACTAATAACGCCAATTAATCACTTACTTCGAATATTTAAAATATGATATACAGTAATTTAAATACTCGAAATAAGTAATTAAGTACTCGAAATAAGTGATAAATTGGCATTACTAGTAATAGTATAAAGAAATGCCTAACAAATTAAATAAAATTATTAAATTATATTGATTATTATGTTATTATTATAATTTAAATGTAAGATATATACAAATACAAATAAGTACAATTATATTTTGCTTCTTAGTATTTATTAAAATTTTTTATAATATTAAAGTATTAAAATTATAAATACAAATTTAATTTTATTTATAATGTTATTTTTACATAATTTACATACTTTGTGATTTTAGCCAATTTCATCGTCAAAGTTTTATGACTTTTTTGGAAGAAATTGTTGCTGATGCAAATAAGCTAGATAAACTTCAATTATCATTACAAACAATGGCAAATTGGATTTTAGAAGAGCATTGTCCTCTCATCAAAGTAGAACGAAATTATGGTCTTTTGGGAAAGACGAAAATATATTTATCGATACAAAATCCCGACACATTAAAAATTGATTGCTTACCTGTAACTTATACTACCCAATCTGTTCCCGATTTTAACAGTCTTGATCACCGCGCGCTATGCAAATCACAGGATGATGTTATTTCATTCTCATCAGAAGAAGATGGTTGGGTTATAATCAATTTACAACAAATTGGTAAATATCGACCAATTGACTTATCATGACTTATTACTCATCTTTATTTTACACACATACACAATTGACATTATTTTATATTTTTTTTTGCTTTACATATAATTATATATAAATCTGAGATATTCTTATATATAACTACCATAGTTTTAAAATGTTTTGTATACTGTTCTGTATTATTATATATAATTAATAAGATATATATCGGCGTTTTCTACATAATATCATTCAATATTAAAGTTATATTTTTAGAAATATTTTATTCTAATAATAATAAAAATGATTAAAACGTTAATTATATTTATAAAATTAGTGTATTAATATAAGTATACACGTGAAATAAAATTCTTGTACAGTTTTATGTTACAGAACTTTTGCTGATTGGTATAAAATAATTATTATATATATGCACAACTAGTATCAATTTTATTTTATGCTATACAACAATATCTCGCACAATTTCATTTTTAATTTATAATTAATTTTCAATATGTATTTGCATCTTATAGAATTTTTGATACGTTTTTAATTTATAATTTTTATAAACGAAAATATTAAACAAAAATGTTTGAAATTAAGTGTATATTAATAATAAAAATTATTCAAAATAATAAAAATTGTTAAAATTTATTTATTATTCGACAGGATATTACCGCGTTAACTATGATGATGAGAATTGGCGAAGAATTTCATATTATCTATACTATTATGATTTTACGACAATTCATGTTCTTAATCGTGCCCAAATTATCGATGATGTATTTCATTTAGTGATAGCAGGTCACCTCAACGCCTCTATATTCTGGAATATCACATCGTATTTGGGTAAAGAAGAAGATTATATCGCATGGTATCCTATGTTTAAAGCTCTGGAATACATGTTTAGTATTTTTCCAGTGGAAGAAAAAACTGAAAAATTTGCGGTAAATATTAATCAATTTCAATGAAAGTATTACATTTAAATATTTATATATACACTGATTGATCACAAATAATTTAAATATTTATAGAGAAATATATCTAGCGATAAAGTTTTACATATTATTACGTCTCACATAAATGTGCAAACTAATTCAGTTTGAATAATCACTCACGCGATGAACAGTTTTCAAAATGTATGATTTTTACTACTGTCAATAATATTAATATATAACATTGTTATTGGATACATAGCTGGATGCTTAAAATCTTTGTCGATGAATTATAATTATAAACATATTAAAGAAATATATATTTAATGATTTTTAGGGTATATTTAGGCTAAAAATTATATTAAACGACTTACTTGCAAAAATCAAATATGAAGAAATTAATGATGCAGACGAACTTAGAATATGTTTACGACAAGAAGCTGCAAGATGGGCATGTTTTCTCGGTGAAATCAATTGTATGGAAGAAGCGAAAAATAAATTAGAACAACATCTCCAAGATCCTATAAAACACAGGTAAATATTGTTATATATATTTAGCTTTTCTTAATCAAATTTCCATGTAGATATCTCCTATAATGTTCAAATGAGTTGATACGCCAATCTTTAATAATAAAATTAAATTCTATTTATATTTTAGACTTTTGCCATGGTGGAAGACATGGACATATTGTAGAGGTTTGATGAAAACTACGAGAAATGAGACCACTTTTGAAACAGTGTATAATAGAGGATTAAAAAAAACTGACATTAAATTTTCAGAATACGTGGCTTGCATTGAAGATACTGATTTTATCAAACACTATTTAAGTCATAATCAGAACACTATTACAAAACAAGAAGATGAATTTCTCGTTCACAATTTCTTACATTTTATTACAAAGCATGCGAATAAATCAAATATACTGATGTATATATTAGATAATTTTAACGAAATAAAACCAAAGTAAAGTAACATATTTTTATAAATATTTTGTACAAAAGTTTATTATATGTATTATATATATACATCTGATTTTTTTTGTTTTTAGAAATCTTAATATAATTGCAGCATTAATTATTATGATTAGTAACGTATATTCCGAAAATTTAGCTCTGGTAAAAATTTTACATGTTTAAATATGTATACAAAATATGATAATAATGCGATATTAATATATATTATTTAATGTTTAAAATAATTTTGTTATAATGTTACCATAACGTTCTTTATTAATAATGGTATTAAAATTATACATTATAGTTAATAGAGAGACACTCTGATAGTATTGTAGAAGCTAACGTAATTGAAGTGAACACAGAAGATCAATTTAAAAGACATCGAATAAAGGAGGTAAATTTAATATATGTATATTATTATGGAAAGCAAAAGAAAATGAAATATTGTTTTATCTGATTAATTTCTGAATATTATTTTTATATTTAATTATTTGTTATATAATCAATATGTTGATTTCATTATGACAATCTTTGTTTATATATATTAAGATTTGCATAATGCGGAATGAGATTACTATATTTATCTAATTATATTATACTTAATAATACGATTTGTTTTAGATGAGTGACCGTGTGATAGATAAAGATGACTTATATTCCTATATTATAATCAAGGTTGAAAGTATTCGCAAAAATCAAATCGAGAAGCAGAGACAATATTTTGCAAGAATTTTCTTCTAATCGGTGGATGTAAAAAAATTGCAGCTTTGCATACGTGGAAGTACTTCATATAAATAATTTTTTATTATGTACGTACTATTATTGTTACTACTTTATATAGTGTTTATTTTGATGTATTACTATCCGATGCTTTTATATTTAGCTTTATAAAACTATATGACTGCACGCATCAAGATTTTCGTATTTTTACGATTTTGTTTGAAGTAGTAGAATTATATATATATTATTACTGAAATTAATTGTTTATACATTTAATACTATTAATTATGATCAGCATTTTTTAGTTTACAATAAATAAAATGACACAATTCTCTCTTTACCTTTCTCTATTCTCTCCCCCCTCCTTCTTCTCTCTTGTATAAATTTACATTTTAATTTTAAAAAATTATTTAAATAAAATATTAAACTTAATATATTAATATATATTTATAAAAAAACATTACATAATATTTAAAATTGTACAACATATTTTAACATTTTTGCTGATTTTTAATAGATTTAAAAATGCTGCAAAATGTGTCAATCTGAATTGTACCTTACAATTATTTTTAAAAGAGATTTAAGCAAAGCTAGAGAAGAAAAAATATTTTAAAACATTTGTCACAAGTTGATGTTTTTAATAAATGCGCGTTATGTGTGCTTCTTCCAATCAACGCGATAAATTTTAATATCAAAAAGTTATATTATTATTTCATTTGCTTCTCTATTATTTGTCATTTCTTACTATTCTTAATGATAAATGTTGAATCTCTTTTAGCAAAATAAAATTTGTACAACAGTGTTGCAACACATAAAAAAAGATAGAAATCCGTTATACCGAAATCGGGAAACAATTAATATATATTTTAAAATTTTTCTATAGCTCATCAATTAGAATATAAAAAGGGAGGTACTATGTAATATACGCACATATGTATTTACATATAATTAATTTAGCAATCGTAATATTGAAATAATTTTTGACCCATAAAAATATATCGAATAAAATGCCTTTAAAACTTAAGAATATTATAATATACACATATAAAAGAAAATAAATATTAAATTATACACATGTTTATGTAAGTAAATTTATAGAATGTATTTTTAATAGATATCTATGGCTAATTTAATACTTTAATTGATAATTGAGTAATTATGACACTATATAAAATACTGTGAAAGGAAGGAAAAATCGATTATTATTTTCCTCAGACATTTAAATCAAAATTAATGATAATTTATTTTAATTCTTACTCACACAATTAAAATCAATTTAATGACAAGTATAAAAGAATAAATTTAATGACAAGTATTCACATATTGACAAGTATAAAAAAATATCTCTGCATTGAAAAAATTATTAACTTAAGAAATATTTTGTGCTTAATTAAGACAAATGTACACATAAATGTCGCCACACAAAAATATATATGTAAATATATATACATATTACGATCTCAGAAGTTTTGTTGACCTAACACATTACATTTATCATGAAGACACGTACAGAGAATCAGTTAGTCTTTCGTGGTCTTTCGAACCTCGTCGTGGTAGATATAACACTTTTAATAAAGTGTGTGAATATATTATATTCTTCCAAGATTGCATACTTCCAAAGCATTAATTTGCTGCAGTTCATTTTTAAAACAATATAATGTTTTAATTAATATAATTTTCCAATTAACATTCTGTTTCGAAATATTGGGTAAGTCAAAATAAATTTACACTATAAAACATATATTTGTTCACAAATACAAAAAAAAATTTAATTATACAGTATAACGGAATTTTGAAGAATTTTCAACATATGTATAAGAATAAAGAGAACAGTTTTATTCAAAATTATTGTTAAATTTTAATCCAGAGGTAATTTCAAATATTATCGATATTATAATATTTTACAAATTGTAATGTTGAAATAATTGTGGACCCACAAAAGTTTGATATCGATTAAATTATTTCTGAAACCTAAAAATACTACAATTTACATAAAAGATGATAAATGTACACACATTATAATAGACACTTTTAATTGTCCTTTCATTACTAGATTATTAAAATTTCGTTTTCTATAATTTGTCGTACCTTTTACTTTTTATATAAAAAAAAATATCTGTGTGTATTTTATTATTTAAAATTATTTTAGAGTTGTGCTGACATTGAGTAGAATAACTTTAACAAGAATGAAGAATCAAATATTAATTTTTGTTGTTGACGATTATATATGTAATTAAAAAGAATAAAAAATAGAACAATCGTTTTCAATTTGTATTTGATATATCCCTCTATAAGGGCGATGTATTATAAAAGTTATGATAAGAAGTTGAGGCAATGTAATTAAAAATTTTAATAATTATATATTAATTATAAATTCTAGAGTAAAATGATAGAACGTTCTAATTATCAATCTAATGAAAAAATCCATAATATAGTTTTGGGACACATTGTATACTTATATGTATATAGAGATTTATTATCAAGTTTATAATTTATATTTATAATTGATTTTATGTTGGTTTTATTCTCGGTGATTGTTTGTTTGGGATTTATATAATACACAATTTAAGAAAAAAACACCAACCTTTAAAGGATAATAATAATAAACATATGCTCTCTCTTTTATTATCAAAAAATAATATAACTTCGTTTCGCGCACGTAATTATATTCGATTAAATTGAACGAAATAAAAATATATATATAAAGAGATACAAAGTAGGATGTATACAAAATAGTTGTCAGAATAGAAATTCGGCGAATTAAAATTATGTACATAATTAAAATTCGGCGAATTAAAATTATGATCATATTCATAGCATCAAGCAACTGTCATCGTCAAAATTAATAATTTAACCATTGTAAAATAAATAATAGAAATAATATCAAAAACGCGCGCGAAACGCCTTGTTATTGAGTCGATTTGCTTTAAAATTAAAATTCGGCGAATTAAAATTATGATCATACTCATAGCATCAAGCAACTGTCATCGTCAAAATTAATAATTTAACCATTGTAAAATAAATAATAGAAATAATATCAAAAACGCGCGCGAAACGCCTTGTTATTGTGTCGTCTAGTGTGATTTAAAAAAGACATCAAAACTATATTTAATTTCTCTATTTATCTTTTGTTTACAGTGTGTTTTACAATAAATATTCCTTTTCTCCGACATGATGATATTTCTAAACCTATTATTAAGTAGCGGATTAATATTTATCGCTGAGACGGCTTCTATTCGTAATGAATCTTTATGTTATCGACCATCAAAATATATAAAACCAACGCATTACGATATCAAGCATATATTATACATTGAAGGAAATATTATCTATGGAGAATACAAGATCAGCATAAGCATTCTTAGCAAAACGCAACACATATATTTACCTTCAGTAAAATTATGTATTAAAAACATAGTTTTATTTAAAAGTTTGGGAAAATCTCATAAAAATGATAGACATTTTACAATAATGTATAAACCGACGTATAATATTAAAGCAAACATAATTGACGTTTTCTTTATGGATGATTTATCACCAGGAAATTACACTTTACATATAAAATATATGGGTACAGCTGATGAAGGTTTCACAATTTTCGACGTGAAAGAAAGATCTGCGTAAGTAAATAACAAATGTTTATTAAAAAAGTACAATCTGCAAATAAATAAATCATCGTAATTAATATATTATTTTAATTAATACATTATTTTAATTAATATATTGTTGTAATTAATAATAGATTATTTAGGTATTAAAGTATCCCAAGTATTATTACATATCGTGGAATTCAAATATAAAAGACGAACAATCTCTCTTTACCTTTATTATTATAATATATGTAATAAAGTCAAATATATATTATACGTTGACGCATATTATACATTTATGGATTTTTTAACTCTCAATATTTTTATGCTTACCAAAAATGTCTCATTAATTTCTGTACTTTGAAATGTAGTTGGATAGCTACTACGCATTTCCAGATAATAGATGCCGGATTGTTTCCATGTCGGCAACAGGAGTTATTAGAAGCAACCTTTAAGATTTCTATAAGATGTAACCAATGCATGGTTTTGTCAAATATTCCATTGCGAAATACGAAACAAATTGTGAATAATATGTTATGGACACACTCCTTTATCACATATGCAATGTCGCCTTATCTTGCAACAATAATTGTGTCCAATTACCTATTACGTGTTTATAATGATACTCAAAACATTGAAGTGTGGTGCAGAAACGAATTTGTAATTCACTTTGAATTTGCAAAAAATGTAGCTGAAAATATCACTAAAAAAATCATTAAAAATAAATGGAAACAACGTGTGAACAATTTTTTTAAGGTGACTCACGTTGCAATTCCAAATTTCCATGACAATGGCATAACAGTTTTCGGACTTGTTTTTTACAAGTGAGTACAAGTGCTTAAGATTACATTAAAAACAAAATTATATTAGTATGCATGCAAAATGATAAAGTTTAAAAACATGTATATCTTTATTCTGTTTCTGTAAATGTTCGATAGTATAAGAAATTGGGAAAACAAACAATTTTAAGTAGTAAGAAGTAAGTTTATTCGTATTATAATTCAAAAAGTTGAAGTTTATTGTTTTAATATACATACATACATATAATGGGAAAAGTTTTTATGCTATATCGTATCCCCTAAATGCTAAAATTGTAATAAAGCTATAAAAAAATGACATTTTTTTATTTATTTAAAACTGTACTTTTTTATCAATGATATACGCATTAATACAAAATCATTGTTTTAAACTTAAATTAAAAATTAAGGAAACATTATTTGGTACGAGTTACAATACTGATTTGCTAAATTGTACCCATGAGTTTGTAAATCGTACCTCTAACAATAAAATTTTAAAAATTGTAACAAAAATATAAAGATTTATTTTTTACGAAAGTTCTCAATCTGAACGTTCAAATATAATTTTCAGGGAAACAGATATCATCAATAGTAAAGATATATATCCTGTTACTCGCGACATCGAAGTTACTCAATTAGTAGGACGTAAAGTGATAGAAGAATGGTTTTATGATCTAATGAACCATCCGTTAGTATCGGATTTTTGGTTTAATAATGGTCTTGTTACTTTGATTGCAATGTATACTGTCAATGAGGTATTATGTTAAAAACATTCAACATTATGTAAAATACTAAACTGTTTTAAAAAAATACTTTTTCCAAATATTTACATACATATCATTATAATGTAAAATATTAAAAATTCTTTTATTTTTAAAAAATTAGTACATACATTTATTTAAATTAGCTTGATAAAGAGAAATCTGCAATATAATATTATAAGCTAATAATTCTACAAAAGTATATAATATTTACTAATTATATTAATACAAAATTTTAGATTTTATTACTATATTTATTTGTATGTATATATTTCAAAATGAGAAAATGTTTCTTTTTAACATAGAAGAACCGCTAACAATATTAGCATTTCCTTCTAATGCAAGTATTTTTAGAGCGGTTATATCGATATATTAATTATTTTTTTTACAGATTTATCCTGATAATCGAATAATAAATTTATTTGTTGTTCAAAATCAACATACTTCTTTTTATTTGGATGATTATGATATGGAGAATTCTACTTCACAATATGACAGTTTATTAAAAATTCGCCGATCCATCAGAGGTATAACGTAAAATAATTAAATAGTCCGTGTACATTTCTAATTACTAATATTATAAAAATATGTGTAAAGTTATAAAGTAATTAATTCTTTATTTTTTTTGGATTCTAATTAAATATTAATTTTGTAAAAGTATATACACAAACACATTCGCGCTCATGTCCGTGTGTGGATACGTATGTATATATTCTTTAATTAATATTTAAATATTAATTAATAGTTATGCGATTATATACTATACCTTGTATACATACATGTATATATATATATATATATATATATATATATGTATATATTTATATTTATATTTATATAATTCTCTATAATATTACTATGTTAACATACGTGACCATTATAACAAATATATATTTATAATATATCTAATTTACAATTTTAATGTAAATTGTAGCACCCTGTATACTGCGCATGATGCAACACGTTTTCACCGATGAAATATTTTGGAAAGGCGTTCGCTCGTATAGAAATAACACGTGAGTAATACAATATAAAATGTAATATAAAAACATAAAATTATATAAATCTTAAATAATTTATAATAATACAAATATTATAGAATGTCCCTTATTATTTCGCTTCTTCTGACATTTTTCGTATTGTTTTCTTTTAGTTTTACAATTTCGCTATTTTCCTAGATCTGCTACTAGACTTATTTTTACTTTCATTACTTTTATTATGAAAACCGCTTTTGTTGAAACAAATTGTTGTTCTGTTACTTTTTCATATATACATATTCAATATTGTTTCTTTTTGTTTCAATTTCTTATTTTTCATAATAATTTTTTAATTAATTTTTATTCTTTTTATTATTTCCTTTATTTCTTTCTATCGTGTATTATTTTTATGTGTTCTTTTTATTAAATTTTGTGCTACATTCGTTTTTTAATCTTATTTTAAATATATCTAACACGTATATCTCTTTTGCATTGCTTTCTTTATTTTCATTTCATTTTTTTTCGTAGAACGATTTCTTTTATTATATGTTTTTCATTTTTTGTGCTTTCTTTATCTTCAATTTATTTGTTTTGTTATTTCTTTTATTAATCATTTTATAACTCTTTCAATACCTTGATCAAATATAATCTATATTATTAATACCTAACAAATCAAATAAAATTATTAAATTTTATTCAATATTATGTTATTATCATCATATAAATATAAGATATATATTTAGGTGCGTTCTTGTTCGTCAATTATGTTTCGCCGTTATCGCGGATCGGGTGAGGATATTTCATCCGGAACATTAATTTGGGGTTGCACAGTATAATGTATCTTACTTCATTTTATTTGTGTCACAAAAGACCTGATACAAACTTTTACTTTTCGCCGGGAAACAAAACGTGTTACGCGAACGCAAGTCTCTGGCCTCGAGGCCGCGCATTGTCTCGCTTCTCTCCATCATTCCGCGATCTTATTTTTATTTTTAGGTGATTAGACTCTATCTTTATTTTGAGGTACTCTCGCTTTTTATTATGTTCGATAATCGAAATTTACTTTCGTCATGTTAATCGCTCGTTTATTTATTTATTGTTTTGTGTTACCGGTCGCGATATCCTTAACACACGTCGCTTGTAATTTTAATTTTTATTTTATATATATTTTATATCCTTGTGGGATTTATTGCCACATATAAATATATAAATAGAAGTGCAATTATATTTTGCTTCTTAGAATTTATTAAAATTTTTTTTAATATTAAAATTATACATGCAATTTTAACATATTTATAATGTTTTCTTTACATAATTTACACACTTTGTAAATTTAGCCAATTTCATCGTCAAAGTTTTATGACTTTTTTGGAAGAAGTTGTTGCTGATGCAAAAAATGTAGATACTGAAATATCATTACAAACAATGGAATATTGGACTTTGGAAGAGCATTGTCCTCTCATCAAAGTAGTACGAAATTATAGTGATCATGGGAGCTACATACATGTATCGGTACAAAATTACGACACATTAGAAATTGATTGCATTCCTGTAACTTTTACGACCCAGACGTATACCAATTTTAACAGTTTTACTCACTACTGGCTATGCAAATCATGGGATTTAAATTCAACAAACTCATTTCTTGAGAATGGTTGGATGATATTCAATATACAACAAATTGGTAATTATCGACCAATTGACTTATTATTATGACTTATTACTCGTCTTTATTTTACACACACAATTGACATTATTTTATATTTTTTCTGTTTTATACAGTACTATATAAAAATTAGAGATATTCATTATATATTCATTATATAAACTACAATAGTTTTAAAATGCTTTGTGTAATGTTCTGTGTTCTGTATTATTATATATAATTAATAAGATATATATATATATATATATATATATATATATATAATATATATATATATATAGGCGTTTTCTACGTAATATCAATATTAAAGTTATATTTTTACAAATATTTTATTCTAATCATAGTAAAAATGATTAAAAAGTTAACTATATTTATAAAATTAGTATACTAATATAAGTATACAGATAAAATAAAATATATATATGCACAACTAGAATCAATTTTATTTTATGCTATACAACAATATCTCGCACAATTTCATTTTTAATTTATAATTAATTTTAAATATGTATTTGCAATTTATTGAATATTTTATACGTTTTTAATTTATAATTTATATAAACAAAAATATTAAACAAAAATGTTTGAAATTAAGTGTATATTAATAATAAAAATTATTCAAAATAATAAAAATTGTTAAAATTTATTTATTATTCGACAGGATATTACCGCGTTAACTATGATAATGAGAATTGGCGAAGAATTTCAGATTATCTATACAATGATGATTTTACGACAATTCATGTTCTTAATCGTGCCCAAATTATCGATGATGCATTTCATTTAGTGATAGCAGGTCACCTCAACGCCTCTATATTCTGGAGTATCACATCGTATTTGGATAGAGAAATAGATTATATCGCATGGTATCCTATGTTTAAAGCTCTGGAAAACATGTTTAGTACTTTTCCAGTGGACGAAAAAACTAAAAAATTTGCGGTAAATACTAATCAATTTCAATGAAAGTATTACATTTGAATATTTATATATACACTGATTGATCACAAATAATTTAAATATTATAGAGAAATATATCTAGCAATAAAGTTTTACATATTATTACGTCTCACATAAATGTGCAAACAAATTCAGTTTGAATAATCACTCACGCGATAAACAGTTCCCAAAGTGTATGATTTTCACTACTGTGAATAATATTAATATATAACATTGTTATTGGATACATAACTGAATGTTTAAAATTTTTGTCGATAAATTATAATTATAAACATATTAATAAAAAAATATATATTTAATGATTTTTAGGATAGAATAGATAAGCTAAAATTCATGTTAAACGAGTTACTTGAAAAAATCCAATATGAAGAAATTGATGATGCAGACGAACTTAGAATATGTTTACGACAAGAAGCTGCAAGATGGGCATGTTTTTTTGGTCACACCATTTGTATAGAAAAAGCAAAAAATAAATTAGAAGAACATATCAAAGATCCTATAAAACACAAGTAAATATTGTTATATATATTTAGCTTTTTGTAATCAAATTTCCTTGTAGATATCTTTTATAATGTTCAAATGAATTAATACGAAAATCTTTAATAAGAAAATTAAATTCAATTTATATTTTAGACTTTTGCCATGGTGGAAGACATGGACATATTGTAGAGGTTTGATGATAACTACGAGAAATGAGACCACTTTTGGATTAGTGTATACCATAGGAGTAATGAAAGCTGACTATAAATTTTCAGAATACTTGGCTTGCATTGGAGATACTGATTTCATCAAATACTATTTAAGTTATAAACAGTACATTAATACAAAACAGGAAAATCGATTTCTCGTTAACACATTCTTACATTTTATTACGAAGCATGCAAAGAATCCAATTATACTGACGTATTTATTCGATAATTTTAACGTAATAAAACCAAAGTAAAGTGACATATTTTTATAAATATTTTGTACAAAAGTTTATTATATGTATTATATATATACATCTGATTTTTTTTGTTTTTAGAAATGTTAATATAATTGCAGCATTTATTATTATGATTAATAACGTATATTCCGAAAATCTAGTTGAGGTAAAAATGTTACATGTTTAAATATGTATACAAAATATGATAATAATGTGATATTAATAATTATTATTTAATGTTTAAAATAATTTTCATAATGTTACCATAACGTTGTTCATTAATAATGGTATTAAAATTATACATTTTAGTTAATAGAGAAACAATCTGAAATTATTGTAGAAGCTAACGTAATTAAAGTGAATACAGAACATCTATTTAGAAGACATCGAATAAAGGAGGTATATTTAATAAATATTATTATGGAAAGCGAAAGAAAATGAAAAATTGTTCTATCTGTGTGATTAATTTCTGAATATTATTTTTGTATCTGATTATTTGTTATATAATTAGTATGTTGATTTTATTATGACAATCTTTGTTTATATATATTAAGATTTGTATAATGCGGAATGAGATTACTATATTTATCTAATTATATTATAATTAATGAAACGATTTGTTTTAGATGAGTGACCGTGTAATAGATAAGGATGAATTATATTCCTATATTACAATCAAGATTCAAATTATTCGCAAAAAACAAATCGAGAAGCAGAGACAATATTTTGCAAGATTTTTCTTCTAATCGGTGGATGTAAAAAAATTGCAGCTTTGCATACGTGGACATACTTTATATGAATAATTTTTTTATATTGTATCTACTATATCTTTTACTGCTCTAAATATTGTTTATTTAGATGTATTACTATCCGATTTATATATTTGCCTTTTTATATTTACAAAACGTTATAACTGCATGCATCAAGATTTTTATGTTTTTGCGATCTTGTTTGAAGTAGTAAAATTATATATTATTGCAGAAATTAATTATTTTTTACATTCAATATTATTAATTATGTAGAATTTGTGATTGATTAGCATTTTTTAGTTTATAATAAATAACATGACACATTTCTCTCTTTCTCTCTCTCTCTCTCTTTCTCTCTCTCTCTCTAATTTTAAAAAGTTATTTAAATAAAATATTAATCTTAATATATATTATACATATATATATATATATATTAATAGAAAAATATTGAAAATGACGATATAAAACTGCAAGGTCAAAACAATATTGCATAACTTGTCACATAGCAATAACACAGCAATAACATTTGTCACAAGTTTATAATAAGTGCGCGTCTAACATGTGCTTGTTTCAATCAACGCGATGAATTTTAATATTAAAAAATTATCTTATTACTTCATTTGAGTTTTTATTATTCCGTTTCTTACTATTCTTAATGATAAATGTCGAATCTCTTTTAAAATATTTTTATAGCTTATCGATTAGAATATGTAAAGAAAGCTACTATACGTAATATACGCACATATTTACGTATAATTGATTCCGGAACCGTAATATTGAAATAATTTTTGACCCATAAAAATTTATCGAATAAAATGCCTTTGAAACTTAAAAATATTATAATTTACATCAATTACATAAAAGAAAATAAAAATTAAACTAAAGACATGCTGTGTGTGTAAATTTATAGTACGAATTTTTAACAGATATCTTTGGCTGATTTAATACTTTATTGATATTTCAGTAATTCTAACACTAAATAAAATATTGTAAAAAGGAAAGAAGTATCGTTTATTAATTTTCTTAAACATTTAAATCAAAATTAAAGATAATTTAATTTAATTTTTACTTGCACAATTAAAATCAATTTAATGTTTCACATATTGCCAAGAATTAAATTGACACATATAAAAGAGTATCACCGCGCATTGAAAAAATTATTAAATTAAAAAATATTTTTATTTCTATACAGCTATATAAATCATTTATTTGATACAAATAAATAATTATCTGTATTGAAAAGAATTTTCTTACATCAAACAATAAATATTTTTTACATACAATCGATATTATTAGTTTCAAATAAATAATTTTTATTATGCAGAAGTATTGAATTAAATATTTTATTTAAATTAATAAAAATTTTATTGCGCTATCAGAGAGATTTGATAAAATAAACTTTGTTCAAAATTTTTAGAGGCCTTCTCTGTATAACATAATATATGTTCGAAAGATAAAAATATAATAATTATTATATAATTATCAATTATAGAATATTTTAATTTTTCAAAGAAATTCGCAATATAAATTCGCAACAATTGTTGTCACATCTGGTTTGATATATCGCGATAGTTCATCGGAAAGTCACGATTTATAATCAAAATTGTATTCTATTTTGGCTTTATCTCTAGTTTATTTATTTAGTATATATATATATATATATATATATTGAAAAAAAAGAAAACAGATCTTCGAAAATATATTGTATTAAGTTTATAAAGAAATGTTATATAAGAATACTAATTTTATCAGTTATAAATCTTTATAGTTTCGCACATAGAGTACGATGTAATAAATAATCAAAGTATTAAAACTTTAAAATTAGAAACAAATTAATATAAAAAGACGAAAGAATAGTACATATCATGATTAATAAGTAATCGATTATAATATTTACAATTTTATAATATATACTTTTACATACAGACGTAGGTATAGTATAAAAGCACAATATTGGGCATAAAGACATTTATAAATAAATGTATATTTCGAACAAAATATAAATTAACCCATTTTAAATAACGTATTGTTATTTCAGAACCAAGGTTTCTCTTCCGAAAAATATACTTTATACAATATTTATAAAATTTAAAAGGAGCGTCGCGTCGTAAGTATATGGTGTTGTTTCAAATGGAGTATTTTTGAGATTTGATAGTTATCATTATTTTTTAAACGTTTTATGTTCTTTTCTAACAAAAATATAAAACATTTCGTAATATGTATTTATTTTTCAATATTATTTTGTTTTAACAAACTAATGCACAAAATAATGTGGATAAATTGATTGGTATAAGAAAAACATTCCAATAATTTAAAAAAATTGCAATTCGTAATAATGTGCAACTATGTAGTTTACATTTTTTAAATAATGATATATATTTATAATAATTGAATTCTATTACTATTTTGTGCAAAAAATTATTAAGATAAAATTATTGAAGGATGAGTATATGACGAGAAATTACACTATATTTTTAGTGAAAATGTTTTTCGAAATAAGTCATATAAATGTGTATAAATAATGCCAATTTATTAAATTAATTGGGCAAAATTTAAATGTGCTCAATTAAGACAACAGTTACACAAAAATGCCGCCACACACACAAATATATATGTAAATATATATACACATAAAACGACCTCAGAAATTTTGTTGACCTAACACATTATATTTATCATGAAGACACGTACAGAGAATCAGTCAGTCTTTCGTGGTCTTTCGAACCGCGTGGTGGTAAATATAATCTTTTTAATAAAGTGTGTGAATATATTATATTCTTCCAACATTGCATACTTCTAAAGCATTAATTTGCTGCAGTTCATTTTAAAACAATATATAGTTCTAATCAATATAATTTTCCAATTGACATTCTGTTTCGAAATATTCGGTAAGTCAAAACAATTTTCATACATATTAAACATATATGTGTTCATACATATTATACATTTACTACAGATTCAAGAAAATTTAATCATACGGTAGGACGGAATTTTATAGAATTTCCAACATATGTATAGAAATAGAGAGAATAGTTTTATTCAAAATTATTTGTAAATTTTAATCCTAAGATAATTTCAAATAATATCGATAATATAATATTTTACGAATTGTAATATGTTTGGTGAATTATTAGTTTTATTAGATAAAATATTGTAATAAATTTAGAGACGTTGTATTATCGTTATTCACTATAATTCTGCATTTAAAATATTATAAATGACTTACAATAACCGCAAGATATAACTTTCGCTTGCGATATATAATTCTATTTGTTTTTTCTTCAGCGAGTTTGCTGAGCGAGTGACAAGTTATCGATTCTCCGGTCACCTGTTAATATCGGTTAAGCTGTTATAATTTGTTTGTTTTGATACTTTGTCTTTCGTTACCTGTTCCTTATGATTGTTTCGCTCGTTGTCATATATATACATATATTCGATCGCCGACTTTTGTTTACAATTTGATTTAATATTTTAAAATAAAATTGAAATATAAAATAAATTTTAGTTCCGGTATTTAACGTCACAGTTAAAATAATTTTGAACCCACCAAAGTTTGATATCGAATATTTTATTTTTGAAAGTTGCAAATATACTACAGTTAACAGATAATGTATATTATAATAGACACTTTTAATTGTTTTTTTATTACTAATTTATTAAAATTCTGTTTTCCAAAGTTTCTCGTACTTTTTATTATTTATAAAAAATATCTGTATGTATTTTAATACTTAAATTGATTTTGAAGTTGTGCTGACATTGAGTAAAATAACTTTATCAAGAATGAAAAATTAAATATTAATTTTTGTTGTTGAAAATTATATATATAATTAAGAAGAATAAAGAATAGAATGATTGTTTTTAATCTGTATGCGATATATCCTCTTAAAAGAAGTATAATAAAAGCTTGAAAAAATTAATTTTGTTAAGTGTAAAATGAATCTTAGTGACAAATAATTAGTCGAATCGTTATCGATTCGACCATCATTTCTCACTTGGAATATAAAAACAACACAAGTTAAAAGTAGACATAATACTAAATATTTTACGTAAAATTTTTTACATAAATATTTTATATAAAACATTCAAAACGCATGTTAATATTAAAAAACGCATAAACACTAGTTTATATCGATTTAATAAGATATTTCATTAAAGTTGAAAAATTTCAAATATATTTAAATTGAAAATTATTAAAATTTAATTTCTACTTATTATTAAATTGTATTTCTCAAATGTATTCTATTATCAGTATATGTACAAAATAGTCGTTAAAATAAAAATTCGGTTAATTAAAGTTATATGAACATAATTGAAATAGGGCGACTTAAAATTATGATCATATTCATAGCATCAAGCAACTGTCTTCGCCAAAATTAACAATTTGACAATTATAAAATGAATAATATAGAAATAAAATCAAAAGCGCGCGCTAAACGCGCTCTTGTGTCGTCTAGTGATTTAAAAAAGACATCAATACTATATTTAAATTCTCTATTTGTCTTTTGCTTACAGTGTGCTTTACAGATTTAAAATTAATATTTCTTTTCTAACATGATAATATTTCTAAAGCTATTATTAAGTAGCGGGTTAATGTTCATCGCTGACACGGCTTTTATGCATAATGAATCATCCTTATGCTATGATCCATCAAAATATATAAAACCAAACCATTACGATATCAAGTTTATATCATGTATTGAAGAAAACATTTTCTATGGCGAATACAATATCAGCATAAACATTCTTAACAAAACACAAAATATATTGTTCAACAACGTATATTTAGAAAAAATATATTTTAACAATATAGTTTTAATTGGAAATTTAGAAAAATATCATGAGAATGCTAAATATACAGTTTATAAACCGACATATGATATTGAAGAAGACATAATTGATGTTTCTTTTAAGGATGAATTATTACCAGGAAATTATATTTTAAATATTAAATATAATGGTTTTACTGATGACGTCTTTAGAATTTTCGATGTGAAAAAAAAAACTGCGTAAGTAAATTATATGTGTTTATGAAAACAATGTACAATGTGCATTTACATGAAACCTTGTTATTATTACATATTATTTATGCATTAAATGTTTCGAAAATTATAATATTTCATAAAATTTAAATTTAAAGACGATTTTTCTATACCTTTAGTACATATTATTACATATTACATTTATACATTTATAAATCCCAACATTTTGAGGCTTGCTAAAAATTTTTCATTCATTTATGTTCTTTAAAATGTATAGTTTGGTAGCTGCTACTCATTTTCATATAATAGGCGCCCGACAAATGTCGAAATCATGTTGGGATCAAAAGTATTTATACTCAGGAGCAACCTTTAACATATCTATAGGATGTTATCAATGCACGGCTTTGTCAAATATGCCATTGCGAAATACGGAAGAAAATAAGTACAATATGTTATGGACACACTTTGATACCACACCTGCAATGTCGCCGTATCTTGCAACAATAATTGTGTCCAATTACTTAACACGTATTGATAATAATACTCAACATATTCAAATATGGTGCAGAAACGAAACTGTATTTCACATGGAATTTGCAAAAAATGTAGCTGAAAATATCACGTTGTTCTATAAAAATAAATGGAAACAACATTCGAACAATATTTCGAATGTGACTCATGTTGCAATACCAAATTTCCCTGATAATGACATAACAGTTTTGGGACTTGTTTTTTATAAGTGAGTACAAGTGCTTAAAATTACATTAAAAATAAAATTATATTAGTATGCAAAATGATGAAATTTAAAAACAAGTATACCTTTTGTGTCTGTAAACGTTCAAAAGTATAAAATATTATGAAAACAACAATTTTAAGTAGTAAAAATTAAGTTTATTCTTATAATATACAAAGTTTGAGTTTATTGTTGTAAAATACATACATAAGAAAAAAGTTTTTATGCTATATCGTATTTCCTAAAGGTAAATGTTAAAATTGTAATAAACCTGTAGAAGAAATGACATTTTTTTGTTCATTTAAAAATATAGTTATTTATCAATGATACACAATAACACAAAATCATTGTTTTGTACGTAAATTAAAAATTTAAAGAATTATTATTTGATATGATTAAAAATACTGATTTGCTACATTGTACTCATAAGTTTGTAAATTGTACATCTAACAATAAAATTAAAAAATTATAACAAAAATAAAATTTTATTTTCTATAAAAGTTCTCAGTCTAACATTTAAATATAACTTTCAGCGAAATGGATATCGTTTACGATAAAAATTTATATCCTGTTGCTCACAAAATCGAAGTAATTCAATTAGTAGGACATAAAGTGACACAGCATTGGTTTTATAATCTGAACAATCCATTTAAATTGGCTTGGTTTAATAAAGCTCTTACTACATTGCTTGCAACGTATACTGTCAATGAGGTTATTCTAAATATTTTTAATGCTATCACGCTCCCACTTTCTCGGAAACGATAACATACTGAAACATTTATATAACAAGATTTTCGTATATCAAATTATTTTTACAAAATGTTTAAATTTTTGCTAAATTTTTTTAAAAACATTTTACAATATATACATATGTATACGATATTAAACTGTTTTTTAAAAATACTTTTTCAAATATTTACATTCATATAAATATAATGTAAAGTATGAAAAATTATTTTATATTTTAACACCACTTAATCTGATACTTTTAAATTATTGTGAAATCTAAAATAAAATAAATTAATCAGAAACAAGTACACCCGATATTTATTTTGAATATTTTGATAAAGAGAATTCTGCGATATAATATCATGAGATAATAATTTTAAAAATATGTAATATTTATTAATTATATTAATACAAAATTTGAGATTTTATTATTATATTTATTCGTATGTGTTTTTCAAAGTGAGAAAGTGATTTTTTTTAACATAGAAGAACCGCTAATGATATTAATATTTCCTTCTAATGCTTGCATTTTTAGAGCAATTATATTGATATATTAATTATTTTTTTTACAGATTTATCCAGATAATCGAATAATAAATTTATTTGTTGTTCAAAATCAACATACTTCTTTTTATTTGGATGATTATGATATGTGGAATTCTACTTCACAAGATGACAATTTATTGAAAATTCGCGCTTCCATCAGAGGTATAACGTAATATAATAAAATAATCTGCGTAAATTTTGAACTATTAATATTATAAAAATATGTGTAAAGTTATAAGATAATTAATTGTTTATATGGATTTTATTAGAAAATAAAGTTATTAAAGTACACACACATGCATATATGTGTATTCTTTAATTAATATTTAAAGTATATACATACAGGTATATATATGTACACAAAATGTCCGATAATAATCGCGCATATGTGTGTAGAGGATATTAATTGAATAGTCCTTTTTTTAATGTTTTGCTGTTTTCGTAAGAATTAACGAAAAATTTACTTTTAAAATAAAATGATAAACGGTGCGGCAGTAGAAGACATTTCACTGCGATTACTATACCTTGTATACATACATACATACATACATTTATATATGGCACAAGGCACATATTATCTTAGTAGTATCCGACGAAATAAATGACGCAAACGTCATATATTTCAGATGTACGGTGTCGTTACTAAGTCGCTATCTCATATTTAGAACCTATCTCATAATCGGTACCTTGACCCTATAAATATATGAGTCATTCCACGTCAAATCGGCCACCCTCTTCCCCACCCAAAATTGTATTGAAGTAAATTTAACTTCCAAGGTACCAAAACTTAGCTTGAAGCATCTAATTTTTAATGCCGTGTAGCGATTATGAAAAATGTTAAATAATGATTTTGGTTTTGTCCGTGATATGAAAAATGGTATTTATTCTCTAATTCAAATCTTTACTATTTCCTTACAAATGAAGTACAAAATAAGTCATTTTTAATATAATTTGATCAGCTGAATCCGAATCTAAAGTCAAAAAAACAAAATATATAAAAAAAAATAATAATAATTAATTGTTATTGATAAATAATAATTTGCAAATAAATAATTAGTTGTTATTGATATTTACCTATAAAAAATAAAATTGTTATTATTTTTAAAAATGCTTTTTTCTCTTTTTTATATGACATTTTTGCGCTAAAATATTAACTATAGTTATCGTATTCTTCACAATTGCACATTTGGCAGTATCAACAATATTTTTAATATTTAATGAAAAAGTTTTCTGCATTTACACCGGATTAATATTATCTGCAATTTTTTTTTCAGTCCCAAATTTTACATGTTAAATAATAAAAATTTTTTAAATTTAATTTAAAAGATTTAAAAACTTAAAAATTTAAAAACTTAAAAAGACAGAAAATACATACCATTTTTTATATAACTGACAGAACCAAAGTCATTATTTAACATTTTTTTAAATCGCCACACGGCATAAAAAATTACACATATATAATTTTGCTTTGTAATATCACTATGTTTACATGTAATCATTATAATAATTATATATTTATAATATATCTTATTTATAATTTTGATGTAAATTGTAGCACCCTTTATAGTGCGCATGATAGAATACGCCGTCACCAAAGTAATATTTTGGAATAGCATTCGATCATATGCAAACAAAACGTGAGTAAGACAATACAGAATATAATATAAAAAAATAATATAATATAAATATATTATGTAAATAATTTTTAATAATATAAACTTTATATAATGTCCTTTATTATTTCGCTTCTCCTGATATTTCATATTATTTTTTTTTAGTTTTACAATTTTGCTATTTTCCTAGTTCTGCTACTATAAATTTACTTTTACTTTCATTACTTTTACTGAACCACTTTTGTTGAATAAATTGTTGTTTTGTCACTTTTATATATATATATATATATATATATATATATATACATATTCATTGTTGTTTTATATTTTTGTTTAATAATTTACTATTTTTCAAAATAATTTATAAATTAATTTTTATTCTTTTTAATATTTTCTATATCTCCCAGCAAACACCGATATGTAATTGTTACATTGCTATAATAAAACGGAATATAACAGGTAATATAACGTGTACGTTACATGTAACATCCATGTTAGTTGTAATTTCCCACTCATAGATGTAACATTTTAATATAACATATATTACATTGTAGTTATATTGTAATTATATACCAAATAGCACATGGATGTATTGATAAGTCAGTGCTATCTTGAGATATAATGACAATATAACTACAATGTAATATATGTAATATTAAAAATGTTACATCTATGAGTGGGAAATTACAATTAACATATATGTTACATGTAACATGCTTGAGTATATAACATTTATATACTGTATTTGCTGGGCCTCTTTATTGCTTTTTTTCATTTTATTTCTTTCGTAGAACTTTCTTCTTTATTATATTTTTATTATTTTTCGTTTTGTCTTTATACATTTCATTATACAAACAATTTTAACATATTTATAATGTTTTTTTACATAATTTACATACTTTGTGAATTTAGCCAATTTGATCGTCAAAATTTTATGACTTTCCTCGATGAAGTTGTTGCTAATGCAAACAAGCAATATGTATCACTAATTAGTAATATATTATTACAAACAATGAAATATTGGACTTTGGAAGACCATTGTCCTCTCATCAAAGTAGTTCGAAGTTATAATGAGCCTTTGAGCAAAATGCATGTTTCGATACAAAATTCCGACACGTTAAAAATGTATTGCATGCCTGTAACTTTTACTACTCACACGTATCTCAATTTTACAAGTTTTATTCACTATCCGCTATGCAAAGCAATAGATTTAAATCATACATTCTCACGTAAAGAGGAAGGTTGGATAATATTTAATATACAACAAATTGGTAAAATATTAAACAATATTAAAACAAAAATATTAAACGCAAATGTTTAAAATTAAGTATATATTAATTATAAAATTATTCAGAATAATAAAAATTGTTAAAATTTATTTACTATTCGACAGGATATTATCGCGTTAACTATGATGATGAGAATTGGCAAAGAATTTCAAATTATCTAAACTCTGATAATTTTACGAAAATTCATGTTCTTAATCGTGCCCAAATTATCGATGATGCATTTCATTTAATGATAGCAGACCACCTCAAGATCTCTATATTCTGGGATATCACATCGTATTTGAGTAAAGAAGAAGATTATATAGCATGGTATCCTATGTTTAAAGCTCTGGAATACATGTTTAATACTTTTCCTGCTGCGATACTGGAAGAAAGCGATTTGAGTTTTATGGTAAATATTAATAGAGTTCAATAAAAATGTTACATTTCGGATATTTGCATATACTCTCATTCATCACTAATAATTTAAATATTTACAACCATAAAAATATATCCAGCAACGATAAAATTTTACATATTATTACGTCACAAATAAATGTGCAAACATTTCAGTTTGAATAATCACTCACGCGAAGAACAGTCCCCAAAGTGTATGATTTTCACTACTGTCAATAATATTGATATATAACATTGTTATATAGCTAGGTGCTTAAAATCATTGTCAATGAACTATAATTACAAACTTATTAACAAAGAAATGTATATGTAAATATTTTTAGAAAAGAATAAGAATCATATTAAGTAAGATACTTATAAAAATCAAATATGAAGAAATTGATGATTCAAACGAACTTATAACATGTTTACGACAAGAAGCTGCAAGATGGGCATGTTTTTTTGGTGAGAACACTTGTACGGAAAAAGCGAAAAATAAATTAAAACAACATCTCCAAGATCCTATAAAACACAGGTAAATTATGTTACATATTTTTAGCCTTTCTTACTCAAATTTTCTTGTAGGTATCTTCTATAATGTTCAAATGAGTTGATACGCTAATCTTTAATAAGAAAATTAAATTCTTTTTATATTGTAGACTTTTGCCATGGTGGAGGGAATGGACATATTGTAGAGGTTTAATGAAAACTACGATAAATGACAATACTTGGACATCAGTGTATACCAGAGAATTAAAAAAAAATGACACTAAATTTTTAAAATATGTGACTTGCATTGAAGATACTTATTTTATCAAGGATTATTTATTAAATTATAAACAGTACACTTATACAAAACAGAAAGATCAATTTCTCGCTAACATTTTCTTAAATATTATTACGAAGCATGCGAAGAATCCAATTATATTGATGTATATATTAGATAAGTTTAACGAAATAAAACCAAAGTAAAGTGACATATTTTTATAAATATTTTGTACAAAAGTTTATTATATGTATTATATATATATACATTTGATTTTTTTTGTTTTTAGAAATCTTAATATAATTGCAGCATTAATTATTATGATTAATAACGTATATTCCGAATTTTTAGCTAAGGTAAAAATTTTACATATTTAAATATGTATACAAAATATGATAATAATACGATATTAATAATTATTATTTAATATTTAAAATAATTTTGATAATGTTACCATAACGTTGTTTATAAATAAAGGTATTAAAATTATACATTTTAGTCAATAGAGAAACTTTCTGAATTTATTGTAGAAGCTAACGTAATTGAAGTGAACACAGAAGATCAATTCAAAAAATATCAAATAAAAGAGGTAAATTTAATATATGTATATTATTATGAAAAGCGAAAGAAAATAAAATATTGTTCTATCTGATTAATTTCTGAATATTATTTTTATATTTGTTTATTTGTTATATAATCAGTATGTTGATTTTATTATGTCAATATTTGTTTATATATATAAAGGTTTTCATAATGCGGAATAAGATTACTATCCGATTTATATATTTGCCTTTTTATATTTACAAAACGTTATAACTGCATGCATCAAGATTTCTATGTTATTGCGATCTTTTGTTTGAAGTTTTAAATTATATATTATTACAGAAATTAATTATTTTTTACATTCAATATTATTAATTATGTAGAATTTGTAATTGATTAGCATTTTTTAGTTTATAATAAATAACATGACACAATTCTTTTTTTCTCTCTCTCTCGCTCTCTCTCTCTCTCTTTCTCTTTCTCTCTCTCTAATTTTAAAAAATTATTTAAATAAAATATTAATCTTAATATATATTATATATATATATATATATATATATATATATATATCCATATTAATAAAAAAATATTGAAAATAACGATATAAAACTGCAAGGTCAAAAAAATATTGCATAACTTGTCACATAGCAATAACATAGCAATAACATTTGTCACAAGTTTAAAAAACACATATAAAAGAGTATCAACGCGCATTGAAAAAATTATTATATTAAAAAATATTTTTATTTTTATACAGCTATATAAATCATTTATTTGATACAAATAAATATTTATCTGTATTGAAAAGAATTTTCTTACATCAAACAATAAATTTTTTTTTCAGCCAATCAATATTATTAGTTTCAAATAATTAATTTTTATTATACCGGAGTATTGAATTAAATATTTTATTTAAATTAATAAAAATTTCATTGCGCTATCAGAGAGATTTGATAAAATAAACTTTGTTAAAAATTTTTAGAGGCCTTCTATGTATAACATAATATATGTTCGGAAGATAAAAATATAATAATTATTATATAATTATCAATTATAGAATATTTTAATTTTTCAAAGAAATTCGCAATATAAATTCGCAACAATTGTTGTCACATCTGATTTGATGTATCGCGATAGTTCATCGGAAAGTCACGATTTATAATCAAAATTGTATTCTATTTTGGCTTTATCCTTAGTTTATTTATTTAAAAAACACAATATTGTGCATAAAGACATTTATATAAATAAATATATAGATCGAACAAAATATAAAATAACCTATTTTAATAACGTATTGTTGTTATTTCAGAACCAAGGTTTCTCTTCCGAAAAATATACTTTATACAATATTTATAGAATTTAAAAGAAGCGTCGTGTCGTAAGTACATGGTGTTATTTCAAATAGAGTATTTTTGAGATTTGATAGTTATCATTATTTTTTAAACGTTTTATGTTCTTTTCTAACAAAAATATAAAACATCTCGTAATATGTATTTATCTTTCAATATTATTTTATTTTAATAACCTACTGCACAAAATAATGTGGATAAATTGATTGGTATAAGAAACACATTCCAATGATTTAAAAATATTGCAATTCGTAGCAATGTGCAATTACACACATTTTTTAAATAATGATATATTTATAATAATTGAATTCTATTACTATTCTGTGCAAAAAATTATTAAGATAAAATTATCGAAGGGTGAGTATATGACGAGAAATTACACCATATTTTTAGTGAAAATGTTTTTCGAAATAAGTCATATAAATGTGTATAAATAATGCCTATTTATTAGATTAATTAAGCAAAATTTCAATGTGCTCAATTAAGACAACAGTTACACAAAAATGCCGCCACATACACAAATATATATATGTAAATATATATACATATAACGACCGAAAAAATTTTGTTGACCTAACACATTATATTTATCATGAAAACACGTACAGAGAATCAGTTAGTCTTAATCTTAATAATGACATATTTATACTAATTGAATTATTAAGATAAAATTATCGAAGGATGAGTATATGACGAGAAAGTACACAATATTTTTAGCAAATATCTTTTTTGAAATAAGTCATATAAATGTGTATATAAATAATGCCTAATACTATTTGATTAATTGGGCAAAAGTTAAATGTGCTAAATTAAATCAACCGTTACACACAAATGCCGTCATACACCCAAATATATATATATATATATATAACGACCTTAGAAGTTTTGTTGATTTAACACATCATATTTAGCATGAAGACACGTCCAGAGAATCAGTCAGTCTTTCGTGGTCTTTCGAATCACGTCGCTGTAGATATAATATACTTTTAATAAAGTGTGTGAATATATTATATTCTTTCAACATTGCATACTTCTAAAGCATTAATTTGCTGCAGCTTATTTTTAAAATGATATATAGTTTTAATTAATATAATTTTCCAATTAACATTCTTTTTTGAAATATTCGGTAAGTTAAAATAAATTTCAAACATATAAAAACATATGTGTCTACAAATACAAGAAAATTTAATCATGCGGTAGGATGAAATTTTATAGAATTTCCAACATATAAAAGTATATTTATTCAAAATTATCTTTAAATTTTAATCCAGAGATAATTTCAAATAATATCGATAATATAATATTTTATAAATTGTAATGTTGTTTGGCGAATTATTAGTTTTATTAGGTGAAATGCTGTAATAAATTTAGAGACGTTATTTTATCGTTATTCACTTTAATTCTGCATTTAAAATATTATAAATGACTTACAATAACCGCAAGGTATAACTTTCGCTTGCGATATATAATTCTATTTGTTCTTTCTTTAGCGAATTTGCTGAGCGAGTGACAAGTTATCGATTCTCCGGTCATCTGCTTATATCGATTAAGCTGTTATAATTTGTTTGTTTTGATACTTTGCCTTTCGTTACCTGTTCTTTATTATTGTTTCGTTCGTTGTCATATATATACATATATTCGATCGCCGACTTTCGTTCTCAATTCAATTTAATATTTTAAAATAAAATTGAAATATAAAATAAATTATAGTTCCGGTATTTATCATCGCAGTTGAAGTAATCTTCAACCCACAAAAGTTTGATATCGAATATTTAATTTTTGAAAGTTGCAAATACTACAGTTAACAGATAATGTATATTATAATGGACACTTTTAATTGTCTTTTCATTACTAGTTTATTAAAATTCTGTTTTCCAAAATTTCTCGTATCTTCTATTTTTTATAAAAAAATATCTGTATGTCTTTTAATACTTAAATTAATTTTGAAGTTGTGCATTGAAGTAAAAGAACTTTGTCAAAAATGAAAAATCAAATATTAAATTTTGTTGTTGAAAATTATATATATAATTAAGAAGAATAAAAAATAGAGCAATTATTTTTATAATCTGTATTCTATATATCCCCTTATAAGGGGTATTATGAAAATTTGAAAAAATTTATTTTGTTAAGTGAAAAATAAATACAAATACAACACTAAAAAATAAATAGAACTATATTAATTATCAAGTTTGAAGTAGACATAATACTAAATATTTTACGTAAAATTTTTTACAGAATTATTTTATGTAAAACGTTCAAAACGTACATTAATATTGAAAACGCATAAACACTAATTTATATCAATTTAATAAGATATTCAATTAAAGTTGAAACGTTTTAATTATATTAAAATTGTAAAAATTATTAAAATTTAATTATTACTCATTATTAAGTTGTATTTCTCAAATGTATTAGTATTCTATCATCAGTATATATACAAAATAATTGTCATAATTAAAATACGCTAATTAAAGTTATATGAACATAATTGAAATTTGGCGACTTAAAATTATGATCATATTCGTAGCATCAAGCAACCGTCTTCGTCAAAATTAACAATTTGACAATTGTAAAATGAATAATAGAAATAATATCAGAAACGCATGCGAAGCGCGCTCTGTGTCGTCTATAGTAATTCAAAAAAGACATTAAAACTATAATTAATTTCTTTTTTTGTTTACAGTGTGCTTTACAGATTTAAAATAAATATTTCTTTTTCAACATGATGATATTTTTAACACTATTATTAAGTAGCGAGTTAATGTTAATTGCTGAGACGGCTTTTATTTTTAATGAATCATTTTTATGGTATCAACTATCAAAATATATAAAACCAAACCATTACGATATCAAGTTTACATCACATATTGATGAAAACGTTGTAATTGGAGAATACAAAATCAGCATAAGCATTCTTAACAAAACGCAAAATATATTGATCAACAACGTATATTCAGAAATATTATATGTTCACAATATAGTTTTAAGTAGAAATTTAGAAAAATATCATGAGGATGCTAACTATACAGTTTATAAGTCGACATATAAAGTTGAAGAAAACATAATTGATGTTTCTTTTGATGATGAGTTATTACCAGGAAATTACATTTTTTATATTAAATATGCTGGTTTAACTGATAAAGTCTTTAGAATTTTCAACGCCAAAGAAAAACTTACGTAAGTAAATAATATGTTTATTAAAATCAATATGCAATGTGCAATTATATGAAACCTTGTATAATTAATATATATTATTTACGTATTAAATGTTTCAAAAATTAATATATATCATGGAATTTAAATATAAAGACGATTGTGCTATACCTGTAGTACATATTATTACATATTACATTTATACATTTTTAAATCCCAATGCTTGCTAAAAATGTTTCATTAATTTATGTTCTTTGACATGTATAGTTTGGTAGCTGCTTCTCATTTTCATATAATAGACAACCAACGAATTTTGTCATCGTGTTGGGATCAACAGTATTTATTCTTAGAACCAACCTTTAACATATCTATGTACATAGAATGTAACCAATGCACGGCTTTGTCAAATATGCCATTGCGGCATACGGAAAAATATATGAATAATATGTTATTGACACACTTCAATACCACATCTGGAATTTCGCTGTATCATGCAACAATAGTTGTGTCCAGTTACCCATTACGTGTTTATGATACTCAAAATAGATACATTCAAATGTGGTGCAGAAGTGAATCTATATTTCACATAGAATTTGCAAAAAATGTAGCTAAATATTTCACGATGTTCTGGAATCATGATTGGATACAACGTTTGAACGATATTCCGAAAGTGACTCATGTTGCAATTTCAAATTTTCCTGATAGTGACATAATAATTTTCGGACTTATTTTTTATAAGTGAGTACAAGTGCTTAAAATTACATTAAAAATAGAATTATATTAGTATGAAAAATGATAAAATTTAAAACCATGTATATCTTTTGTTTTTCTAAACGTTCGAAAGTATAAGATATTGTTGAAACAAACAATTTTAAGTAATAAGAATTAAGTTTATTCTTATAATTCAAAAAGTTTAAGTTTATTGTTCTAATATACATACATAACGGGAAAAGTGTTCATGCTATATCGTAACCCTTAAGGTAAATGTTAAAATTATAATAAACCTCTAAAAAAAATGATATTTTTTTTATTCATTGAAAAATATAGTTATTTATCAATGATACGCAATAACACAAAATCATTGTTTTATATTTAAATTAAAAATTTTTTAAATATTATTTGATATGATTTACAATACTGATTTGCTAAATTGTACCCATGGATTTGTAAATCGTACATCTAACAATAAAATTAGAAAATTATAACAAAAATAAAGTTTTATTTTCTATAAAAGTTCTCAGTCTAACATTTAAATATTACTTTCAGCGAAATGGATATTGTTTACGATAAAAATTTATATCCTGTTGCTCGCAAAATCGAAGTATCTCGATTAGTAGGACATAAAGTGACACAGCAATGGTTTTATAATCTGAGCAATCCGTGTGGATCGGCTTTTTGCTTTAATAAAGCTCTTACTACATGGCTTACAACGTATGCTCTCAATTTGGTAATTGTAAATATTTTTAACGCTATCACGCTCCCACTTTCTTGGAAACGATAACATACTTAAGCATTTATATAGCAAGATTTTTGTATATCAAACTCTTTACATTCATATAAATATAATGTAAAGTATGAAAAATTATTTTATATTTTAACACCACTTAATCTGATACTTTTAAATTATTGTGAAATCTAAAATAAATTAAATTAATCAGAAACTAGTACACCCGATATTTATTTTGAATATTTTGATAAAGAGAATTCTGCGATATAATATCATGAGATAATAATTTTAAAAATATGTAATATTTATTAATTATATTAATACAAAATTTGAGATTTTATTATTATATTTATTCGTATGTGTTTTTCAAAATGAGAAAGTGATTTTTTTTAACATAGAAGAACCGCTAATGATATTAGTATTTTCTTCTAATGCTTGCATTTTCAGAGCGGTTATATCGATATATTAATAATTTTTTTTATAGATTTATCCAGATAATGGAGCAACAAATTTATTTGTTGTCCAAAATCAACATACTTCTTTTTATTTGGATGATTATGATATGTGGAATTCTACTTCACAAGATGACAGTTTATTGAAAATTCGCGAATCCATCAGAGGTATAACGTAATATAATAAAATAATCTGCGTAAATTTTGAACTATTAATATTATTAAAATATGTGTGTCTAGTTATAGGATAATTAATTCTTTATCTGGATTTTATTAAAAAAATGAGATTATAAAAGTACACACACACACACAGACACACGTACATATTTATGTATATTCTTTAATTAATATTTAAAATATATATACATATATAGGTATATATATATATATATAATTTTGTTTTATAATATCATTACGTTTACGTGTCCACGTGCCTCACCTTTTCCTACTTTCTCCTTTCTAACTCCTTACCCCTTTATCCTCTCCTATCCTTTCAATCTCTTCTCCTCTTTTTTCTACACCCTCTCACCTCTTATCTCCTATTCACCTCACCCCTTTTCTCACTCTTTCCTCACAAATACCTGCCACGCTTTCACACACCTGTCACTCACTCTCTTACCGGAACCGGAAGCCATATCATTACGTTTACATGTAACCATTATAATAAATATATATATTTATAATATATCTAATTTATAATTCTGATGTAAATTGTAGCACCCTGTATACTGCGCATGATACAACACGCCGTAACCAAAGAAATATTTTGGAAAGGCATTCGCTTATATACAAATACGTGAGTAATATATTATAGAATGTAATATAAGAACAGAAAATTATATAAATCTTAAATAATTTATAATAATACAAATTTTATATAATGTCCCTTATTATTTCGCTTCTTCAGATATTATTTCATATTGTTTTTTTTTTAGTTTTACAATTTCGCTATTTTCCTAGATCTGATTTACTTTTGCTTTCGTTACTTTTACAATGAAAACCGCTTTTATTGAAACAAATTGTTGTTTTTTTATTTTTTCATATAATACATATTCAACGTTGTTTTATTTTTTTTCATAATTTATTATTTTTCAAAATAATTTTTAAATTAATTTTTATTCTTTTTATTAATTCCTTTATTGCTTCATATCGTCTATAATTCTTATAATATCTGTTTTTTTTAATTGAATTTTGTGCTACATTTGTTTTTTGATCTTATTTTGAATATATCTATCACGTACATCTCTTTTCCATTATTTCCTTTATTTTTATTTTATTTCTTTTGTAGGACAATCTTTTTTATTATATTTTTATTAATTCTTGTTTTGTTTTTATTTTTATTTGATTTGTTTTATTATTTCTTTTATTAATCATTTTATAACTCTTTCAACACTTTGATCAAATATAATCTGTATTATTAACCCTTGTAGAAATTTTACTAGTAACGCTAATTAATCACTTATTTTGAGTACTTAAAATACTGATATACAGTAATTTAAGTACTCGAAATAAGTGATAAATTGGCATTACTAGTGATACATTTTATGAAAGAATGCCTAACAAATTAAATAAAATTGTTAAATTTTATTTAATATTATGTTATTATCATCATTTGAATATAAGATATATAAATATATAAATAGAAATGCAATTATATTTTGTTTCTTAGTATTTATTAAAATTTTTTATAATATTAAAATTATGCATAAAATTTTAACATATTTTTATAATGTTTTTTTCACATAATTTACATACTTTGTGAATTTAGCCAATTTCATCGTCAAAGTTTTATGACTTTTTTGGAAGAAGTTGTTGCTGATGCAAAAAATGTAGATATTGATATATCATTACAAACAATGAAATATTGGACTTCGGAAAAGCATTGTCCTATCATCAGAATAGAACGAGATTATAATTTTACTTGGGACAGAATGCATATATCCATACAAAATTACGACATATTAAAAATTGATTGCTTACTTGTAACTTATACTACTCAGACATATCCCAATTTTAACGATTTGACTGAATACAATTATATCAAGGTATGCAACTCAACGAATTCATATTCAGTATACTTATATGATGATGGTTGGGTGATAGTCAATATGCAACAAATTGGTAAATATCGATTAATTGACTTATTATGACTTATTACTCGTCTTTATTTTACACATATACACAATTGACATTATTTTATATTTTTTCTGTTTTATACATTATTAGATATAAATCTGAGATATTTATTATATAATTACAATAGTTTTAAAATGTTTTGTGTAATGTTCTGTATTATTATATATAATTAATAAGATATATATATATATATATATCGGCGTTTTCTACATAATATCAATTAATATAAAAAGTTATATCTTTACAAATATTTTATTCTAATAATAGTAAAAATAATTATAAAGTTAATTATATTTAAAATCAATTAATACAAAGTTTCGCTCGTATATTGTAAATACAACTAGTGATAAATAAAAAGGCCAACTTATCGAGCAATTATTAGAGTTGTTCTGTCAAATAAAATTTATTCCATGTATAAACTAAACATAAAACATTATGTGAAAGCTACAAACATTCTATACTCAAACTTAAGCGAAAATTCCAATCATTATAAAATTAACGTTTGAATAAAACTTTCGTACAGTTTCGTGTTACAGAAATTTTACTGATTAGTATAAAATAATTATTATTTATGCACAACTAGAATCAATTTTATTTTACGCTCTATACAACAATATCTTCCATAATTTTATTTTTAATTTATAATTCATTTTCAATAAGTATTTGTATTTTATTAAATTTTTGATACATTTTTAATTTATAATTTATATAAATAAAAATATTAAACAAAAATATTTGAAATTAATTTTTATATTAATTATAAAATTATTCAGAATAATAAAAATTGTTAAAATTTATTTACTATTCGGCAGGATATTATCGCGTTAACTATGATGATGAGAATTGGCAAAAAATTTCAAATTATCTAATCTCTGATAATTTTACGAAAATTCATGTTCTTAATCGTGCCCAAATTATCGATGATGCATTTCATTTAGTGATAGCAGGCCAACTCAAGGCCTCTACATTCTGGAATATCATATCGTATTTGGGTCAAGAAGAAGATTATATAGCATGGTATCCTATGTTTAAAGCTCTGGAATACATGTTTAATACTTTTCCTGCTGTTATACTGAAAGAAAGCAATTCGTCTTATATGGTAAATATTAATAGAGTTCAATGAAAGTGTTACATTTCGGATATTTGCATATACTCTCATTCATCACCAATAATTTAAATACTTACAATCAGAAAAATATATCCAGCAACGATAAAATTTTACATATTATTACGTCACAGATAAATGTGCAAACATTTCAGTTTGAATAATCACTCACGCGAAGAATAGTCTTCAAAATGTATGATTTTCACTACTGTCAAATATATTGATATATAACATTGTTATATAGCTGGGTGCTTAAAATCTTTGTCAATGAACTATAATTATAAACTTATTAACAAAGAAATATATATGTAACTATTTTTAGAAAAGAATAAGAGTCGTATTAAATAAGGTACTTAGAAGAATCAAATATGAAGAAATTGATGATACAGACGAATTTAGAATATGTTTGCGACAAGAAACTGCAAGATGGGCATGTTTTTTCGGTGACATCATTTGTACGAGACAAGCAAAAAATAAATTAGAATACCATCTCCAAGATCCGAAAGAACACAGGTAAATATTGTTATATATATTTAGCTTTTCTTAATCAAATTTCCTTGTAGATATCTCCTATAATGTTCAAATCAGTTGATACGCCAATCTTATTAATAAGAAAATTAAATTCTTTTTATATTTTAGGCTTTTGCCATGGTGGACGACATGGACATATTGTAGAGGTTTGATGACAACTACGAGGAATGAGACCACTTTTAGATCAGTGTATATCATAGGATTGATAAAAACTGACTTGAAATTTTCAGAATATTTAGCTTGCATTAACGATACTAATTTAATCAAGGACTATTTAAATTTTAAACAGTACAACAACTATACAAAACAGGAAGATCAATTTCTCGCTAACACTTTCTTACATTTTATTACGAAGCATGCGAAGAATCCAATTATACTGACGTATTTATTCGATAATTTTAACGTAATAAAACCAAAGTAATGTGACATATTTTTATAAATATTTTGTATAAAAGTTTATTATATGTATTATATATACATCTGTTTTTTTTTGTTTTTAGACATGTTAATATAATTGCAGCATTAATTATTATGATTAATAATGTATATTCCGAAAATTTAGCTCTGGTAAAAATTTTACATGTTTAAATATGTATACAAAATATGATAATAATCCGATATTAATAATTATTATTTAATGTTTAAAATAATTTGGATAATATTACCATAACGTTGTTTATTAATAATGGTATTAAAATTATACATTTTAGTCAATAGAGAGACACTCTGAAAGTATTGTAGAAGCTAACGTAATTAAAGTGAATACAGAAAATCAATTTAGAAGACATCGAATATGGGAGGTAAATTTAATAAATATTATTATGAAAAGCAAAAGAAAATGAAATATTGTTCTATCTGATTAATTTCTGAATATTATTTTATATTTGTTTATTTGTTATATAATCAGTATGTTGATTTCATTATGTCAATCTTTGTTTATATATATGAAGGTTTTCATAATGCGGGGAATGAAATTACTATTTATTTAATTATATTATAATTAATGAAACGAGATTTGTTTTAGATGAGTGACCGTGTAATAGATAAGGATGAATTATATTCCTATATTACAATCAAGATTCAAATTATTCGCAAAAAACAAATCGAGAAGCAGAGACAATATTTTGCAAGATTTTTCTTCTAATCGGTGGATGTAAAAAAATTGCAGTTTTGCATACGTGGACGTACTTTATATGAATAATTTTATTATATTGTATCTACTATACCTTTTACTGCTCTAAATATTGTTTATTTAGATGTATTAGTATCCGATTTATATATTTGCCTTTTTATATTTACAAAACGTTATAACTGCATGCATCAAAATTTTTATCTTTTTGCGATCTTGTTTGAAGTAGTAAAATTATATATTATTACAGAAATTAATTATTTTTTACATTCAATATTATTAATTATGTAGAATTTGTGATTAATTAGCATTTTTTAATTTATAATAAATAACATAACACATTTCTCTTTCTCTCTCTCTCTCTCTCTCCCTCCCTAATTTTAAAAAGTTATTTAAATAAAATATTAATCTTAATATATTATATATATATATATATATATATATATTAATAAAAAAATATTGAAAATAACGATATAAAACTGCAACGTCAAAAGAATATTGCATAACTTGTCACATAGCAATAACACAGCAATAACACTTGTCACAAATTTATAATAAGTGCGCGTCTAACATGTGCTTGTTTCAATCAACGCGATGAATTTTAATATTAAAAAATTATCTTATTACTTCATTTGGCTTTTTATTATTCCGTTTCTTACTATTCTTAATGATAAATGTCGAATCTCTTTTAGCAAAATTAAATTGATGCAGCAATGTTGCAACATGAAAAAAAATTGAAAAAAAGATAAAAGTCCGTTATATTGGAATCGGAAAACAATTAAAATATCTTAAAATATTTCTATAGCTTATCGATTTGAATATGTAAAGGGAGCTACTACGTAATATACGCACATATTTACGTATAATTGATTCCGGAACCGTAATATTGAAATAATTTTCGACTCATAAAAATTTATCGAATAAAATGCCTTTGAAACTTAAAAATATTATAATTTACATTATTTACATAAAAGAAAATAAATATTAAACTAAACACATGCTGTGTGTGTAAATTTATAGTACTAATTTTTAACAGATATCTTTGGCTGATTTAATACTTTAATTGATAATTCAGTAATTCTAACACTAAATAAAATATTGTAAAAAGGAAAGAAGTATCGTATATTAATTTTCTCAAACATTTAAATTAAATTCGATTCTATACTTTTCTCTGTTATATATATTAATGTTGGTAAACAAACGCATTTTTTAAGCCAGCGTGTATCAAATATAAGAGTTTTAACAAGGCTCTGTAATATAAATATAAATTTAACGTATAAGACGGGCAACAAGAGCCAAATCGCGGATGACAATGCGTTATCCTAACGAAACTAAATAATTTTTCGTTAGAATTAAAATACCGGTGCACAAGGCACCAAATTTTTACTTGGACACGGCCAAGATTTTAAATATGAAATAATCTTAAATATGAAATAAAAAAATATGGAATTAGGGTATTGAAATTAAATCTCAAAATATGAGATTATTTCATATTTAAAATCTTGGCCGTGTCCAAGTAAAAATTTGGTGCCTTGTGCACCGGTATTTTAATTCTAACGAAAAATTATTTAGTTTCGTTAGGATAACGCATTGTCATCCGCGATTTGGCTCTTGTTGCCCGTCTTATACGTTAAATTTAAATTAAAATTAAAGATAATTTAATTTAATTCTTACTTGCACAATTAAAATCAATTTAATGTTTTACATATTGCCAAAAATTAAATTGACACATATAAAAGAGTATCCGCGCATTGAAAAAATTATTAAATTAAAAATATTTTATTTCTATACAGCTATATAAATCATTTATTTGATACAAATAAATAATTATCTGTTTTAAAAAGAATTTTCTTACATTAAACAATAAATATTTTTAACATCTAATCGATATCATTAGTTTCAAATAAATTATTTTTATTATACAGAAGTATTGAATTAAATATTTTATTTAAATTAATAAAAATTTCATTGCGCTATCAGAGAGTTTTGATAAAATAAACTTTGTTAAAAATTTTTAGAGGCCTTTTATGTATAACATAATATATGTTCGGAAGATAAAAATATAATAATTATTATATAATTATCAATTATAGAATATTTTAATTTTTCAAAGAAATTCGCAATATAAAGTCGCAGCAATTGTTGTCACATCTGGTTTGATGTATCGCGATAGTTCATCGGAAAGTCACGATTTATAATCAAAATTGTATTCTATTTTGGCTTTATCCTTAGTTTATTTATTTAAAAAGCACAATATTGTGCATAAAGACATTTATATAAATAAATATATATATCGAACAAAATATAAAATAATATATTTTAATAACGTATTGTTGTTATTTCAGAACCAAGGTTTCTCTTCCGAAAAATATACTTTATACAATATTTATAGAATTTAAAAGGAGCGTCGTGTCGTAAGTACATGGTGTTATTTCAAATAGAGTATTTTTGAGATTTGATAGTTATCATTATTTTTTAAACGTTTTATGTTCTTTTCTAACAAAAATATAAAACATCTCGTAATATGTATTTATCTTTCAATATTATTTTATTTTAATAAACTTCTGCACAAAATAATGTGGATAAATTAATTGGTATAAGAAACACATTCCAGTGATTTAAAAAAATTGCAATTCGTAGCAATGTGCAACTACATACATTTTTAAAATAATGATATATTTATAATAATTGAATTCTATTACTATTTTGTGCAAAAAATTATTAAGATAAAATTATCGAAGGATGAATATAAAAATTTAAATGGGCAAAATTTCAATGTGTTCAATTAAGACAACAGTTACACAAAAATGCCGCCACACACACAAATATACATATGTAAATATATATACATATAACGACCAAAAAAATTGCAATTTATAGCAATGTGCATTTGCATACATTTATATTAAATAATGACATATTTATACTAATTGAATTATTAAGATAAAATTATCGAAGGATGAGTATATGACGAGAAAGTACACAATATTTTTAGCAAATATCTTTTTTGAAATAAGTCATATAAATGTGTATATAAATAATGCCTAATACTATTTGATTAATTGGGCAAAAGTTAAATGTGCTAAATTAAATCAACCGTTACAAACAAATGCCGCCATACACCCAAATATATATATATATATATATATATATATATATATATATATAACGACCTTAGAAGTTTTGTTGATTTAACACATCATATTTAGCATGAAGACACGAACAGAGAATCAGTCAGTCTTTCGTGGCCTTTCAAACCACGTCGCCGTAGATATAATACTTTTATTAAAGTGTGTGAATTATATTATATTTTTCCAACATTGAATATTTCTAAAGCATTATTTGCTGTAGTTCATTTTTAACACGATATATAACTTTCCAATTAACATTCTGTTTCGAAATATTCGGTAAGTCAAAACAATTTTCATACATATAAAACATATATGTGTCTACGAATTCAAGAAAATTTAATCATACGGTAGGACGGAATTTTATAGAATTTCCAACATATGTATAGAAATAGAGAGAATGGTTTCATTTAAAATTATTTGTAAATTTTAATCCAAAGATAATTTCAAATAATATCGATAATATAATATTTTACGAATTGTTTTAATAATTATATATTAATTATAAATTCTAGAGTAAAATGATAGAACGTTCTAATTATCAATCTAATGAAAAAATCCATAATATAGTTTTGGGACACATTGTATACTTATATGTATATAGAGATTTATTATCAAGTTTATAATTTATATTTATAATTGATTTTATGTTGGTTTTATTCTCGGTGATTGTTTGTTTGGGATTTATATAATACACAATTTAAGAAAAAAACACCAACCTTTAAAGGATAATAATAATAAACATATGCTCTCTCTTTTATTATCAAAAAATAATATAACTTCGTTTCGCGCACGTAATTATATTCGATTAAATTGAACGAAATAAAAATATATATATAAAGAGATACAAAGTAGGATGTATACAAAATAGTTGTCAGAATAGAAATTCGGCGAATTAAAATTATGTACATAATTAAAATTCGGCGAATTAAAATTATGATCATATTCATAGCATCAAGCAACTGTCATCGTCAAAATTAATAATTTAACCATTGTAAAATAAATAATAGAAATAATATCAAAAACGCGCGCGAAACGCCTTGTTATTGTGTCGTCTAGTGTGATTTAAAAAAGACATCAAAACTATATTTAATTTCTCTATTTATCTTTTGTTTACAGTGTGTTTTACAATAAATATTCCTTTTCTCCGACATGATGATATTTCTAAACCTATTATTAAGTAGCGGATTAATATTTATCGCTGAGACGGCTTCTATTCGTAATGAATCTTTATGTTATCGACCATCAAAATATATAAAACCAACGCATTACGATATCAAGCATATATTATACATTGAAGGAAATATTATCTATGGAGAATACAATATCAGCATAAACATTCTTAGCAAAACGCAACACATATATTTACCTTCAGTAAAATTATGTATTGAAAACATAGTTTTATTTAAAAGTTTGGGAAAATCTCATAAAAATGATAGACATTTTACAATAATGTATAAACCGACGTATAATATTAAAGCAAACATAATTGACGTTTTCTTTATGGATGATTTATCACCAGGAAATTACACTTTATATATAAAATATATAGATACAGCTGATGAAGGTTTCACAATTTTTGACGTGAAAGAAAGATCTGCGTAAGTAAATAACAAATGTTTATTAAAAAAGTACAATCTGCAATTAAATAAATTATCGTAATTAATATATTTTTTTAATTAATACATTATTTTAATTAATATATTGTTGTAATTAATAATAGATTATTTAGGTATTAAAGTATCCCAAGTATTATTACATATCGTGGAATTCAAATATAAAAGACGAACAATCTCTCTTTACCTTTATTATTATAATATATGTAATAAAGTCAAATATATATTATACGTTGACGCATATTATACATTTATGGATTTTTTAACTCTCAATATTTTTATGCTTACCAAAAATGTCTCATTAATTACTGTACTTTGAAATGTAGTTGGATAGCTACTACGCATTTCCAGATAATAGATGCCGGATTGTTTCCATGTCGGCAACAGGAGTTATTAGAAGCAACCTTTAAGATTTCTATAAGATGTAACCAATGCATGGTTTTGTCAAATATTCCATTGCGAAATACGGAACAAATTGTGAATAATATGTTATGGACACACTCCTTTATCACATATGCAATGTCGCCTTATCTTGCAACAATAATTGTATCCAATTACCTATTACGTGTTTATAATGATACTCAAAACATTGAAGTGTGGTGCAGAAACGAATTTGTAATTCACTTTGAATTTGCAAAAAATGTAGCTGAAAATATCACTAAAAAAATCATTAAAAATAAATGGAAACAACGTGTGAACAATTTTTTTAAGGTGACTCACGTTGCAATTCCAAATTTCCATGACAATGGCATAACAGTTTTCGGACTTGTTTTTTACAAGTGAGTACAAGTGCTTAAGATTACATTAAAAACAAAATTATATTAGTATGCATGCAAAATGATAAAGTTTAAAAACATGTATATCTTTATTCTGTTTCTGTAAATGTTCGATAGTATAAGAAATTGGGAAAACAAACAATTTTAAGTAGTAAGAAGTAAGTTTATTCGTATTATAATTCAAAAAGTTGAAGTTTATTGTTTTAATATACATACATACATATAATGGGAAAAGTTTTTATGCTATATCGTATCCCCTAAATGCTAAAATTGTAATAAAGCTATAAAAAAATGACATTTTTTTATTTATTTAAAACTGTAGTTTTTTATCAATGATATACGCATTAATACAAAATCATTGTTTTAAACTTAAATTAAAAATTAAGGAAACATTATTTGGTACGAGTTACAATACTGATTTGCTAAATTGTACCCATGAGTTTGTAAATCGTACCTCTAACAATAAAATTTTAAAAATTGTAACAAAAATATAAAGATTTATTTTTTACGAAAGTTCTCAATCTGAACGTTCAAATATAATTTTCAGGGAAACAGATATCATCAATAGTAAAGATATATATCCTGTTACTCGCGACATCGAAGTTACTCAATTAGTAGGACGTAAAGTGATAGAAGAATGGTTTTATGATCTAATGAACCATCCGTTAGTATCGGATTTTTGGTTTAATAATGGTCTTGTTACTTTGATTGCAATGTATACTGTCAATGAGGTATTATGTTAAAAACATTCAACATTATGTAAAATACTAAACTGTTTTAAAAAAATACTTTTTCCAAATATTTACATACATATCATTATAATGTAAAATATTAAAAATTCTTTTATTTTTAAAAAATTAGTACATACATTTATTTAAATTAGCTTGATAAAGAGAAATCTGCAATATAATATTATAAGCTAATAATTCTACAAAAGTATATAATATTTACTAATTATATTAATACAAAATTTTAGATTTTATTACTATATTTATTTGTATGTATATATTTCAAAATGAGAAAATGTTTCTTTTTAACATAGAAGAACCGCTAACAATATTAGCATTTCCTTCTAATGCAAGTATTTTTAGAGCGGTTATATCGATATATTAATTATTTTTTTTACAGATTTATCCTGATAATCGAATAATAAATTTATTTGTTGTTCAAAATCAACATACTTCTTTTTATTTGGATGATTATGATATGGAGAATTCTACTTCACAATATGACAGTTTATTAAAAATTCGCCGATCCATCAGAGGTATAACGTAAAATAATTAAATAGTCCGTGTACATTTCTAATTACTAATATTATAAAAATATGTGTAAAGTTATAAAGTAATTAGTTCTTTATTTTTTTTGGATTCTAATTAAATATTAATTTTGTAAAAGTATATACACAAACACATTCGCGCTCATGTCCGTGTGTGGATACGTATGTATATATTCTTTTATTAATATTTGAATATTAATTAATGGTTATGCGATTATATACTATACCTTGTATACATACATGTATATATATATATATATATATATATATATGTATATATTTATATTTATATTTATATAATTCTTTATAATATTACTATGTTAAAATACGTGACCATTATAACAAATATATATTTATAATATATCTAATTTACAATTTTAATGTAAATTGTAGCACCCTGTATACTGCGCATGATGCAACACGTCTTCACCGATGAAATATTTTGGAAAGGCGTTCGCTCGTATAGAAATAACACGTGAGTAATACAATATAAAATGTAATATAAAAACATAAAATTATATAAATCTTAAATAATTTATAATAATACAAATATTATAGAATGTCCCTTATTATTTCGCTTCTTCTGACATTTTTCGTATTGTTTTCTTTTAGTTTTACAATTTCGCTATTTTCCTAGATCTGCTACTAGACTTATTTTTACTTTCATTACTTTTATTATGAAAACCGCTTTTGTTGAAACAAATTGTTGTTCTGTTACTTTTTCATATATACATATTCAATATTGTTTCTTTTTGTTTCAATTTCTTATTTTTCATAATAATTTTTTAATTAATTTTTATTCTTTTTATTATTTCCTTTATTTCTTTCTATCGTGTATTATTTTTATGTGTTCTTTTTATTAAATTTTGTGCTACATTCGTTTTTTAATCTTATTTTAAATATATCTAACACGTATATCTCTTTTGCATTGCTTTCTTTATTTTCATTTCATTTTTTTTCGTAGAACGATTTCTTTTATTATATGTTTTTCATTTTTTGTGCTTTCTTTATCTTCAATTTATTTGTTTTGTTATTTCTTTTATTAATCATTTTATAACTCTTTCAATACCTTGATCAAATATAATCTATATTATTAATACCTAACAAATCAAATAAAATTATTAAATTTTATTCAATATTATGTTATTATCATCATATAAATATAAGATATATATTTAGGTGCGTTCTTGTTCGTCAATTATGTTTCGCCGTTATCGCGGATCGGAGTGAGGATATTTCATCCGGAATATTAATTTGGGGTTGCACAGTATAATGTATCTTACTTCATTTTATTTGTGTCACAAAAGACCTGATACAAACTTTTACTTTTCGCCGGGAAACAAAACGTGTTACGCGAACGCAAGTCTCTGGCCTCGAGGCCGCGCATTGTCTCGCTTCTCTCCATCATTCCGCGATCTTATTTTTATTTTTAGGTGATTAGACTCTATCTTTATTTTGAGGTACTCTCGCTTTTTATTATGTTCGGTAATCGAAATTTACTTTCGTCATGTTAATCGCTCGTTTATTTATTTATTGTTTTGTGTTACCGGTCGCGATATCCTTAACACACGTCGCTTGTAATTTTAATTTTTATTTTATATATATTTTATATCCTTGTGGGATTTATTGCCACATATAAATATATAAATAGAAGTGCAATTATATTTTGCTTCTTAGAATTTATTAAAATTTTTTTTAATATTAAAATTATACATGCAATTTTAACATATTTATAATGTTTTCTTTACATAATTTACACTACTTTGTAAATTTAGCCAATTTCATCGTCAAAGTTTTATGACTTTTTTGGAAGAAGTTGTTGCTAATGCAAAAAATGTAGATACTAAAATATCATTACAAACAATGGAATATTGGACTTTGGAAGAGCATTGTCCTCTCATCAAAGTAGTACGAAATTATAGTGATCATGAAAGCTACATACATGTATCGGTACAAAATTACGACACATTAGAAATTGATTGCATTCCTGTAACTTTTACGACCCAGACGTATACCAATTTTAACAATTTTACTCACTACTGGCTATGCAAATCATGGGATTTAAATTCAACAAACTCATTTCTTGAGAATGGTTGGATGATATTCAATATACAACAAATTGGTAATTATCGACCAATTGACTTATTATTATGACTTATTACTCGTCTTTATTTTACACACACAATTGACATTATTTTATATTTTTTCTGTTTTATACAGTACTATATAAAAATTAGAGATATTCATTATATATTCATTATATAAACTACAATAGTTTTAAAATGCTTTGTGTAATGTTCTGTGTTCTGTATTATAATATATAATTAATAAGATATATATATATATATATATATATATATATATATATATATATAGGCGTTTTCTACGTAATATCAATATTAAAGTTATATTTTTACAAATATTTTATTCTAATAACAGTAAAAATGATTAAAAAGTTAACTATATTTATAAAATTAGTATACTAATATAAGTATACAGATAAAATAAAATATATATATGCACAACTAGAATCAATTTTATTTTATGCTATACAACAATATCTCGCACAATTTCATTTTTAATTTATAATTAATTTTAAATATGTATTTGCAATTTATTGAATATTTTATACGTTTTTAATTTATAATTTATATAAATAAAAATATTAAACAAAAATGTTTGAAATTAAGTGTATATTAATAATAAAAATTATTCAAAATAATAAAAATTGTTAAAATTTATTTATTATTCAACAGGATATTACCGCGTTAACTATGATAATGAAAATTGGCGAAGAATTTCAGATTATCTATACAATGATGATTTTACGACAATTCATGTTCTTAATCGTGCCCAAATTATCGATGATGCATTTCATTTAGTGATAGCAGGTCACCTCAACGCCTCTATATTCTGGAGTATCACATCGTATTTGGATAGAGAAATAGATTATATCGCATGGTATCCTATGTTTAAAGCTCTGGAAAACATGTTTAGTACTTTTCCAGTGGAAAAAAAAACTGAAAAATTTGCGGTAAATACTAATCAATTTCAATGAAAGTATTACATTTGAATATTTATATATACACTGATTGATCACAAATAATTTAAATATTATAGAGAAATATATCTAGCGATAAAGTTTTACATATTATTACGTCTCACATAAATGTGCAAACTAATTCAGTTTGAATAATCACTCACGCGATAAACAGTTCCCAAAGTGTATGATTTTCACTACTGTGAATAATATTAATATATAACATTGTTATTGGATACATAGCTGGATGCTTAAAATCTTTGTCGATAAATTATAATTATAAACATATTAATAAAGAAATTTATATTTAATGCTTTTTAGGATAGAATAGATAAGCTAAAATTCATGTTAAACGAGTTACTTGAAAAAATCCAATATGAAGAAATTGATGATGCAGACGAACTTAGAATATGTTTACGACAAGAAGCTGCAAGATGGGCATGTTTTTTTGGTCACACCATTTGTATAGAAAAAGCAAAAAATAAATTAGAAGAACATATCAAAGATCCTATAAAACACAAGTAAATATTGTTATATATATTTAGCTTTTTGTAATCAAATTTCCTTGTAGATATCTTTTATAATGTTCAAATGAATTAATACGAAAATCTTTAATAAGAAAATTAAATTCAATTTATATTTTAGACTTTTGCCATGGTGGAAGACATGGACATATTGTAGAGGTTTGATGATAACTACGAGAAATGAGACCACTTTTGGATCAGTGTATACCATAGGAGTAAAGAAAGCTGACTATAAATTTTCAGAATACTTGGCTTGCATTGGAGATACTGATTTCATCAAATACTATTTAAGTTATAAACACTACATTAATACAAAACTGGAAAATCGATTTCTCGTTAACACATTCTTACATTTTATTACGAAGCATGCGAAGAATCCTATTATACTGCAGTATATATTCGATAATTTTAACGAAATAAAACCAAAGTAAAGTGACATATTTTTATAAATATTTTGTACAAAAGTTTATTATATGTATTATATATATACATCTCATTTTTTTGTTTTTAGAAATGTTAATATAATTGCAGCATTAAGTATTATGATTAATAACGTATATTCCAAAAATTTAGCTCTGGTAAAAATTTTACATGTTTAAATATGTATACAAAATATGATAATAATGCAATATTAATAATTATTATTTAATATTTAAAATAATTTTGATAATGTTACAATAACGTTGTTTATTAATAATAGTATTAAAATTATACATTTTAGAAAATAATGATGAACGCTTACAGTATTCTAGAAACTAACTTAGTTGAAGTAAATAACACAATTAGAAGACTTCAAACAAAGGAGGTAAATTTAATAAATGTTATTATATAAAACGAAAGAGAATGAAATATTGTTCTATCTTATTAAATTCTGTATAATTTTTATATAATATAATTTTTATATTTGTTTTATTTGTTATATAAACAGTATGTTAATTTTATTATGCAAATCTTTGTTTATATATATTAAGATCTTTATAATGCGGAATAAGATTATTATTTATTTAATTATATTATAATTAATGAAACGATATTTGTTTTAGATGAGAGACAGTGCGATAAATTACATATACGCCCGAATTATAACCCGGATTTATTTTCGCAACAAACAAATCCGAAGACAGAAGCAGTATTTTGAAAGTCTTTTGTTCTAATCTGTGAGTGTAAAAAAGAAATTGCAGCTTTGCATACGTGAACATACATCATATGAATAATTTTTTTATATTGTACGTATTATTACTTCTACTGCTTTAAATATTGTTTATTTAGATGTATTACTATCCGATGCCTTTATATTTACATTTATAAAACTATCACTGCATGCATCAAGATTTTTATTTTTTTTTTGCGATCTTGTTTGAAGTAGTTGAACTATATATAATTACTGAAATTAATTATTTTATACATTTTATATTATTAATTATGTAAATTTTGTGATTAATTACCATTTTTTTACAATAAATTATATTTGACACAATTCTCTCTCTCTCTCTCTCTCTCTCTCTGTGTGTGTGTGTGTCTCTTTCTCTCTCTCTCTTTACATAACTTTAAAATTGTACAACATAATTTAATATTCCTTGCTGATATTTTTAATAGATTTAAAAATACTGCAAATTGTGTCAGTCTGAATTGTAACTTACAAATATATTTAAAAGAAATTTAACCAATGATAGAAAAGAAAAATATTTTACAACATTTGTCACAAGTTGATGTTTACAATAAGTGCGTGTCTAACATGTGCTTTTTCCAATCAACGCGATGAATTTTAATATTAAAAAATTATGTTACTATTTCAATTAGCTCTCTCTCTCTCTCTCTCTCTCTCTCTCTTTCTCTTTCTATTATATCATTTCTTACTATTCTTAATGATAAATGTCGAATTTCTTTTAGCAAAATAAAATTTGTACAACAATGTTGCAACATGAACAAAAAATTCGAAGAAAGATAGAAATCTGTTATACTAAAGTCAGAAAACAATTAATATATCCTAAAAGCTTTTTGTAACTCATTAATTAAAATATAAAAAGGAGCTACTATGTAATACATGCACTTATTTATACATATAATTTTCTGTATATCTTGTTATATAGTATTTTAAATTATTTCTAATTACACAATTTGTAGTACATTAATAATATTTGTGGTACATTAATTATATTTACAAGTATACTTTATGACTTAGAACTCACTAAATTATTTATTTTCTTATAATATTTTACATGCTATGTTTAAATATGTATAAAATAATAAAGTATATATTTTAAAGTTTACAAAGTGTGATACAATTTAAAAGGAAGTACATAAAATATGCGTGTTGTGCACTCAAAGCCGTATTATTTTATTAATTATTATAAATAGTTTTCCTTCGATTTAGAACGTAATGTCTATAAATTAAATTACATATATGTATATGTAGGGATATTAATAATGCATAATACTATATTATATATTTAATTATTAGATACATTATAATTTTATAATTTCATTAATTAATTTTTAATATTTTTATTAATTATATGTTAATATTTAAATTATTGTGAGTGTGTATTAAACTAAGAATGATAAATACATAACATTTTAATAATACATATTAAATAAATATATATATATAAATATATATAGGTATATATATTTATTTAAAAAAAATTGAAACATAATATCGAAATAATTTTCGACCCACAACGTATCCACCGCGCTGCGCGGCTAGTTCGAAACTGGTTCTCGTTCGAGGTATTGCGAGCGAGAGACCGAGGTCACGGGATCAGTATATCGACTGGTCACATGATTACTGGTCATGTGACCATCGGTCCCACGCTCGCGGTATTCCTCTCGAGAAATCAGTCTTGTGCGAGCCGCGCACCGTAATAGACGTATGGGATGTACTAATCTAATTACGTAATCAGTTTACGACTATCTATCAAGTTTTATTGAATAAACAATCTATTAAAAATCAAACATAATATATATTCTCTATAATTTGTATCTTATTTCTACGTAAACTTTTTCTTTCTCGTTTTTGTATTTCTTTTACTTAAATCTTTTTTACTTGAAGATTTTATTCGAACATTTCCTAATTCTGTCTCTCTTAATCAGGAATTCCTGATGTCAGGAATGTCGTTGAGTACGCATGTCCAACGATTTCATGTTTTATGATAAAATTATTGTTTCTATATAATTGCTACGCTGTTCAAGTTTTTAAATTTTTGCCGTTGTAGTTGAATCTTTCGTCGTATTATATTATATTCATCGATATATATAATATAAACTGCGCTATCCTTACTTTATTCATATACAAAACACGGTCTAGAAAAATGAGTAAGGAAGCAAATAGCCGTGACTTATAAAATTTATCAGAAATGGTAGAAAAAAAGATCAATTTAGATAAAAAATAAAAATTGAATAGTATTATAATTTATATTGTTGTCTCCTATAATTATATGTTTATATATAATTTCAATAACTACAATATAAGTAAGATGTGTTTCCGTTCTTAATCTTTAAAATTTTAGTCATCAAAAAATTACGAGAATTACGCAGGGAAATAAGAAAAAAGACAATTTGCCATTCAATGTATGGTTTTATATCATAATGTTATTACAGAAATGGTATTTTATAATAATTAAAAGTAATAGTAGTTTATTGGTGAATCACTCGCGCGGTGCGCCGGCGGATTGATCATCATCGCGTGATCGTGTCATCATCATCATCCTCATCATCTTACTCATCATCATCATCATTCATCATCATCGCTTTCATATCAATCGACGCGCGCGCACACACATTTTTTTCTTTTGTTCAATTACATTTTCTTTTTTGCATCAAATCTTACCTTTTTTCATCATTATCATATTATTATCATCATACATAATGGAAAAAAATGTTACATTTGTACAGCCATCATATACATGTTACATTTAGAATACCGTTAATCCATTATCCACTTTTTGTCTCGTTAAATGTGTGTGTATGTGTATACAGAGAGTATCAAATGATACTTGTGTGTTCCTTTATATTTTTTTTCTCGGCATGTGTCCGTATGTGTGCATGTGTATGTGTCGACGTGTGAATATATGCCTATTTAATGAGAATGAAATATTATTTAATCTTCAACACAAACTACCAGCATGGTTCTCTGCGATCGATCACTAGGAGGTGGAGTTCACAAGAATTTCAAAATTATACTTTTTACGTCGGATTTATATATGTATTATATATTATATATTTTAATATATATAATATATATTTATATAATATAAATTATATAAATATACATCTATATATTATAAATATTAATATTATATTTCTTTAAATTTAAATATTTTATAATATATTATATAATTACATTAATATATTATATTAATATATATTATATTAATATTACATTAATATATTATAATATATATATTATATTAATATTACATTAATATATTATAATATATTAATATATTATATTAATGTAATATTAATATAATATATTAATATATCATATTAATTATGTAATATATATAATATTTTTATATAATATTATTTATAATATAATGTATGTAATAAATTGAAAATGAAGAGAAAAACACGCTTTTTCTCGCAAATAAACACATGTTATCACAATCTCAACCCTCCTGTAACGATGTAGATTGCCTTACGTGTAATTTGTATTAAATAAAGTGTGGGCACGAAGAGAGAGAGAGAGAGAGAGAGAGAGAGAGAGAGAGAGAGAGAGAGAGAGATAGAGAGATATATAGAGATGACAATAAATAAGATCTAAAAGTATATAGATAGATACTTTTCGCTGCGTATAAAAAAAGAAAAAAAAAGGACAAAACTCAAGCAAGACATAGTAAAAGCAATACATGTGTGTAATTATTTGTAAAAACGATTAATTAATCAATATAATAATCACTGCATCTACTTAGTCGTAAAATACGTAGCGTATTTTCGCAGCACGAGAACAAATCTTATTTATCACTCTACTCAAGTATGTATAATCTTCCTTAATTGATTATTTATAACTTTATTTACTTCATTATTTCAATAAACGCGGCGGAAAAACCGCTACCGAGACAATTCTAAGATAATAACTCGATAGATCTCTAATCCTCAGTGTATGTGTGTGTCTATATGTATGTGTATGTATAAAATGCAGTTTGTCTTGAGGCTTTTTCTTTCATAATCGAGAGATGGAGGGAGAGAAAGAGAATCAAACTAAAAAATATTAATGAATTAAAGTCGATTATTCAGAAATTAATTGAAGTCTGTAGACGAAAGACAAATTCGCTTATATGCGCGGAAAACAGTGTGTAATCATCTCCCATAATGGATCAGAATTGAATTAATAAGATCAAAATGCAGATATATGATAAAACAAATAAAGTCGAAAAAAATTGTCGTAAAACGAAATTGAACGAGCAAAATTGATAGCAATTGCGAATAGATCAACGGTTCGAGACAACGAGCAATTTTCGTGAAATTAAAAATACGTAATTTATTTATAAACATAACGAAGTAGTGAGAATTTTAAATTGGTGTAAAAATGCTCTCGAAAATCAAAAAAAATAATTTGGCATAATTTTTCTCGGCCCAATTATTACAGATTATTTTCAAAATATATCATATTTCGAGGAGCCTCAAAAACATTTGTTTTTTTTTTAAATTAAAAGCACAATCAACTAAAATGTCCAATAAATTTTCTAAATAAAATTCACGCGATAAAAGTTTGTCCCCTCTTCCAAAATTAATTGACACTTTTTTTAAAGTAAATTTTAAAAATATGACGTTTCTCAAAAATTTAAATCTTTATGTATCTAATATAATGCAATTTCTCTTATATAACGAAATCGCAGCTCGTTGTAATAAACATTAACGTAATCTTAAAAAATGGATGTTTCAGCTTGTAGCCAGATTAAACAGAACAATTACCTAATCGGTGACAATACTCTAAATGATTTCAAATGACGTACTCGCAAGTATATATATACTCCAAGTAGTTTTTTCTATTTCATTTTAATTTTATACACATACTCGATAATATAAACAGACTGATTATACAATTATTTATTATAAAGGTGACAAATGATTATTATTATTGATTATATGCGCCCTTTTATCTTATATATCGCGCTGTCGTCGCGAACCGTTATTGAAAAACGACAGAGAAACAAAGTTTTTTTTCATAATATAAATCGAACAAAGACAAGGAGAGCGAGGAACAAAAAATCGAAGAAACGCTTTTCAAACAATCGCATATAACTCGCTTAAAGCATCGTATTTAAATATATATATATATCTTGAAAAAAACAGTTTTCGAAGATTTTTCTCAGCCAGCGATTTGCGACGCTTTTTTCGCCAAAAAAAAATATATATATATATATAATTTTTTTTACGTCATGTGTAATGCAGTTTTTTGTGTAATTTTGGTGAGAAGTGGCGGGATGTAACGAAGACTTCGTCCACACTATTTAACGCATTTATAAGATTGCCTCCGAAAAATGCTCCCTCGTTAGTTTCGCTTCCTCTTATTATTTTTTTTTATATATCGCTTAAATAATACAATGACATTTTTTCTCGTTTTATCTACTTGCACTGTTCTGCCTGTTTGTAAAAAACATTGTCGAAAATGATCCTTTTTTTTTTTATTCTTCAATGGCTATTTCATCGTCTTCTACGTTCTATACACTAATATACAAGTTATGTAATTTTGCCTTTCTTTTTTAAATCCGTATTTGCCTGTCCGTCCCACTTCTATCTCACAGTCAAAATCGATAATGGAAATCGTCTCTTTCGCGGCTGTTTTTCCATTTCCCTTTTCTTTTATTTCCCTCTACATCTGTGTGTCTCAGACAGCCCACTGGCTCGTATATTTTTTTTCTCTTTACGCATCTTACGCATAATTATTCCGGCGAAATAACCATTTTTATGCATGTATAATTGCGCATTTTTGCGGAATTTGGACGCATTTGCGGGTCGAGGAATTTCGATCGACGCATTCAATTTTGACAATTGACGCCTACATCGCGAGATTTTTTTCTTTTACAATTTCGAAAATACATATATATATTATTTTTCTCGTTTTTTCGCGAGATAATGTTGCGTTCTTGCGTAATTATAAGAGCCAGTGACGGATACGAACAGCGTTACGCATACATATATGACATATATCAGACAAATATATACGAGATATTTATATATATATTTAATATATACGTTCTGGTATATATACGAAATATATATATATACTTGATTAGCCCTGCGATTCCGTATTTTTTGTATTTCGTGTATTATATATCGTGTTTCGTCATTTCATCGCGTGTGTCAAAAGCCACGTGGTTTTTGTGTGTCTGGGTGACAGGAGGCAAAGGTGAAAGGAGAGCTTAATGACTATGAAAATGATGAGAATAGCGCGCTACTGTACATCAGTCTTAATATCAGGGCGCACCATTCCCGTTGATGTTCGCTTGCTTATCCCCTCTTTGCGATTTTGCAATATCGTCGGTCTCAAAATTAAACAAAACGTATCCGTTATAAACAAGTAGACGCGATCCATTTTTACAGTTTCCACCCAAACGTCTCCCTAGATAACTGAATTCCAATAATTTTACATCGCAAAGTTCCCGACTCCTCGCCGACCATGTCGGAATTGTGACGTCAGAAGCGAGAAAACTCACGCTAAAAATGTATAGGTGCCGCTTCGGAGTAAAAGGATATTTCGCTGAAAAACAGCACTTCAGGCGGCTTCAACACACTCAAAATATTTCGAAAACTGTCATTTTTCCTTTATAATCGATCAATAGCTGTGAATGGAAATGATTGTCCAAGTAGCAAAACTGACGTCACTTTCTCGTCTAATGACGTCATTCGACGTCAAAATGACACATGCTTGGGTACCATCTGATCTTTGACAAAATCTAATATCATTTAATGATTGATTGATTGATTCAAGGAAAAAGAATATTTTTCCAAGTACTTGAAAAGTGCTAAAGTCACCTGAAGCAGTGTTTCATTTAAAAAAGGCACCTAATCGCCTCTGACGTCACAATCTGACATAGTCCCCAGGAGCCTCAAACATCCCTTTTCTATACACAATACTATTTAATATAATTATACATATAATTAAATATTTCAATAATTATACTATATAATACTATTATATAAAAATGCACAACATATGCTAAGTATTCGCGAAAACTGAATTTTACAATAGTAATCCCTATCGCATACAATAATAATATATAAAGTACAGTTAATCATCGAAAAGAGGTGGACGTTTTGTTCGTCGTCGAATGTGTTACTTTTTTTCCCTCCTTCAAGACCGACGATATTCGAGAAAGGGCCGGAGCAGGCCCTTCATTCGAGCAAACAACTGTTCATATACCAGCGCCGTGGCAGTTGAATCCGGTGGGTGTGAGATGAAAATGTGGGTAAATGTGTGTCAGTTTCTTCATGTCTATCTCAAGATTGCACAATCGCTTTTTGCAAATATGCGTATATGTGTGTTTTTTTTTTATGTACGCATGTTGTTTCTGCAAGTGTGTACATTCGTGTTGTTCATGTGTACGTGTGTACCTGTATGTCTTTTGTCTGTATATGTCTGCAAAGTGGGAGGTCGCAGATCCTTCATATATATATGATACAATTAGCGTGTAGTATTAAAATCATATACAATTGTTACAATATTTAAATAGTACTTATTACATATATATATCATACCGATAAGGCTTAGATATACATATACAGATATATATATATGTATACATATATTTATATATATGTATAATCAATATTTATAGGGCTGCGCTTAATCTGTTTGCCTTAATGTTTTAATGTCCCGGTGAGAGAGAGAGAGAGAGAGAGAGAAAGAGGAGCCTTTCAGTTTTGCGAGTCAATTTCTCAAAGAATAGAGAAGAAAGCGGCGGAAAAGGTGGATTCAGGGAAAGAGAGAGAGAGAGAGAGAGAAGGAAAAGAGCAGAAAGAGAAAGGGACGATTGAGCCGAAAGTACAAATGTTCAAAGGGAATAGAGCGGATATATGTATAATATACAATTATATCACGGCGATGCTGCATCTTCTGATAACAACAAATTCAATATCTTATTTTGAAAAAAAATCGTATAATTTGCAAATTTGAGTTAGCTCTTAAAAACCCAAAATTATAATATTTAGAAATTTTCCAATTTTCAAGATTTAGTTCATAATCAATTAAACGTCATTTGCTGCCTGGATAAATATATGAATTCTGTAAGCACTTTTTATGCTTTCAGGCTTTCAAAACTTGATAAATAAAATTCTACAAAATTCCGAAAATATGTTTACGTCTTAATTGTATGTTTTTATGGAATTTTTATAGCGAAGAATTGAATTTGTCGTATACAGATATTTCAATGATACAATTTTCGTGTCCTTTCTCTCGCTTATACATATTTTCGCCTTCGGGCATACAATTTTTGCCGCTTCGCTTTAAAATATTTTCTCGCCGAAAAACTTTTTTCGCACGCCACCGTATCAAAATAGTACAGCGAAGAAGAAGAGGATGCTCCAAAAAAAAAAAATTAAAATAACACGGGGAATTGGATGAGTCGAAGTCAACCGCTTCTCCCTTTCGTTTCTCTTTCACAGTTGATAGTTTAACGAGTTTTAAGTCGCGGCTTAACAAGTCACAGTTCATTCCAGACCGTTGCAGTAAAAGATAATAATTCCGTACAATTCATACGCAACGGAAAATGAAATTTTGATTGACGAGAGTGAAGGGTCCAAAATCAACTGTCACTCGTCGAAAATCCTACAGCTGACACGAAAGATGCGAATAAAAAAGATTTTGCGATTGATTTTTCACCGGTCCGTTTTTTTCTCTTTCTTCTTCTTCTTCTTCTTCTTCCTCTTCTTTACAATACAATAAACGCATTTACGGGAAGAGAGCAGCGTCTCGTCAGCGATATCGTTTTTTTTTCTCGCACTATATAAAAAATTTACACTATTTATATAATTAAAAATCGATAAGAAGTTCCTTTCTTTTTTTTCTCCTTTTGGTACAAGGGGGAGCTTAAGTAGATGTATATATATATATATATATATATATATATATATATATATGTGTGTGTGTATTTATTTATATATATATATATGACGACAGAGCGCTAGGTAAATGCGATTTCCTATGTCTAAACGTTCATACCAAATCTTGACAAAGATTTTGTTGATCAAGGAGGGTGGGAAAGAGGGGTTTTTTTAGAGAGAGAAAGACAGGAGAGACGTGACAATAGGAGAGATTAATGAGAAATGTATTTGAAATATGCTATATCATATTTATAAATATGTGTGCCGAGTTTACATGCGTGTATGTATATATGTATATGTATATATGCGCGTGTATATGTATATATATGTATATACTTGCGGGGGATATATAACGTAGGCATACACATATATTTACATATGCCTGGCACGATTAATAATAGCTGGGGGAGGAGGAAAAAGGACGGTTAATCAAAAAATTATATTCGATAATATGTAGCAATAATACAATATACCATAATATATATATATATATATATATACATATATATATATATATATATGTATGTATAGAATAATAATAGTAATAAAAGTATATGATAGGTAAGTCGAGTAAATCTTACATTAGCTGATAAGACATGAGAGAAAGAGAGATAGAGAGAGAGAGAGAGAGATTTTCGCTTTCGTATCATTTTTCGCATAATTTTTTCATTACCTTGCTCTTCTTTATTTTATGCGCGGTTGATTGACGGGTGATTGATGGATTACTATTACAGATGAGAGGCGCGGTGTGTTTTTTCTCGACCTTTAATTTACAAGATGACGCGCGATTATTACACGGATGAAGGAACTATTTTTTTTTTCACGTCGTTTCCCTTAAACATTATAAACACGTGTTTTACACTGTCTCTCGCGTTTATTTATAATAATAATAATAATAATAATAATAATAATAATAATATAATAATAATAATAAAATAATGATAATTCGCTGCGTTTTTTCAACGGTTTATACAGGTCCTGTGTCCTGTCGACTGAGGATGAGGTGGAATGTCTGTCTATATATAATATATATATTTTCAAGAGAGATTTATTTATCAACCGTACGTCTCTCTCGCCTTTTTTATTTGTATGTGTGTGTGTGTATTTATGTGTAATGCATGTATATAAACATCGAGAGCGAGTATTCTCAGCGATTTTCCGAAGGATCGCTCCTAAAATTTCTCTTTTTTTTTTTTGCGACAGCAGCAATCTTTGTTTGGAACAAAGAGAGATAGAGAGAGAGATAGAAAAGGTACTTAGGAATTTGTCAATTTCATTAATAAATCGTTATTTACAATATCTTACAAAGAAAAGTGCTACATAGAATTCTTCTCTCTTCCTTTTTCACTCTTTTTTCCTTCTTTTCTCTTCCTTAATCCCCTTTTTTTACAGAGTCAAACATGTTTTTCTATATATCATTAAATCTAGTTGTTGCTGATGAAATGTACTCTTGGAAATTCGATTTTTACATATTTAATATTTAACGCGTCGAACATAAATATAAATATATACCGGAACATAAATATAAGTCATACATTGAAGGTGAGGAAAAATAGTATATTGTGTATCAAGTGAGGAAAGTTGACAATTGGTCACGAGTGCGGGGGATGGACGCACGAGCCGAAGGCGAGTGAACAATTGTCAATCCGCACGTGATACACATACTATTTTGTATTACAAGTGCAGGCAAAGTGGCTTTGTGCGCGTTTTCTGTGCGCGAGATGGCCGATCGCACGCCGCCATCTTGCGGCGGCATGGTGCGGGAATAGCCGTGTTCAAAGTCATTGTCCACGGCTGAAGCCGTGGGCAATTTCAAACGCGACTCAGCCGTAGGAAATGGCTTTGAATGCGGCTTATTCACTCATCGCGTCGCCGCTAGATGGAGGCGTGGGAAATCGGCCGCTTTCCGCACAGAAAACACGCACACAAAGTGCCACTTTGCCTGCGCGTGTAATACAAAAATGATTTAATATAATAAAAATCTGTTTAAAAAACCGCGTACGATCCTATGGAAAATTGACGAGTATAATACGCCCTCTCCTTTTCTATAATACAATTAAAAAAATGTTCCGTGTACATGTGTGTGTGTGTGTGTGTTTATATGCAGAGATAAAGGGGGGCCAGAAAATGGAACGCGAAAATGGATTTATATATAGATACACATGCGTTGTGCACGATTTCCTGATACTTTTTATGCTTCTCGAGAATGCGTTATATCATTTATACAATGTACAATGTGGTGTCTTTCACGTAGCTGCAAATTATTTTGTAAAGGGAATAAAAATGAAGGAGGGGAGTCGGGTCTATTTATATATAGATATAATATGTATATATATATAAATGATTTTTTTCTCTCCTGATGCGATATTTTCCATGAAAAAATGTATCATATATCTTACAATTGGATACTTCGGCAAAAATTGGTGAAATCGGTTTTGTGAGAATTAAAAGGAGAGGCTGGGACACAGAGGGGCGCGAACTTAAATTGGTGTTAGGACAGCAGCAGCGTTAGATCGTTAAATCATAGTTAAATTTAATATAATTATTATAATACATAATATTCACAGACCGTCAAAAGTAAAGGGGGTAAGGAAGGGGGGAAAAGTTCCCGTGAGAAATAAAATATTTCATTGAGAATTTATCGGTCCTCGCGTTATTTCGGATATCCGTATCTATACACATTTGTTATTTATTTATATCACAATTTACAAAATTCGAGGATCTCTCAAGAGGGCTCGAAGGATGGGATACGGGACAGCGGAAAATATAAAAAAAAAAGAGGGAGAAAGAAGAGGAGGAGGAGGAAAAGAAATATAATATTGTTTGCGTATTGGAAGTTTCTTTCTAAAAAAAAAACTCGAACAAAAAATGAACAGGGGAAAATTTGCCGTTTCCCTCTGATGTATGCGTACGTAATAATAATAATCACATTCGAAAATCATAAGCACAAATAAAAAAAGAAAGAAGAGAAACTTTTTCTCAGAAATCTTCGAAGATTATATCTCAACATAAAAAAAGAAAGGGGGAAAAAACGAAAATTAAACAATGAAATAATATCGTTTTGCACGCGAAAACATTCCAAGTTAGGGGATTGGGGGACAGATCGGTGATCGAGGTCAGGTCACAGGTCAAGTCCAGGGTTCAGGTCCAGAAATCTGTGCCCGATTTTCGTTCCCATGTCAAACGCTATGCTACATTTAAACAATCATACATATCTATAACTTCTAAATCTTCTACTTCCTTTCAAGACTCTTTTAAACCTTTATTCTCTCGTCCGCTGACTCGTTGGTCGCGATCGGGGCGCATACCGCGTTAAAAAAAATAATACTAAAAAGCAGCAACTTATACTTTTCTTATGTAAAACGAGAGAGGGCGCGGTATACGCGAGATCGAGAACCGTATGTATTTGTGTATGTAATGTGTCTGTGCTACAACCCTCCTACAAGTCGATATAAATGCATACAGCACTAAGACCTAAGACTTCCTCTAAAACTGTCTCTGTGATTTCTTTATTTTTTTTTTTTTTTTACCGTGCCGCCCTCGTAGAAGCTTGTATATTTCGTTCGTCGAGTTCGTGTGACGTCTCGACGAGCCGCGCTTTATATTCTATTTCCATAATAATGCTCCGTTTACTCTCGCCGGGGAATCTCGGTACTCTCTACTTCTTTTTTTTTTTCTTCCGAGAGGACTTAACGAATCTAATAATCCAGCACGTGACTCTAAGAATCGAGCGATGCCTTCTTCCTTCTTTCGAATCTCCACGGAACGATTGCTTGCTCGTTTTAGCTTCGACAGCTCAGCATCGTGTAATGTTTCTGAAACTCGTCGAGCTGATCGCCTTCGTAATTTTTTGTTCGCAAAATCGAAAATTATAATATTCGAAAATATGCGATTTCCTTACACTCGGTGTTTTCTACTCGTGTGTGTACAACTGTAACGCGAATATTTCTGTACGCACAGAAGGGCTACGACGTTTTTGCAAAACGATAGAAAAATGCTCTACACAACGTGTCTCCTCTACACCTTCGTTTCTACGAACTCTGCTTCTTCCTTTCGCGGGGTTTTCAGTAAAATGGACTCGTCATGTGCCGTCTGTGATTTGTCTCGCGTTGCCCCGGGTCCCGAAGAAGCCCGACATTGCTGTACAAGGTATCATTGATCATCGAGGATTAGAAAAAAAATCGTACATTAGAATTAGAAATGATCTCTGCGAGGCTTCGCCTCGCCTTTTCGCTTTCTTCGAGGACGCGGGACCGAAGCGAGAGTTAAAAATAAAATAAAATAAAAAAAAAAAAAAAAACGAGGGATCCTGGAAATACATGAGATATTCTCATCGGTAGATATAGAACAGATCTCGCTACAAGATAAAAGTAAGACAGTAGGTTCTTTTGCTGTTTCGCTTGCCTCTTTTCTTCATCTGTCGCTGCTGTCTTCTCTTCTCGGCGACAGAAGCGTGCGACGACCTCGTGCTTATAAACCCGTCACCTGGGCCGGCTGCTGGCTGGACGTCGAGACCGGGCCGGACGCGGCTGACGCGGGAGGCCCGATCGGGCCGAGGTCGCCGCCTCCGCCGCCGCTCGTCGACGTGCCGCTCGGCGTCGCGCCCACTCCCATCGCCGAGGCGGTCTTCATAAAGAACTTCTCCAGCTTGACGATGATGTGCTTGCCGTAGGTGTACTTGCGCAGACTACCCAGGTGCGGTCGAATCTTGTGCATCAGGATCTTGCGCTGCGCCGGCTCCGCCACGTCGATCATCTTCTGCACCACGTAATTGGCGTACTGGTCCTTCATCATCACGTTCAAGGCGCTGGGCAGAAAGGAAAAGTATTATAGTGTTAAAATATAATTTTATATATTTATATATTTAATATTATATACTTTTTATATATTTAGTTTCTCTTGGTAGAGGAGAGAAACACCTGTCAAATCTTAGAAATAAATTCTCCAGGTACGTTTGTTCAAACTTCCAAGTAAAATTAGAGTATTTTAAACATTTTTTAATGCAATTTTAAATTAATAATAATATAATATTATATTTTATAATAAAATATATTTTAATATACCTTATATAAATCTAATAAATTATTATTATATTCTTTAAAGGTATGTTTGAAAATAAAATCAAAGGGGCAATTTTTTGAAAAATTCCCTGAGAATTCCAGTTTTTCCAAGGAATATACATCCTGTTTCAGGGTGTTGAAATATTACGTCGTTCTGGAATAAAGGTTTGCGCGCACTCACTTGTCATTAAAGCCGCAAACCTCTTCGATCAGCACAGCGCGTTCCTGTCTCGTAGCGTGTGTTACGCATTTCTCGACCACGTTGCTCGCAAATTTGTGCTGGGATAGAGCGAGCACCTTGCCTCTGACGCTGCTGATTAATTGTGCTTTGTCTTCTGGCTTTCCGTGTTCTACGAGAAGCCAAAAATTAATTAATAATATATGGACATAGTTATATATAATAATATATAATATTAGTATTATTATAATATTATAATATATATATTATATATATTATATATATTTATATAATATAATAATATAATAAATAAAAATAATAAAATAAAATAAATAATTAATTAATAAAAAGAAATAAAATATATAATAAAATAAATAATATAATAAATATAATAATAATTAATAAAAAAATAAATTATATTTACCGAGAACGTGTTGTATGACGTAATTGCCATACTGATCCTGGATGAGTTGATCCGTGGCGGCGTGCAACTCCTGCAGTATACCTTGAGTTTGTTCGGCAGTGCAGTGCTCGAGAATACGTTGGATCACTCGACAGCCGTAAGGATGAGTGCTCAGGGAGTAGACCTGCCCAGCGAATGCACCTATCACGAACTGCAGCGCTCGCGGTTCGACGCATTCGATGCACTTTTGCACAACGTGATTTCCATTTTGATCTTTTACGCATTTCAGCACGTGCCCGTCGAGCTCCCGCACGATCTCTTGCTGTTGTTCCGGGGCGATCGACTCGAGGGCCTTCTGTATTACTCTACAGCCATACATCTGCAGCGCTAACGGTAAAACGTGTCCGCGAACCTGGTACAAATGGAATAAAATAAATGATTTTCTTATAATGATATTCTTGATATAATTATCTCGCGAAGTGTCAGAATATTTTATACGTAATCACGTGGACTCAGATGACACGCAAATTATTTCATCATATTTATTAAGCAAACAAGTACGCTAACATAATTTATATATATATATATATATTTTTATTACATTTTTTAATATTATAGTATTAAAATATAAATTTTATATATTTATATATTTAATATTACATATATACTTTTTATATATTTTATATAAGAATATGAAATATATATTATATAATATATTAAATATAAATATATAACATATACATATAGTATTAATTACGTATAATACTAATATATAATAAATATATTAGTAATAATAATATTCTTAATATTTATTAATATGTGGCTTGGCCACCTAAAATCGATATATTTTGTAGAGAAACAGATTTTGTCGATTGAAAAAAATTTCATTCGGCGCGAAAAATAAAATTCACCTTTTGAGCGAGAGTTGATTTCTGTTCCGGCGTGCCATATTCAAAGAATTTCTGAATGACATAATTTCCAAAGACGTCCGTCATGAGAGAATACGCGGAGGAAAGGATCTCTTGAAACACGAGCTGTTTCTCATTGGCTGAGGCTCGTTCCAATTTCTGCTGAATAAACCGCGAACCATGCTGATCCTGGCTGAATTCAACTATATGATTAGCTAAATCACGTAACTGTAGACTCGGGAATCTGAGAAGAAAGAGGAAACAATTTCATTTATTAGCACATTTGTTTAGCTGATACCCCCCAGCTTGACTGCGACCATCCAAAGCAAGAAATTACGTAATTCATTTCTTATAATAGACGGCAAAATTATTTCATCACTCTGATTATTTAGAATTTGAAACACGTGATCACTCGTCCTTGAGATTACTATTAAACAGGACTAAGGGGACGAACCGATTGTTGCGGAAATCTTCCAGCAGCCGTGATCGCCCTCCTGCGTTCTTGTCGCTGATGTTGGCGGCGCCTCCGCGCCCGGGTTTGCCGACGAGATTGGGAAACAGGGAAGCTGCTGGAGCCGAACACTCCATTGGCCGTCAACGCGGGAACCGCGCTCGCGCGAAACTTGGCCTCGGCACCAGGAGCCGCTGACACCCGGCTGGCTCCTCCGACGAGGCCACCTAAGGAGCCGCCCAAGGTCGGCGGCGGCGTTAATGACAGTCCTAGGGGACTCGGTGACGCAGTAACTGTACCTGATAAATCAAATGTAAATTGTATTTAGCGAGGAATGTCAAACGTCCGCTCAATACCTTGCAATTACACAACTTATTGAATATACAAAAATCATTTGTTGATAATCAATTAATAATTGAATTTGATAAATTATATAAATATCGAGAGAATATTTCTAGAATATTTTCGCTGATATAATGCTCTGTACATTTTTATTTTCTTATTATTATTTTCTTTTTAATAAAAGCAATGTACAATATGTATAGAGGCTGAATATCTAGTTGCACAGCGTGTTATGTTAAAAATATGTTATATATATGAATTACAATGGCATGGACTGATCGCCAAGACGACCTCGTTGGCGCGTCTCGTCGAGAGCAACATAATTCACAACGTCGGGATCAATTTTAGAGAGAAGGGTAGGCGTTGTTACCATAGCCGAGTTATGTATACAAAAGCACGTGTACAAATGAAAATTGCGATATATATATATATATATATGTATATGTATAATATATTATAGACACAATGTACAACATAGGTGAATCGTCGAGCGTCTCGATATGGCGATTCCGAGATGCCTCACAGCTGTGAACAGGCATCCTGAAGAGCGAATCCTCGAAAATATCCTCGCAGACCAAAAAGAGAACGATAAGGAGAGTCTTCTAATAAGGAGAAAAAAATATATGATATATATAGACAGGGTGTATACTCAAATTTTATAAATTCTCTGAGGATTCCACGATTTTCCATGTACATTTGTTCAAAATTCCAGATAAAATTAAAGTATTAAAAAAATGTTAATTACAATTTTAAAATAAGTTTATTTTTGTCATACATAATTGTTTAACATAAATAAACATATTTTTGAATATAATAATATATTATATTTTATAATAAAATATATTTTAATATACTTTACATAAACTAAATAAGTTTTATATTCTTTAAAAGTATATATGAAAATAAAATCAAAGAAGCAATATTAAAAAAAAAAAAATAGATTCTGAGTTCAAAATAAATTCTATGAGTATTCCAGAATTTCTAAAGGTAGAAAAAAAATTCCCTGAGAATCCCAGGTTTTTTTCCGGGAGTATACACCCTGATAGATAATTCTCTCTCGTTATCGTAAACTTCTTCATGTTTTCTCCTCACAACGAGAATATTATCGCGAAACTCATCGCTTCGGATGCCCCACATCCTGTGGTATCAGAATACATTTCACACACAACAAAGCGATCCTTACCGAGGGCGCCGTAACTCTGAGGCCACTTCGCCCGGCTATATTCCAAGCTTGGACTGAAGGCTGAAGTATTTCTATCAAAGGAATCTCGTCTGCCGGTCGAGGACGCACCGAGGCCTAAACCTGCACACAAGATGGACACCGTCATCTTAACACGGGAACGGATGAGGAGGGAGAGCCGCTCTCGAGGGCGAGACCGAGATATTCGAGCATGAGAGACGAGATGATGATTAATTGAACGGATACGTTGCACGATAATAATCAACAAATCGGCACAAACGCTCTACGAGAGAAAGACACGGGGTTGGGTTGACATTTCATGTATGTATATGTATGTTTAACACGGAGATACAAATCAATCGGGTTGTTATATGAAGCATGCAGAACACCTTGGGTTTTATTTTTATACATAAACAATTCCGTACACCACCAATGTAAAGGAGCTCTTTGGTCCCAGGAAAAAAGCGCTTGAGTTAAAAACAAACTTGAGTGTATTTCAGGATTTCTCTTTTAAAATACTGTAAAAAAATATATTTTATATATATATATAAAATATATGAATCTCTCTCTTTCTTTTTATACAGAGTTATATCCTACCATACTGCAGTTATCGACAAATAATTACACTATATGCAGGATTCCGCATCAAGTAAAAATAGGATTTTGTTTTCGGTGAAACTGGCTGTTTTTTTCATATGTTAAAATATAAAGCTAAACTTGAAATATTGAATAGTTACTGAGTTATAGCCAGTCAAACAATTCGTAGAGCCCAAGTTTTTCGTATTTGACTAGCTGTAAATCAGTAAATATCTATTATTTAGCTTTAAACTTACTTCATTTTTTGATGAAGTTACAATATATGAGGGAAAGCCAGCTGATTTTACCAAGATTTAATTTTATATAATCAGTACATTTTTAAATCTATATAAAATCCTGGATAAAATTGAATTCTGGTAAAATCCACTGATTTTTTTTTCACATGTAACTTATGACTTAATGAACAAAAAATGTACTAAGCTTAATAATAGATGGTTACTGATTTATAGGCTGTTAAACACAAAGAATGAGAATTTTGCGAATTATTTTATTGTAACTCAGTAATTAGCCAATATTTCAATAAGCTCCAACATAAAAAAGCCAATTTCACCGAAAGCCAAAATCCTATGTATTTGATGCAAGGTCCTTTTTCTTCTTTTTCCGTCTTTCACTTGACTACTTAATTTTATTATACATACTTATTTTTCATACGAGCGCATACTTACTTTGTGTTTCCTGAAAAACGACCCGTGCATACCGATTATATATACAAGATTCGTTAAATTTAAAAAGTTTATTTTTAATCCACATAAAAAAAAAAAAAAAAAAAAATAGAGATTACAAACTTAGTGGAAGCTTCGTTACATGCGATCTGTATATTTTTCCGAAATATATAGATTTGGATTTGGAAACATGTTGATGGAGACAGTATTTTGAGTCATTTTTCCAGAGGATAAAGAGAGAATCCCAGAACCCAGGACGTGATACTTTAAGGATCTAGGATACCTTGAGGATCTAGGATACCTTGAGAATCTAGGATACCTTCAGGATCTAGAATACCTTAAGAATCTAGAATACCTTGAGAATCTAGGATACTTTAAGGATTTAGGATACCTTGAGGATCTAAGATACTTTGTATCTAGGATACCTTGAGGATCTAGGATACCTTGAGGATCTAGGATACCTTGAGGATCTGGGATATCTTGAGGATCTGGGATATCTTAAGAATCTAGAATACCTTAAGGATCTAGAATACCTTGAGGATCTAAGATACTTTGTATCTAGAATACCCTAAGGATCTAGGATACCTTGAGGATCTGGGATACCTTAGGGATCTAGAATACCTTGAGGATCTAGGATACTTTGAGGATTTAGGATACCTTGAGGATCTAAGATACTTTGTATCTAAAATTCTTTGAGGATCTAAGATACTTTGTATCTAGGATACTTTGAGGATCTAAGATACTTTGAGGGAGTAGGAGATCGATGGTAATACCTGTGTTCTGTAACTGGGCAGGTGAGCCTAAGGCCCCAAGGGGGGAACCGCCGTATCCTAGAGCCGCTAAACCCGCGGCAAGTCCCGAGCTCTGCTGCTGAGCCTGTTGTACCGCAACCGCCTGAGCCTGCGCGACCACCGCTGCTGCGCTGCAAGCTGCCAGACCTGCACCAAAAGCCCGCGAAACCCACACGCGCTCTCTTAGTCGTCGTAAGTGTGATTAGCGATGTTATATCGAGCCTTACACCGTCTAACAGCCTGGACAAGAATAATACGCTCTCGCGCTCGCGTGAGAATCCACCGAATGTTTAATTTGTAAATTTTTTTGCCGAGAATATCCTTTTGTTCCTTGGTGGATTTATCGGAAATCGCTATATTCTACACCCAAATCTGCGACGCGCGAGCCTGTCTTCCTCCTTTCCCGTCTTTTTAGTCACACAATGTTACAAGTGCGTCGTGTGTTTTCTTTTAAATATAAGTATTTACAGAAAACGGACGAGTTAACCGTGAACAGGAGAACGATCAAACGTTAATAATATACTGGCACGGTTACTATATCATATAATCGGACAACGTTCTCTCGTAGCGCACGGTCATGCATTACTACAAGACACGTATTACACGACGAGAGGATAAGGATAAATATGTATATATGTATAATATATATAGAGAGAGAGAGATAGAGAGAGATCTTTACAAATGTTATACATACACGATTTTACAAAGGCTTCTTACAAAAGAGTACTGTTTACAAAGAGAGAACACTAAAACGCCAGACTAGGAGAAGAATGTCATTATTCCTCCACGTTGGACGAAGACTCACCTAGACATTCGCCAGGCGTAGCATTGCTATGAGACGTCGGGGTCGGCTGGGAATATAGATTCGGCGGTGGCGGTGCTGGTGGACCCGGTTGAGGCTGAGCCGGAGGGGCTCTGTTCACCAGGACCGGCGCGGGGCTAACTAATCTCATGGGGGTCGCCGCCGAGCTCAGACCGCGAACACCTCCCATCACAATGGAACCGTTCTGATCGTAGTAAGCCGGTATCACCTGGTATTGTCCTTGGACCTGCAAAACAATCCATTACATTAATTAATTGTCGCAGAAAATTATTCTAATTATTAAAAGCAGCGATAAAACATTTTATCGAAATTAATCTTAAAATTAATAAAAATTAGTAAATTATAAATTAAAAATAATAAATTAAATAATAAATTTTATAAAATAAGTAAAATAATAATAATAATAAATAATTAAAAAAATAAATAATAATAAATTAAAATAAGGTGCAAAACAAAATATCCTATTAGCAAGACTTGTAGATTTTATAAAAACAAATCGAATAAAATACATTAAAAATAAATAAAATATTAAATTACAATAATAAGTTTAAAAAGTAGTAAAAAGGATAAAAAATCAAAATAAAATAAAATAAAAATCTTGTAAAGACTAAAACGTTTATACGACGTTCAATTTAAATCGCTGAAATTTCAGTTTGTATTACTTTTGCACTGCGCACATAAATATACGATAGACGTAACTCGCCAAATTGAACGTTTAATTTTGTAAGTCGAGAATACATCCCGGTATCTCCCACCTTCCCTTCCACACTACTTGTCACTGTAGCGAAATATTTGGCTAGATTGAAGAGGACAATGTGGCAGCTTCTAATTGGCACAATAGGCGTTTCTCATCGTACGTCAAGCGTTCGAGAGAAAACAAGTATCATCGGTTGCTCTCGTGACACATACACACACACACACAGAAAGTCGCGACAACACGAGAGAGAAAATAGCTATTACAGGATTAGAAACATATCTAAATTCGCAGTACGCGCTAATTCGTGAGCTCTCTGTCTTACCCCGCCGCCAAAAGCCTAAATTTAGACCCTTTATTTAATGGTCATGGTTCACGCATCATCACCACACTTTTGCGCGGCTCGATTTATGTCGAAACACGTGTGAACGAGCCATCCGGACTCATTATTCTTTCTTTAAAATAAGAAAAAGAAGAAAAAATGTATATGTAAAAAAGAGATGACTCTTTGTTGAAAATTTTGCCAAAAATTGTGAAACTTATATTTTTCGAATTTGTATATGTAGAAGGTCCTCGTAATTAATTTTTAAAGCACTTATGATAATTTGTTAAAAAGATCATGAGCAGAAATTTCGGTTTCTAACCGACAACAAATTGCAATAATAAAAATTGACTGAACACTTTTTGTTTGATAGAAAAGCAATGTCACCTTGACTTTTTGAAAAATGATGTATGATTGTATTTTTAATAGTAATGTATAGAGGACAGCAAAATAAGTTCAATGAATATCCACAATGTCATTTTTTAAGTTACAACTCAATAAATTACTTTAAATTTACTAAAGTGTAATTCTTCGCTGTCGAAGAACTTTTTTAGAAATGTAAATAATAAATGGACTCGATAACTTGGCATTATGTTGTTCGTAATATTGTTATTTAGTTATTAACCTGATTAGTAAACTTATCAGTTTATCGCGTGCCTAATGAATTGCTTTGTAATAAAACGTTCAAAATAATTATGATTATTTTGATCGTATTGATTATATTTTGACCATTTTAATTTGTTTTTAACACTTTGATCATTTTATTATATTGAACAAAATGATGAAAACAATCAAATTGATCAAATAATTAAAATAATCTATATACAGAGTCCCAAAATTAGTAAAATACCTGTTAATGGCAGATTCCTGGGATCGTCTGGAGATTTTTCCTCAACGAAAATGAGGGATCATCATTTTTTTGCATGTTTCTAATTTTTGCCATGATGTATCTTTGTAGCTAAGCTTTAAATTAAAATTCTATTAGAGTAAACTCTACTTGAAATTAATTAAAGAATGTGGTTTTATTAATACTTTATTTCCACAAGGTTTAATTTGCGAAAAATTCTTTATTTTCAATCACTTATATATTTTTTACTCAAAAATGATTGGTGTCTCAACCCAGGAGAATCTGCCATTAACAGGTGTTCCGCTAATTCTAGGACACCCTTTATTAAAAAAATAATAAAAATGGTGAAAATAATCACTTAACTGATATACCTTGACGCGATGGGGATCCAGAGAGACATTCTTTCTACCAAACATTTCATAGTTTAGCAAATGTAATTTACGGAGACTATAAAGACCTCTTTTTTCATCCTCCCTAGACTCATAATTACAATTACTTCCGGCGGCACGCTATAATTAGCTCACCGTTTGCGCCAGGTTGTTCGCGGAGTCCTGCGCGACTGCTGCCGCGGCCGCCGAAGACGGGGTGAGGGGCCGTCGTGGTGGCGGCGGGGCGGCCGCTTGGGGTGGTGCTTGGGGCAGCAATCCGGCCGGGTAGACCCAGGGCCCGACTCCATAGTATTGCGGTACAACTGGCGGTGGCGCGCCTGCTATCAGTGCCCCTACGTAAGGTTCCTGACCGCTGATTACGGTATAGGGAGCCGCAGGGAAGTTCTGCTGCTGCTGCTGTTGCTGCTGCTGCTGCGCCTGGGACGCGGCCAAGTACTGCTGCTGCTGTTGTTGCTGCTGCTGCTGAAGCAGCTGCAGCTGTTGCGGCGTCGCCCCTTGCGGTTGACTGCGAAACAGTTGCTGCAAAAAAAACGAAAAAGGTACATGAGTATGTGATAGGAGAGATTGTTTCCTTAATTATAATGTTTTCCTATTCTTCTTCAGAAGAGAGTCAAATGATAATGCAATTTGGAAGCATTGGTATTCGAGAAGATGGGACAGCCTAATGGCTGTAAACTGGTAACAGTCTATTATATTGGATTTGTCCTTTATTGCTGCACTGATGAACTGGTGCAGTAAGTTAGAGTGAAATAAAATATATTTGTCTCACTTTGACTTATTGCACCAGTTGTTGCAAAAAGAACGAAAAAGGTACATGAGTATGTGAGAAGAGGTTGTTTCCTTAATTGTAATGTTTTCCTAAGAATATTCTTTTTCAGAAGAGAGTCAGATGATAATGCAATTTGGAAGCATTTGTATTCGAGAAGATGGGACAGCCTGATGGCTGTAAACTGGTAACAGTATTATATTAGGTTTGTCCTTTATTGCTGCACTGGTGAATTAGTGCAGCAAGTTAGAGTGAAATAAAATATATTTGTCTCATTTTGACTTATTGCACCAGTGTGCACTAGTTCACCAGTATAGCAATGGAGAACAAACCCATATTTTGTTCAGAAGTAGGTCAGAAGCTACAATATATGAGAAAACCAGATGATTTTATCGGGATTCAATTTCATTTAGAATTTTATATATCAAAAACTTCATAATCCTGTACAAAATTGAATCCTGATAAGATCAGCCGATTTTTTCATGTTGTAGCTTATAATTTGATAAACAAGAAATGTAATGGACTCAAAGTTAAATAGTAGACGATTACTGGTAGGTTTATAGCTAGTCAAATCCAAAAAGCTACAATATATGAGAAAACTAGGTGATTTTATCGGGATTTAATTTCATCTAGAATTTTATACATCAAAAATCCCACAATCCTGTACAAAATGGAATCTTGATCAGCTGATTTTCTCACATGTTGTAGCTTATGATTTGATGAACAAGAAATGTAATAGGCTCAAAACTAAATAGTAAACAATTTCTAGCAGGTTTACAACTAGTAAAACACAAATATGAGAAGACCAGGTGACTTTATCGGGATTTCACTTTCATCTAGAATTTTATACATCAAAAATCTCACAATCCAAATCCAAAAAGCTACAATATATGAGAAAACTAGGTGATTTTATCGGGATTTAATTTCATCTAGAATTTTATACATCAAAAATCCCACAATCCTGTACAAAATGGAATCTTGATCAGCTGATTTTCTCACATGTTGTAGCTTATGATTTGATGAACAAGAAATGTAATAGGCTCAAAACTAAATAGTAAACAATTTCTAGCAGGTTTACAACTAGTAAAACACAAATATGAGAAGACCAGGTGACTTTATCGGGATTTCAAGTTCATCTAGAATTTTATACATCAAAAATCTCACAATAATCCTGTACAAAATTGAATTCTGGTAAGATCAGCCGATTTTCTCACATGTTGTAGCTTATGATCTGATGAACAAGATGTGAGAGAATGTAATAAGTTCAAAGCTAAATAGTAGACGATTACTGGCAGGTTTACAACTAGTCAAACACAAAAAACTCGGACTCTGCGAGTTGTTTAACCGGCTGTACCTCAGTAATTATCCAGTATTCAGCAAGTCATAAGCTACAATATAGGAAAAAAGCAGTCAATTCTAAAATCCTAAGTATCTCGTGCGTAGTTCTTTGCAATATTCAACGACACCTTCGTCAAACCATATGAGAATTTGTATGACAGCCACAATATACAATCTTTCTGCGAGCGACACCGGGTATATCAGGAAGGGATCTTGAAACGCGCAAATTACGCCAGCGGGAAACGGCCTTTCGGGCCTTGAAGGCTCTCGATGACGACATCGTGTTACGGGGATAATCGGCCCGAAGGTTTTCAGCACCGAGAGAGGATCAAGGTCGAAGACAGGAAAGCACAGGTAGGCAGTCTGGGAGCCAGCGCGAAAGACGCGAGAGACTCGATGTTAAAATTGAGGAAGACAACCGAGACCTCCTCCTCCTTTACCTCCTCCAACCTCTCGTTGGTGGTCGGTCCGGGTCGACGACCCCCGCGGACATTCACCGACATGCGTTCACCTCCTCTGCGTTACCGGACCGGTGAGATCGCGCCGTGGACTTCTTAATTGACCGACAAACATGCCGTGATTCGGCGCGATGCGATATATAGAATAGATACGGAATTAAAAGCACGGGAGAAGTTACGATATATCCTAATAATTCAGAACAACATTTAGTCTCCTCTAGAAGCAAGTTGGTGGTTCTTCAATTTTGGTTCCTCATAGAGGAAGCTTAATGGGTGAAATAATATAGATCCAACAATTTGCACACTTTTTTCACATAAATTGACATTGTCAAATTCGATAATAACCCTCATAAAAAATAACCCTCTTCACTGATCCTCGTCAAAAGAGTTAATATCAATCATTCTGTAATGATCCCTATTCGTGTAAAAAATTTAGCTCAACATCTCGAAATTTGCGAGAATTAAAAAATTGCAATATCTCAAAATTTGTATTTTCTTTAAATTTCACATTTCATGTTCTTTGCATAAATTCAAAAATTCACATTTTTTTTGAAAAATTCTAAATTTCATAAAAACTGAACTCTTTCATCGAATCATTTCCTTGCCAAACTCAATATCAAACATCCTTCAATAATACATATTAATATAAAAAAAAATTTTTAATTGAAATTACATTAAAATTTAAAAAACTATGAATTTTTATAAAAATGACAGTAAATATCTTACTCATATGTCAAAACATTCTCTTCCTTTTCAAGGAGAGAAGAAGCAAAAGATTCTCCAGAGTTCAAAACTCACCTCGGCGTGACAAAAACACATTTTAAATATATAAATAAAAATTAACTTCGTATAAATAATTAATTTTCTTATCTGAAAAAAAAAATAAAAATAAGATACCACATTTCAGACACAGCAAGATTATTAGACTAATGAAAGCAGTTCGCACATAAATTTTTCCCTCCCCGTTGATCACTTACTTATATACTTTATTATACGAATTAAAAACTTAGGGCGCGCGCGTTAACGATCGATCGATAAATTTAATGACATTCGACGACCTTCGCAAGCACAAATTTGCGATAGAGATAGAGAAATTAGATGAAACATCCACAGACCGAAACCGGGTGATTTCTTGCGCGAAGCGTGGAAAACTTAAAACCGTACATACGACACGCTCCAACCCCAGAAGGCAACGATGCGTTTCGGGTATTAACCTCTTCCGGAAACGGCTCGAGCTTGAGTCAAGGCCATAGATACACTTGACCGTTGTTCTATGAGAATAATCACCGGAGAGAGAACTCCTCTCCATCCTCTTCAATTATTATTATTATTAATAACGTTTCCATTCATCAGCATCTCGCACTTTGTATATATATCACATTTCTAATACAATTAAATTATTAAAAACTCATAATAAAAAATATATAATAATATAAAATATTAATATACAATGTAAAAAATAAAATAAATGTAAAATAATACAAAATAATATATATAAAATAATATACAATAATATAATATTAAATAATATAAAAATAATATAAAATATATAATAAAATAAAATAATACAAAATAATGTATATAAAATAATATATAATAATATAATATTAAATAATATAAAAATAATATAAAATATATAATAAAATAAAAAAATAAAATAAAATAATAAAATAATACAAAATATATATAAAATAATATATAAAATAATATAATATTAAATGATATAAAAATAATATAAAACATATAATAAAAAATAAAATAAAAATATAAAAAATAACATTCAAAATATAAAATAAAAAATATAATATGGAAGAAAAGAATGTAACATATATATTATAAAATAATATAAAAAATTTGATTTGACGTAATGTAAATTAATATATTGATACCTATGTATATATCTTGAGGAAAGAGTAAGATTTCTCTGTATAAAACGGAACGAAATGAATCTCCTACCATAAACACATACACCTTGAAGCAGTTGCTAAATCACTTGGTAATTAACATGCCAATTACTGGCGTCTAACACATAATTGGTATTTTAAACGAAATATATGATTTCTCTGCAATTCTAAAATAGAGACAGGGAAAAAAATAGCATGGTCATTCCATCTTTCAATTTATCAGTTCCACGCAAAATTTTCAGCGGAGAAGAAAAAAACTGTATCTTACAAGAAAAATAATAATGGAGAACATTACGTTGCAAGATATGTAAGGAACGGTTTACCAGATTTTTTTTCTTTTTTTTTTCTTCGAACGTCAATAAACAGTTAATCCAAGAAGTCTCGATGTTTTTATCTCTCCATTTGTTTATTAATAAAATCGTAATCTTATCGCTGCTAGAATCCGATCAGCTCGAGATGATAATTTTCTCGGAATTAATGACTTACTTGCATATTTTATTATTTATATTAATTATTCGCTCGATGCAATTTATTATGCAACAAATAAGTGATAAAGAAATAATACCGATAAATCCTTAATAAAGTCTCGGCGTTATAATAAATCGTTTTATCTCATTTCATTAGCATCTCGATGTTGCACAAAAATTGATAGTTGTCCTCTCTATTCTTATCCTTATCAGAATATCAACATCGATCCGTTACTTTATTAAATTCTTATTATCGTCGAAGAGTCTCTCGGAGGGGGATGATAAGATTGTATGACGAGTAAAAATTGACGCTTTAATAATAATAATCGTCGTGCTTGAAACTTAAAATAAAAGAAAATGGCTTTTTTATTTCCAATTTCCAGGTGGAGAGAACCTGAAATAGCTTTATACGAATTACTTATTACCGGCCCTTTTTATCGCTTCGTTCTCTCGAGAATGAACGAACCGAAACAAACGACTATAAATGGAAATTACAGTGATTTCGCGCAGAAATGGCGGAGAGAAAAAAAAGGAGAGAAACTGGGTGAAGCATGTCATATCGAAGGAACTGGAGGCAGTCAATTTCTCGGGGGGGAGGAAAACAATGGCGGCGACGCATTGTTTCGTGGGTGAGAAAGGGGATGACTCCTGGAAATGTGAGTCATTGTTAAATCCGTAGTAAGGCTTCCGCCAATTTGTAAACTGGTCTTACAAACACGGAAACCGATTATCCGCCTTCCCCCGTCGTTAAAAATAATCTGTTTTTTATTTAATAATTATATTATTTAATATTATCCAATAATTGTATCATTTTATATTATCTAATAATTCTATCATTTAATATATTATTGAATAATTATATTATTTAATAATATTTAATAATTATATTATTTAATATTATATTTAATAAATATATTATTTAATATTATTTAATAATTATATTTAATAATATTTAATAATTATTTTTATATAATAATCGATTTTTAAAATTTTTTGAGAACGGTTTAGGAGATAAACGGATCGTTGTATTCTTAATTACAAGCTTCTGTCCACGTATTACGAAAATTTTTATAGTGTTCAAGAGAGAGAGAGAGAGATAGAATATTTAAATTTATACAAATATTTTCTTTCATCGCGTTTAAAATTCATTCTGAGTATCTCAGAACTCGACCGCGCGCAGAATTTGCAAGAAAACGAGTAATATCATTTGAATTAAATGCAAATTGTAAGCATAACATTGAAATAACTGAATGTTCAAAAATATCGTACGTTCAATAATTATGATAAAGTAAAATATTTTAGAAGAATTTATGTCTCAAAATAAGTTAGAAAATTTCAATAAACATGGATCCGCAAATGCGCCATTTTTTGAAATTTTACAATATATCTCATTTATAATTTAATTTATATTGCCTATATTTACACGAATAAAATAATAAAAAATTAAAAATAATAGTTATAAAAATAAAAAATATATAAAAAAATAAAATGTCAAAAACAATTTATTCGCGCACCCATATTTATTAAAACTTTTCTCGATTTGTTTTTGGACATACTAAATTTCCTCAAAATGTTTAACTCTTTCTCTCAACATTCTGTGTAAGAGAAATGCTATCATATATAAAAATAAAAGAATGTTAAATCAGCAAATTATGTAAGAAATATATTGCTTCGACATATAAATAAATAAAAAATAAGATGTATACACGCTTTCGATTAATGACTATTATTCTCGGAATAATCCAACATAACTCTCTGCGTAATCAGCAACGTATCGCAAGGTGCGAATCACACGTTAAATGGCATTCGACTTTGTATAGTAAGCCCTTAGCAAGCTGACAGCACATTGAAAGTGTACGTCATTAATTTTAATAGACTCCGGCGAAGGACTTTGCGAAAGAATCATGCTTGATTACGTAGTCAGAAATGAAGAGAGAAAAATAAATTAAAATATATTCTAAATTCCCTCGTTACTCTATCAAAGTATCATTGTCCTGCGATAATGAATAGAGACCGCCGACTTTTCTCCATTCATTTCCACATTCATCTGTATCCGGGATAGACTTTCACTGATCTACGATAGTCTACTTATTATCCTGATGTTGAATTGCTGTTCGGAACTCTCTTTCAGGGAACGCAAAGAATCGCGTGTAATGTCGAGCACGCGTGTTTCCGCCATTTTTTATTATTAGTGTCACCGCAAACACGCAAACTTTCCTCCATCGAGGGTGTAAAATTTTATTTTACACCGCAGAATTCTAAAAAGAGAGCGAAAGATATTTTTAGGGAGTCTCCAAGAGCGAAAGGGAGAAATCTTTTTCAGGACGTACCGATCAATTTTTAATCCTATCGATGACATTTTTGGTGTCTCTCTTTATTTCCGTATCGTCTTTTCCTACAACTACCTGTTATCCAGGAATAAAAATTATTTTATACAATTTATAAATATTTTATATATTATTATATTGTATTAATACATTACTATAATACATTACTAAAATATAGAGAACATTTTTCCTTTCCATAGCATATTTTATTATATTATATTAATATATAATTATTAAAATTATTATTGTGTTATTTTTATTTTTGTTGTTGCTATTTTTATTGTTGTTGCTATTGCTATTATTATTGTTGATGTTTTTGTTGTTATTGCTATTATTATTGCCGATGTTTTTGTTGTTATTGCTATTATTGCTGTTGTTGCTATTGCTATTATTGTTGCTATTGTTATTAGATGTTATTATTGTTGCTATTGCTATTATTGTTGTTATTGTTACATGCTGTTTATGCCAAAATGTCAAATTTTTCGCCACCAATTATTGTTGTTATTGTTACATGCTGTTTATGCCGAAATGTCAAGTTTTTCGCCATCGATCAGCTGATCGACTTCGATTAGCGACCTAGGAAAAAAGCGTAGCTTTTTTTACCAATGATATAAGAGCAATTGGGTAAGAGATATTCCGCGTTGTAAAATTCCTCGCGAATCATCCGCGGAAACGAGTTTGAGAGACGATGAGGGTTCAACGACCCTCTTCTCCTCTTCTGTGCGCGCCTTCGTCGCGCGCGCTTGCCTTTCATAACCGTGTGCTTTAATATTTATCACCAGTTCATCTATCTATTGCTCGCGCATATATCCGTGGAATGTCGAGCGATTCGATTCCGATCGATCCGTCGCTCTTTTACCACTTAAACCGCTAAATGATGATATGACGGGACGTCTATTTCCCGGGGATGGAAGAGTCGCGGTTTTTTTTTATTATGGTATATAATAAAATAATCTTCCTTTAAACTTGAAAAAAATTACGAAGATACTTAAGGGTGTGGAAAGCCCTTTTTTTATGCTCCTTATTTTTTTAATGCGGATTAAAAATTGCCGGCTTAAAAGTGAGCTCTTAAATGGAGTCTTTATTTAAGATCGTGTAATCGAGCGGCTTATTTTTTCGCTAGTTGTGCTAGTAAAAAAAAAAAAAAAAAGAAGCGTAAATCACACTTTACTCGGAAGATCGGTTCATCAGCGCTCTATATAATAGTGTCGCAGTTACTCAGAGATCGGGTCATCAACAACGGACGCATAATACAGGTATATTGTCACTAATCTTGTATCCGAGGACGTATCCGTCGCTTTATCTTATCGCACTGCATTGTCATAATCGTGAAAATTAGTAATAATGAAGCGGATGTTGTGAGCGTGCAACAGAAACCGTGATAAGATGTGATCATTGACTTAATAATAATAAATGCAATATTTCGCATTCAATTATTTTGCGAATTATTTTCATACCGTTTTATGCTACTTTTATATTAAAACAGGAATTTTATATTTAATATTGTATATATATGTACATTTTTATATAAATATATATTATATAAGTTATATTTTATATAAGATTCATTAATTTTATTATTATATAAAATAAGCGATAATTTATATAATTATATTTTGTAAAACAATTATTAGTAAAGAAAATAATATTAATTACCATAAAATAGTAATAATAAAGATTAATTTTTTTATTCGACAAAATACTCGTGTGTATCTGTTTGCTCTTATTATTCAAAAGAATACACTTTTCTTGAAAAAATAAAAAAAATAATGAGAAGATAATATTCTGCTAATCTGTCAAACGAGTCTGATGATTCTCTCGAATTAAATATTATCCTGCACCGCTGCGATGTACTCTTTGTGACAGTTTGGCGTGAAAATCAATAATTGGCACGCAAAATATACGACATAATATGTACATATATACAAGGAAATCTGTATTCAGTTCTAATTCGCGGAAAGTTATACCGATACATATGTACAGACAGATACAGTTCTCTCGTCCGTCCATATTACAGCTCGCAGACACATAAATGTTTCACCGCCATTCATTCCGAAAACTTCGGTCTGGTGAATGCATATGCATGTGTGCGCATCCATCTACGTGAGAGGAGGCGTGTTGCGGAAGAACAGTTTGACGCCTGAGAACGATTTAAGTTTACAATCGTACACTGTGTTAAGCAATTTATTTCTGTACGAGGTTTTGTAACATGTAATCTCTGTCAAAAATCAAGTGTCATTCTGGTAACACACAAAAAATTTAATTTTTTAATTAAAATAATTTTTTGGTTTTTAACATAAAATCAGTAAATCCGCGCTTCGTTTCTTTATCGTACTTTATTCGTGGAAAAGTATTTATTATTCTATTCGACCAATAAAGAGAAAAGGGTGTGCAAAAATATTAAATGTTTTATCAATAAAACAGGATGGCGTTTAGGAAGAAAATTAAGTGTCGTTCTGTGACTAATAAAACTTGGAGAGAGCTGTCAAAAGAGCAATCGTCGAATTGATTTAGGGATAGAAGAGAATGAAATTAAATCTCGTCCCGATTAAAGGGTCGACGCAATTAATTTTTTAATTAAAACAATTTTTCTTGTTTTTAACATAAAATCGGTAGGTCCGCGCTTCGTTTCTATATGTACTTTAATCGTGGAAAAGCATTTATTATTCCATTCAACCAATAAAGAAAAAAGCGTGTGCAAAAATATAAAATGTTTTATCGATAAAACAGAATGGCGTTTAGGAAAAAAAATTGTCATTCTGGTGACTAATAAAACTTGGAGGAAGCTGTCAAAAGTTGTCGAAAGAGCTATCGGTCGAATTGATGTAAGGGAGAATGTAATTAAATCTCGTTCCGATTAAAGGGACGACGCAATTTGCCGAGATGTATCGTTGTATATCGAAGTCAATCGGAGAATCAGAAAATATCGGGCGCGATATATATTCTCGATCGGGTCTGGGAAGTCGAGTGTATCCCGGTGAAATAAAGGTACAACGACGAGACAAATCGCGGCGAAGCCCGTTACTTCACCGCTTCGGAGCACCGTTAGCTCACCTGGCTACGTGTACGGAATATACGGGGTGTCCCGCGAAGAAAGAGGCACCCGACAGGCCATTTTGTACGTTCCATGAAAGCATATACGGTCGATTATCCGTGGTGTCGCTCGATTTTACGACGTTCTATACGCGACAGGGAAACGATATTAGGCCTCTATGACGTCATTCCCTTCGTTTCGGATGTATCGACAGATACCGAGTGTGTAGCTTCGTTAAATGCGGTTTCTCGTCACGTGGCATTGACCTTTCGCTTCGACAAGTGACAGACAAATCGGCAAATGCTTGGATAATGGTAAAATAATATTAAGAAAATTCCCTGTCTTCAGGGGATGCTGAACGCTGTCTGTTTTATCCACAAATATTTTATTTTCATTTAACTCTTTATTGGCTATACAGAATGAAAAAATTTTTTAGTAGAATTAAAGTATTCATAATAACAAATTTGGGCTACTATATATGTTATAAAAAACCAAGAAAGTTCAATAATTACAGTTTTTAGGTTGGCCTAATGCAAAAGATCTGTAATTATTTAGCTTTCTTATTTTTTTTAATACTTATTACTTTAAATCTTATTTTTTTTATACTTATATAGTAACTCAGATTTGTTATTATAAATACTATAATTCTAGAAAGAATTTTCATTCTGTATAGTCAAATAAATAATTAAATAAAAAGTCAACATCCCCTGCTATATAATAATGTTTTTCGAATTATTTCCCTATCGTTTAATTATGTTATTTCATATACAGCCATTTTTAAGATATTTTCAATATCTCATATAATTTAATTTATTTATATTTACACGAATAAAATTAATAAAAGTAAACACAAAAAATAAAAATTATAAAGATAAAATGATAAAAATATCTCAAAAATATTTTATTTGCGAACCTAATATTTATTAAGATTTTTCTTATTTTAAAGATATACTAAATCCCCTTAAAATATTTTACTTTTTTTTATCCTGTATTTTTCACATTACTCAATAATAATTTATGTATTGAATTTTATATAATTCCAAAAATTTATATACAACTGCTTCTCGACGTAAGTGACAGCTCGGTTGTCAAATATGCTTCAGTGATAATAAAATATTAAGAAACTCTTAATATCTCTCTTGATATTTTTCGAATTATTCTATTATCATCCAATTTTATTACTTCGTATTTTCTGTTACAATTACTCTATAATTCATGTGTTGAATTTTATTAATATTTACTTCGAGCCATCAAAATGTCCCGCAGCGCATTTGTCGCTCTAATTGATATTTTACGATGCACCCTCATGAAAAGTAGAAACAAACGATATGTTGTGTAATATTTAAAACTGCTTTCTTTCTGACACAAGCAATTATACGTGAATTTCCTGCAAAGTGTCGGCTTCACACTTTGCAAAGTCTCGTGACGAAAGTACAATATAACGAGAATGGCCGAGGATTCGGGTTGCATTTATCGCGACAAAAAGAGGTCAAGGGTCAAGGTGCAAGGTGCACGACAATTTGATGACGACACGATGATGCAAATCGCGAAATGCAAAATTTATCTTTTATTCCTTTATCGCCGACGAAGCCTGGAAGCTTTGTGAAGTTATCCCAAACATTTAATTAATAAAACTTTGTTTTCAGAATTCGATAAGAAACTTATAAATCACCCTTGTTTCTAATAAATGAATAATTAATAATAAATAAATGTTTAAATTAAATTAATATAATAATTACGAATGAATAAATTAAATTTACTTTTTAATTTATAAATAATTTAATAATAAAAATTTTATGATAAATGACAATTGTTATTTAAATAGAAATAATCTGCTATTCACAAAAGAATCAAATAAAGGAGATGTTATCAATATCTGATAAATGCGAAAAAAATGCCGACGCAAATCTAATTTATTAAATGAAAAAAATTGTCAAGAGTTAAAAAGAGAGTCAAGATTTGGCCGAGTCACGAACTTCGCGGATTCGGTGCATATCGATCGAAATGTTGCCGACTGTGCACGACCATATACATTACGAACAATAAAAAGCCAATCCCGCTCGCATTTTTGAAATGCATAATCTCCTGCACGAAACGCGCGAGTCGAGTGAAACATCGCGAGACTCGTGACGAGTCGTCACACCATATAAAATATCGTGTAAAAAAAATATAGTTCGTTTGTCTCAAGTATACAAGGTGTTCCAAAATTATCAGAAAACACCCTTTTTTTTTTTTTAATTTCCTAGGATTATTTGGAGACGATTTTTCCTCAGCAAAAATGTCGAGGCTCCAATAATTTTCGAATTATAATTGATTGAAAATAAATTATATAATAAAAAAATATAATTTATTATAAAATAAATTATATAATAAAACCAGATTTTTTAGTTAATTTTAGGTAAAGTTTACTGTAATGGAATTTTAATGAATTTTAAGATATCCCAAGTAGAGCAAAGTGACGTCATTAAACGTCAAAAGGAAAAATCGTCTTCGAATAATCTTAAGAATCTCCCCATTAACGGGATGTCCGGTAATTTTGGAACACCCTGTATATAATCGTTATTTTTTAATTGTAGAGCTACAATTTATCAGATATTTTTATTAATCGCGTGCTGGCGCTATTTCCATATGTATCCGTGAATAATTCATAAATCTCTTCCATCTGGTGAAACTCTAGAATAGGAGAATCTATTCATACATTTAATTTAAATCGCACGTGATGACTTGGATTCGGTAAACTTCGATGAATAAAATTCAAATCTCTCTCAATAATTCATGGAATAATTTATAGCTTAAAAATATTACATGTAAAATTTAATGTACGATCTATATAAAGAAGATCTATATAATTTACTTATAAAATTCCATATATGTTTTTCATAATATAATAATATTCCTATCTACAATTTATCCCAAAAAGTCTTCAGGAATAATTAGCTTGTACCTTTTAAAAATAATCGATATCGCATTACTTGGTCGAAAATTACACTATCGCGAATCGGATTACGGGAGGCTCCACAAATCGAATCATTTCCCCGGAGAATATATGTATCTACATACAGGGTGAATCATTTTAATCAACGCACGCAAATATCTCGTGAAAGTTAACAAGATGAAAAAAAAAATGTTTAGTGTAATGGAATTTTTAATTAATTTTAAAATACCCCAAGCAGCAAACTGACGTCACTAAACGTCAAAATGACGTACGCTTGCTATCTGGAACATGATGACAAAAATTGGGAACATGCAAAAGTTAGAAAAGTTGTAGGGGAACACCTCATAATAACCTTGACTCTGACTTTGGAGTCCAATTTAGGGGTCATTTGAAGGTCAACTTGATTATTTTAAATGGAACCACTAATTTTCCCATATCATATTCTTTTATTATATCTCATATCTCGAAAAGTATTTTATTATAGTGTTTTGAAGAGGTTTTGACGTCAGCTAACAAGAATACAATATGGAAAATTGGTGGTACCACTTCAAAAACCAAGTTGACCTTAAAATGACCCCTAAATTGGATTCCAAGGTCAGGGTCAAGGTTACCGTCAGGTGTCCCCCTCTGAACCCTACAACTTTGGTATAACATGTTTTCCTGCTTCAAAATGATCCACCCTGTACATTCCGTTCCCATGGCGAGAAGGAATATTGTCGTGGAGAGAACACACAGAGTTTACGAAACGGCCGTTCCAGATTACGTGTCGCCAGCAGCGGCAACCGGCAACTTTCTAAGTGCGCACACAGGTTGGCGATGTTTCTTTTTCGCTCGATCGTTAATCGGCCACCAGACATTTCACTCTATTCTCGATGGAGAACCGCTGCGTGAACGCGTTCAAATGTTCCGCGACCGGGAAAAGAAACCGGTTCCCTTCGTCCAGCGCGAACCGATCGATTTGACCCGTACAATCGATGCACAAACAACCCCCTCTCAATTGTGCCGTTTCACCGGACTTTGGGTGACTCGAGAAGTTTCCCCGGTGGCAGATTTGACCAAGTGTCAAAATGAAGAAAACACCTTCTATAAGAATTTTGTAAAAAAAAAATTTAGAATTTTCTGATAAAAATAAAAATATAAGACAAGAAATATTATGTATTATAAAACATCTCAAGAAATACTAATTTGTTTGAATTATTTATTAATATTAATTTTTTGTGAAATTATTTATTTATCTATTAAAAATTTTTTTATGAAAATTATTATAATTTTCGTGTAAGATCTTGATGCTAAAAATAGATAAATAAAAAAAATTAAAAAAAATTTAATAAAAACTTAAATAAAAATAAAATTAAAGAATCATTTTGAAAAAAAAGTTCCCTGAATTCCAGTGAAATTCCATGAGAATTCCCTGATTTTTCAAGATTGAAATTTCCTGAGAATAAGGAGTTTTTCAAAGTTTTTCCCACGAATAGAGTCCTGATATATTAATATATTTAATATTAAATTTCACAAATACACAATTTTTCTAAGAATCTTTTTCTTTCCTTCTTTCGCTCGATCTCTCTGTTTCCTCTGCAACTTCGAACTACAGAGAAACCAAACTGAGAACTATTGGAGAAACGATTTGCCTCGACAAGGTTTTTTATTATCCTGGATATCGAGAGGCGGATACACGAATATTCTTCTTTGTAATACGTCGTGTATCGCCGTGAATGTCCCGGGGATTCGATTCGAAAAAATACTGGCAATCGAGACACAATCCCGCGTCCAATAAAATTTTGCGTCAGTTATAATTCTTCCTTCGAATCTGCAACCTGAACGCACGCATGTATCTTTCTAAACACATTTTTTTTTATTATTTTTCTCGACAAGCCGCTCCGATAACTCCATTGAAATATCATCGCGTCTCCGCGGCATTGAAATTCCCATTACACGATATTTCCAAGACGATAAATTCATGTCTAAGAATAATGGAGAAAAGAATAATTAAGAAAAAAAATGGGTAAAAAAAATAGTAAAAAAAATCGTAAGGGCTATTTATGTCCGCAAGATGTCCATTAACGAGGATAAAAAATTAATAATAAATTAATAAAAAAATATTTTTAAAAATTAGAAAAAAATAAAAAAAATTGTAAGGGCTATTCTCGATCGAACTAATGAACGAAGAGATGAGAAAGTTTAATGCCCTCGAGAAGTCTTTCCAAGTTGACAAAATGCCCCTAAAAACATTAGGAAGTGTTATTCGGGAGTAACGAGAAAACGTGTCCGCGTTACGTCAAACACCTGTCAAAATCAGCTGATCATAAGAATCCATAAAAAAATAGGGTCCGCAAGATGATGTCCATTAACGAGAGGGACGTCCAACCCTGCATCGAGAGTGGGAACAATGGTTCATTGTCGCCTATATCATCCACGTAGCTTTATAATGACAGAGAAAGAGAGACGCGCGTTAGCCTAGTTGCGAAATTCAATTAAAATGAACTGTCCGTCCTTCTCGCGCGCACGCGAGGGTGGAAAAAAAGAAAGAGGGAAGGAGAGATAAGTATAAACCACGTATGTAGATATACACATGCGGGATCCAGGCCAGGGTGGGTGCAGGTCGCGTGATAAGGGTCGCAACAAACTCGCCACACCTTGATACCAGATACCCGTCTTCGCGGTAGCTTTTAGCCAAATGACGCGGATTTTATTATTGGATGGTAGCGGACTTCCCTACCCTCTACTTTCTAAGGGTGCGGCCGAGTTATATCGTCATCCACCTGGCATTAATGCGCCGCGTCATCGCCGCTAAATCAAGCAGCCTCGCCTCTTTCTCTTTTTTTTTTTTTTCTCATCTTCCTACCCCTGTCGACAACGAAATCTGACAAATAAACCCCCTACACGCGAGAGACGTCAGGGCGATTCAGGATTGAAGAGGGAATGACCCCGAGAGGTCGATTTTTCTTCCTTTTTTCTGAATCTTACAAGGAATTAGCTTGAAACAATTTAAGTTCAAATAAATATATAAATATATAAAAGTTTGCACGAATAGTGTCAAGGAACGAGAGATTATCATCTTTACGTGAATAATCCAAATATAAGAAGTAAGAAAGTTTAATCCTCTCGAGAAGTCTTTCCAAGTTAATGAACAGGATAAAGCAATGAATAAAATGTAAAAAAAAAATAATTATACGGAAATAATGAGAAAACGTGTCGCGTTACGTGAAGCACTTGTCATGATCAGCTGATCCTAAGTACCTATTGAAAATAGCTCGCTCTTGTATATAAAATAATCTCTCGACGCGATTTAACTTTCGCGTCTTACGAAATTTTTTTTGCGCTACAGATACATAATGCTTTTCGCTGATAATGTAGAAACCTCGATTAAGAACGCTCTCGCGAGAATCCGAGTCGGGAGAAAACGAGTGAGCGTTCGGCAAAATTCTCCTAAAGAGTTCCCACGACAAAGTTAACACGCTTCACGAATCTTCTTCTTTCATCGAATTCATTTAATGAAAATAAATGCATGGAAAATTGCGCAGGAAAGCGTGTCATGGCACGCAAAAGAATAATGCACCACGAGCGTTTCATTCGTAAATGTGATTCTCGATCGAACTGATGAACGAAGAAATGAGAAAGTTTAGTCCTCTCGAGAAGAAGTCTTTCCAAGTTGACAAAATGCCCCTCAAAACTTTAAGAAGTGTTATTCGGAAGTAACGAGAAAACGTGTCGCGTTACGTCAAACAGTTGTCAAAATCAGCTGATCATAAGAATCCATTAAAAATAGTTCGCTGACAAAAAAAATCTCTCTTTCTCTAAATTCTTTTTAATTTTTTTACATGCTTTAAAAAATGCTATAAAATAAAATAATAATTAAAAAAAAACGATGTTTGATGTTAAAAAAAAGAATTAAAAAATTGTCAAAAATAAAGCTATATATTTCCAACTGAGGGTGAAGAAACCGTTATATAACATTCTAAGAATATTCTGGAAAACTGTTTCCTCCGTCAAGATTCTCGAGCTAACTATTCTCGACGCAGGGGCGGGCAAGAGATCAATTAATTTTATTAAGGGAACTAGAGTGTCTCTCTCGGGGTGTGAGTGCACAAGTAACGTTATACGACGTATCTTGCTGCGCCAATTTTATTAGGCCGTTACCGGCGAAACACTACCCCTGTTCCTCACTAAAACAATCTGTTCTCGTCCTTGCGATCTTCTGTATACAAGATGTATCTCGAGCAAACCACCTCTCCGCGAAGTACCTTATGTTTGCCGAAGCAAACAAGAAATAAATTACTCGCAATACTTTACACGAAAATAGTACTCTTCGTTTCTTCAATGATAATTAATAATTAATTCTGAAAAACAATTTAAAAAAAGAGCAGAAAAGAAGAAATCTTTATTTCTTCAACGATGCGCATAATTTTAAATAATTCTGAAATGCAATTTTTAAAAAGGGAGAAATGAAAAAAAAAGAGAAGAAATACTCTTCATTTCTTCAACACAAATTAATAAAAAATTCTAAAATGCAATTTAAAAAAAGAGAAAAAAAGAAATGCTTTTTATTTCTTCAATAATACGCATTTTAAACAATTCTGAAATGCAATAAAAAACAAAAGAAGAAATGGAGAAAAAGAGAAAAAATATACTCTTCACTTCTTCAACAGCACGCGTAATTAATAAATAATTCTGAAATGCAATTCAAAGAAAAAGAAGAAATACTTCTTATTTCTTTAACAATACGAATAACTTTAAATTACTTGAAATACACATAAGAAAGAGAAGAAACAAAGAAAAAAATAGTATGTATTTCCGAATAAATAATTTGATGTTCGAGAGTTATAAAGAGGGGGAGAAAAAGTTTTGACAAAATTACAAGGAATATATGTTGGAGCATTTTGACGCCATAATTCACGTACACCCTGTATACGACACGTGCGATGTACCTATCACCGCCAGGCGATGTGATTCGATTTTTCCAGCAAGAGAGCGCGCCGAAGTTGTCTCGCGTGGCGATATCAGATTTATCATCCGACCCGGGGCATGTCGATAGACGGATATGTGTAGATGGCCGGGTTTAGTTGGACGGATAAAAACGAGGCGGAAAAGTTCGCGTAGATCCGCGGCGCGATCAATACGCGCGGAAGCGTATCATTACCTTCGCGAGAGGGAAAGAAAGATCTCGCGTTCCTCAGATTTATCAATTTATATTATCTCGCGACACGAAGAAAGAAAGAAGAGTTTTGGATCGTCTTCTTCCTCGATGACAGTCTTTCTTTCCTTCTTAACACAAAATACACCATTTTCTTTAACAATGCGCATAATTTTAAATAATTCTGAAATGCAATTTAAAAAAAAGAAGAAATAAAGAAAAAAGAGAAGAAATACTCTTCATTTCTTCACAACACGAATATGTAATAAATAATTGTAAAATGTAATTTTTAAAAAAAGAAGAATAAATAAAATACTCCTCATTTCTTCGACACGGATAATTAATAAATAATTCTAAAATGTAATTTTAAAAAAGAAAAGAAGAAATGAAGAAAAGAAAGAAATGCCGTTTGAAATACGCAAAGCGGATTCGATAAGTGATAAGCGGATTCGGGTGTTGCGAAAGTGGCGCAGAATTTAATTGAAGAATCCGGAGCGCTATCATTAGATCGGTGTCGAGTAACGTCGCGTTTATATTAATTTCCGTCAAGACGACGTCGCGTCTCCGACAAAAAGCTGCTGCGCCATCCGTCAAATTTATGTAATATAATTGTGCTCGAAGAATAGGGATTCTCAATATATATATACACGCACATCCTATTGTCACGGAAGAATATAAAATAGAAATATGATAATAAAAGAAAGAGAAGATGAACATCCGTCACGAGTGGAAGATATCGACGTAGCCGGGAGGCATTCGAGAAGAAAAAGGCCGACCCCGGTTGGGGTTGATTTTAATATCCCCCAGAGGAGAGCGAGAAGTAAAGAGTTGTGGTGAATCTGACCTTTATGAAATGCTACAACCTTTGTAAGTCCTGATTGCACTTCTTCACGCAGACATGCATACGTTATATAGGTGCACCCATTATATGCACACATATCTCGATATGTGTAGATGCATACACGCGCAAATTACAGAGAAATATGTTTCCTTTTAAAACGTTTATTGTAAAGCTGGAATATAGCAATACCGAGATATTTATGGCAAATAAAAATTGTAAATATTATATATTATGCATTTGTTTACGCATCAGAATGCTTGAATAATTACTAGACTTCTTTGTAAAAATATAATAGGAATGAAATATAAAAAGAAAATATATTAAAAATATTTAAATGTATTTTAATATTTAATATATATTTAAATATATTATAAACTTTTAAAAAAATATATTATTATTGAAATATATTAATTTTAATATTATTTTTAAATATATAATATATTAAAATATATTATTGCATAAAAATGTAGTGATATATATGTCCCATGATTATAAAAATTATACAATATTATAATTTTTAATACAATATTTTCTCTGCGTACTTTGTGTAAACCGTTAGACGAACTCGTGCTTATGGGAATTTTTAAGTAGTAAAATTACTTATGCTACACTAATATTGTTCATACGATGCATTACACGAGAAAATACATATATATGCATCGTATCTATGTCGGCAAAGCAAACTCACATAGATTGTCTTAGCAATGTCCTGACAATATAGAGGCCATTGTTTTCTCATAGTCTTACATTTCATGCTTCATACCAGGTGTTCCGTTATTAATGACGTCTAACTGAAAACTAGGTGAAAATTACATTCAATAATGTAAAACTGATTTTCTTGATGAAGTTTCCGTTTCGAACAGAAGCGAGTTTGATAAGTTCTCTTCTATTTTTACAGTCCGCATAATTTTCAACGATGCTACAAGAATCGATCAAAAGAGAGAGGAAGAAAGAGTTCATCTGAAATTGTTGAAGCAATTGTTGGAGAACTCCTAAATAAAAATACAACGTTCTATTTAAGAAAATATAATAATTCTGACGAATTTTAGTAGTTTCTGCTAATCGATTAGAATCATCTCAAATTAGCAATTTTATCGGAAAACAACGCGAATAAAAATAAAATATACAGAATGTCATGTAAAGATCACCGAATAGAATAAAAATAACTGAGATCATTTGAAGATCATTTTTCCTCAATAAAAATGTCGAGAAAGGTCATCATTTTTTGCATGTTCCCAATTTTTGCATCATGTATCTTTTATAATTAAGCCTTAAAATTAAAATTTTATTAAAGTAAACTATACTTGAAATTAATTAAAAAATGTAATTTTGTTAATATTTTTTATTAGTTTTTCTTTTTTGCGAAAAATCCTTTTTTGCTGTCATGTATTTGTAACTAAACCTTAAATTAAAATTCCATTAAACTATATTTGAAATTTATTGAAAAATGTGGTTAATATTTTTTTTTTATTAATATTTTATTTCCATAGAGCTTAATTTGCGAAAAATCTTTTTTTTTTTTTTTTTTTTTTTTTAAATCAATTAAATAACTCAAAAATTATCGATTCCTTGACATTTTTGCGGAGGAAAAATCGTCTCCAAATAATCCTAAAAATCCACCCTTAAGCATTGATCCAGATTTTACAAAACAGCCTGTATATTGAAGAAAAAAAATCTGACAACTTAGAAGTTATTCATCTGACGACTCTAATTATTTTACAAATTTTGCGAAGCAAATATTCAGGACGTTGACTCTACAAACTTTTCGCAAAGATGTAAAAAAAAAATCTCACGCAAGCGTATCTAACAACATGTTGCGCATTCCTACACGACTCTATATACCGCAGAGGGATACATAAATTCTACTTCTCCTTTATACACAGTTCCTAAAAGAATAGAGAGGACTCTATTCTTTTATCCATGCATACACGCAGATCGAATAAAGTTCTCTCTGCATTTTCCGTTCTCTCGCCATCATCCCTGACGCCGATTGACATTACCATTCGCTGCACCCTGTATATATAGGGCGTACGTATATGTATATCACCCCTGAGACTGTATCGCACATCGTGATAGGAAGATGGCGAACAGCAAACACATGTATGTACACATATATTTAAACTGTAAAATGTGTACGAGCGAGCGTGGAAGAGTTTTCGTGCCAACCCCTGATCATCGTACATACAGGGTGTTCCGTACTTCGTGAATCGCTGATCTATAGTAGATTCCTTATGTCATTCGGAGGCAATTTTTTCTCGGCGAAAATGTCGAGGCACCGATAATTTATAAGCGATTGAAATTAAAAGCAATTTAGTCAAAAAATTTCAGATACGAGTTTACAAAAGATATCCCAAGTAGTAAACTGACGTCATCAAACGTCAAATGACGTCATTTTGACGTGATGATGTCTAATAATGTCATTCTGCCATCATGTCTCAGATATTCAAGCATATGTCATTTTAATTGACATCATTAGACAAAATGGCATTAGTAGATGTCGAAATAATGTCATTTTGACGTCGAATGATGTCATTAGATATCAAAATGACTATTTTGATGTTTACTGATGTCATTTTGACGTCGAATAACGTCATTAAACGTCAAAATAACATCATTTTTGCTCACAAAGATTATCATCCCAGATAGCAAGCATACGTTATTTTGACATCGAATGACATCATTAAACGTCAAAATGACGTCATAAATGACATTTAATGACGCCAGTTTGCTACTTGGAATTTTGTACATGTTCTCAATTTTTGTCATCATGTCCCAGATAATCAAGCAATCTAATGACGTCATAAATGACGTTTAATGACGTCAGTTTGCTACTTGAAATTTTGTACACGTTTTCAATTTTTGTCATCATGTCTCAGATAATCAAGCAATCTAATGACATCATTTTGACGTGAAAATGACATTAGTAGATGTGACAATAACATAATTTTTACGTCTATAGATATTTTCGCCGAGGCAAAATCGTCTCCAAATGATGCCGGGAAGCTGTCATTAACAGATGATCCGCTAATTCTGGGACACCCTGTATACTCGGATGCTCGGCCCCGGGGAAACCACCGTCGTAAGTCTAGACCTACCTAGTGTTGCCTAGACGAGGAGAACCATCGCGCGCGTTGGAGAACCGTCGTCGTCCTCGATCGATGAAAATGTGGGCTCTCCGACGCGCGAGAGCGAGGAGGTTTACATACGTTTACGTAAGTTTACGCGCCGTCGCGACGCGGCGAGCGAAGCGATGCAGCTCGGAAATTGCCGGTCGTTTGTAACTTCGCCGAGGGAGGATTTACTGAATTTGATTGCGCCGCAAAATACAGACCCCGACGATATCTTTCTTATACGCGAACTACAACAGCACACGTCGATCACGATCGTCATCATCATCATCATACGATGTTGTTGTTGTTGCGGACGTCGATCAATGCTTTCTTCGATCGAGCTGAATATATAGGTACTAGGGGATGCTATAGTTAGCAATGATGATTATTGAAATATTAAGTAATATATAATTTTTTTATCCTTTTCTCGATCAGTTTGAATAAATATTCGGATGCTACAGACAGAATTATTAACAATATTTCATTGAGATTTGATTAAGTGATATATATAATAAATAATAAAAATATATAATCGATAAAAATATGTATAATAAAAAATATAAAAATAAATTATTAATTATCGTCAACAATAATTGCAAGATTGATTGAACAATATATAATTTTTCAAAAAATAAATCATCAATTATTGTCAATCAATGCTTTCTCGGTTTCAATAGAATATTATAGGTATGTCATTAATAAAAATCATTAAAAGATTAAACATTTTCGAAATACTTAAATCAATTGTCTTTCTAAAGTAATTCAATTTTATGATGAATTATAAATAATACTGTTGTATTTGTAAACGCGAAATGTTTTCTACGCTCTGTAAATAGTTTATTAGTACACGCACCGCAAAAATAATTTGTTTTGTGGAAATTCATGAGCCCGAGTCACAGTTCGATTTACATAAACGCGTACACACATACACTGAGAAATTATTATAATAAAAGTTGTAATATTTTTATAATCGTGGAACATATAAAAATGACGATATATAAAATATCATCGATATTTTTTATTCAATAATAATTTTATACGTATAATATTATATTTCACATAAAGAAGTATTGAAATTGTTATTCAAATATTTTGATGTGTGTGCATAACACAAATATGTGCATAATCGTTAACGATCGATAAAACAAATGCGCATAAAATTTACAATTCTCATTCCCAATGAATATCTTAAATATCGTCGTATTCCAGCTTCGCAAAATAAAAGTTGTAAAAAAAAAAAATAAAATAAAATAAAAAAATAAAAAAACGAATGAATTTCTCGTTATAAAATTTTTTTCCACATCCCCAACTTATATAACGCGCGAAATTCGCGATGCTCGCAAGAAACGTAGAATACGTCGACCTGATGATCGGCGTCGAGCAACGGGACTCTTGCTTGGTCGTAAATGTTGGCTGACCGTTAAGTCGACTCTTTTCCCATCTGTATTACGCCATGCCGAGATGTGTTTTGCCTCTTTTTTTCTTGCGTGTGCTTTCCGGTATAGCCCGAACCATAAATTAAAAATCAACGAGGAATCGATCGTCGGAGCGGAACGAAAATCCTGATCTCTCGTCGATCGAAATGAAATAAAGAGACCGTGATAAATTCGAATAAATAAATAATACTTATGTTTGGGCCAATTTTTTCTTCCTATATCGAGATACGCAAATTTATTTCGAAATTCAATAATCTGTCATCATCCATGTATAATTAGTTATATGCACTGCATGTATAAATATACGTTGTATTTACGTAATATACATGCAGCTTAAAAATATCTGTGTATTATTTTATGTGTAATCTATTAATGCTTTCATCGTATTTTAATCACGATATTAAAGCGAGAGATAGATATTACACGAATAATTATAGAGCGCGTTATAAGATTAATCAAGTCTATTTTTTTTCTAAAAAAATTCGTATTAATTAAAAAAATATTATGATACATATGAGGCTTTTGATAAATTAATTTCTTACATTTCTCTCTTGGGTGTATAAGAAAATTATTTAATAATATTAATATTAATTTTAAAAAAATGTTTAATATTAAAAAAATATTTGATTGACATTTTTGTGAGAACAGCTGATTTTGACAGTTCACGTCCTTTGTGTATAAAAAAAATTATATTATTTCAAATTTAATATTTATTGTATAATATTAATTAATAATTCTAATTAATATTATTTAAAAAAATATTTAATTGACAGTTTCGTGAGAACAGCTGACTGTGACAGTTCACGTCCTTTGACATTTCGTCGCAATATACGGATATGGTATTTCGAGTTGCAACTATAATGCGCGATTCCGCTTGTCTCAACATGGACAGTTTAGTTTCCTCTCGTCAGAATGGAGAAACCTTGCTCTTGATATTTACCACCTGACATAATATGCGCGCGCGAGAGTGACGTTCCTTGAATGTGGAACACAACGTGTCGCACGCGCCAAGAAAAGCGATCGAATTTCACGTGCAACGGGCAGTTTACGCTATTCTGCTGCATCGAAATCGTGAACAGCGATCAGTACTACTATATGGACCTTGATGCGAATCATCGACCGTACTAGTTACACTAGGTTGATAGCCATCGAGCCGACAGAGCCCGTAATTAGGCGTAGAGAGAATCGAATTTTAAGGACTGACAAATGTGCGCGTCTGATAAAATCCAGTATTTTGTGGAAAAATAAATGTGGTAAATAAGTGTATTATGACGTTAAATTCCTCGATAACTTCTCGAGTTTTCTTCTGCAGACTTTCTATGGATACACGCATCTTATATATATTTTTTATGGTTTATTATTGTTTTTTAATTATTAATATATATACAGAGTGTCTACTCAATTTTGTAAAAAAAAATTCCCTGAGAATTCCCTGATAAAAATAAAAATATATATTTAAAAAAAATAATTAATTTTAAACGTCTCAAGAAATGCTAAATTATTTATTTATTAAATAATTAAGAAGTACTAATTTATTTAAATATTATCTATTAAAAAACTGAAATTTTTAATTTATATAAGAATAAAATTAACAAAAGAATTTTGAAAAAAATTCCACGAATTCCAGTGAAATTCCATGAGAATTCCCTGAGAATAAGGAGTTTCTCAAGGTTCTTCTCGAGAGTAGACTCCCTAATATTAATACATATAAAATTTCTGAATTATAAGCAATTGCATATCTGAGTTTCAAGATATTTTGGCAACCACTAAAATATTTAAAAAATTATCGCAACGTTACTGGATAATTTACATTATCGAATTATCGATTTGTGTCTCGAAGTAAAATATGTAATATTTAAAAAGAAGCGCGATACTTTATTTTTACCGCTTATTTATTAGTCAATTATTCTTTTATGTATTGCTCCGCGATCTGTATTCATGATCTGTTTTAGACCGGATTTCTCAAATTAAAATATGTATATTCGTAAATGTCGCACATAATTGTACAAATCGATAGATTAGCTTTCTTATCTCGAGTCGCTCGTGAAAAAAGATTAAATCCGGACGATGAAATATCGAGGAGATAAGAGTGGCTCTTCCCGCCGTTTCAGCATTCTCCATCGAAAAGTAGTGGCAAAATTCCTCGGCAGGTCACCAGCCAGAGAGTCCTCCGCATCGCGATTATCAGACCAGTTCGCGCACCAGCTAACTCCCGGTCGATCGTTACATGAATTATTGTTGCGACGCGGCCGCGCGCGAGATATCGCGATAGACGCCGGCAATTCCTCTTCTTTCACGCCCCTCTTGTTTACTGTTGCACGTGTCCGGATGTATGTGTGTGTGTGTATAGTCGGTATTATTTATTTATACGAATCATACTTCCTCGAAGAAAACAAGGAATAAAACTAGCTTGCTTAGTCCGCGCTCGACTTCGATTAATGATGTAAATTATCGAATAACGCATCTCGATAATTTTTTTAACTAGTTTATTGTTTGGCAAAAATAGCTTAAAAGTCATAGAGTAATTGTTTGTAATTCAGAAATTTTATATATATATATATTAGGGTGTATACTTCCAGGAAAAACCTTGAAAACCTGATATTCTCGGGGAATTTCACTGGAATTCAGGGAATTTCTTTCAAAATTATCCTTTTGTTAATTTTATTTTTATTTGGCAATATTTAAGTTTTATTGAAACTTTATGCAATTTATTTTTAACTGACAATCTATTTTTAGTATCAAGATCTTATATAGATAAAAAATTTCACAGAAAATTGTTCAATTTTTTAATAGACAATATTTAAATAAATTCGTACTCCTTATTTATTTAATAAATAATAATTTTTAATTCTTTGAAACATTTATAATACATTTTTTGTTTTATATATATTCTTTTTTTACAAAATTTGAGATGTATACTTCCGAAAAAAACCTTGAAAACCTGATATTCTCATGGAATTTTATTCAACCTTAAAAAATCATGAAATGTCACTGGAATTCAGGAAATTTTTTTCAAAATTATCATTTTGTTAATTTTATTTTTATTTGGCAATATTTAAGTTTTATTGAAACTTTATGCAATTTATTTTAAACTAACAATCTATTTTTAGTATCCATATCTTATATAGATAAAAAATTTCACAGAAAATTGTTCAATTTTTAAATAGACAATATTTAAATAAATTCGTACTCCTTAATTATTTAATAAATAATAATTTTTAATTCTTTGAAACATTTATAATACATTTTTTGTTTTATATATATTCTTTTTTACAAAATTTGAGATGTATACTTCCGAAAAAAACCTTGAAAACCTGATATTCTCATGGAATTTTATTCAACCTTAAAAAATCATGGAATTTCACTGAAACTCAGGGAATTTTTTTCAAAATTATCCTTTTATTAATTTTATTTTTATTTGGCAATATTTAAGTTTTATTGAAACTTTATGCAATTTATTTTAAACTAACAATCTATTTTTAGTATCCATATCTTATATAGATAAAAAATTTCACAGAAAATTGTTCAATTTTCAAATAGACAATATTTAAATAAATTCGTACTCCTTAATTATTTAATAAATAATAATTTTTAATTCTTTGAAACATTTATAATACATTTTTTGTTTTATATATATTCTTTTTTACAAAATTTGAGATGTATACTTCCTAAAAAAACCTTGAAAACCTGATATTTTCATGGAATTTTATTCAACCTTAAAAAATCATGAAATGTCACTAGAATTCAGGAAATTTTTTTCAAAATATCATTTTGTTAATTTTATTTTTATTTGGCAATATTTAAGTTTTATTGAAACTTTATGCAATTTATTTTAAACTAACAATCTATTTTTAGTATCAAGATTTTATATAGATAGTTCAATTTTTTAATAGACAATATTTAAATAAATTTGTATTCCTTATTTATTTAATAAATAATAATTTAATTCTTTAAAACATTTATAATAAATTTGTTGCTTTATATATTTTTTTTACAAAATTCGAGCAGACACCCACTACACACTCACTTTCCTCTCGGTAAAGTGGCGGAAGAGGCGGTTTCCGGAGAAAAAGAGCCGACCGGCCGACACACAGGCGGAAATTTGTCGCGATAAAGTATAATCGCAGATCGGAATTCCCCTTCTCCTCAGAGGAGGAGAATAATGTCGCGTCGCGACTTTGCGTGGCTGGCTAACATTCTAAAGTTTGTCGTCGGACGACGCGCGATTCGACATGGAATTTTATCCGTGCCCAGTTTTCTTTATTATTCAGAGAGTAATTTTACGGAGTGCTCTTTCATGTTGCGCCTAATGGAAAATTACAAAATCCTACGTACACACGATGTAATAAGATATATAATCGTATATTAAAACTTCGCGTTCCATCTCGGCCGATGTATAATTTTTTATTGCTACATTAATGTGTTTAATGTACTATTTTTTCTTTTCTTCAATTCCTTGGTCTTTTTTAGATTAGATTATTTTGACACCGAATGCCTGCATAAATTACCCGCGAAACTCCAGTCGCCCCTCGTTGAGTATTCTAAATCATTACTTATTTAGAAAGCTTTTCTCATTCATTAGCATTCTTGCATATTCTCGCCGATTGCGTGCTCGCGATAGCATACATTTCACTTATTTTTCACGTCTTGTCCTTGAAATATCAGCGCAAAAAGTGCGCTGGAGGATATTCAAATTAATTGTTTCAAATTTATCTTTTTTATATGCTAATGCGGAAAAAATTATGTAAAATCATCGAACTGACGTAAGTTGTTTATAAGAAACATCAATCCGAAAAAAACTGGTTTTCTAGATTAAAAAAGAAGGAAACCTTCAAACTTGTGTCATCTGATTATTTATCGATATTTGGTATCATTAAAATTTTTTTCTATTTTAGAAGGAAAGATTATGTTATAGAAAAATTTTGGAACTTGGCCTGAATTTAGAGCTATCTAATCTAATAAAGAGCATTTTAAAGAGATGAAACTATCCCTTCAAAAGTTAATAATTCAGGGAATTTGAAATTATCCTTTTGTTAATTTTATTCTTATTTAACAATATTTAAGTATATTTATTAAAACTTTATGTAATTTTTTTAAATTGACAATCTATTTTTAGTATCAGGATCTTATATAAATTAAAAATGTCATAAAAAATTGTTCAATTTTTTGATGGGTAATATTTAAATAAATTAGTATTCCTTAATTATTTAATAATTAATTTAAATAAATTAATATATCTCGAAACGTTTATAATACATTATTTTCTGTTTTATAATATATTTTACCAGATCAAAAAAAAAAAAAATGTAAAAAATGTTTTTACTTCCTTAAAACTATTTCAGCATTCCTTCAAAATAGCTTTGTATTAAGATCGGCGAACTTTAGAGTTCAGGGTCTAGATTTGAAAATTTTTCGAATCTCCGAATTATAACGTCGCCAAAGGATCATAATCGCGATAGCACGCGCGCGTGCTTGAAATGCCCGAAATATTTCGTCGTGATTTAAATTGCTGGCTGAAAACCCTCCGAGATTTATGCAAATCGTCATCGTCGTCTCCCGCACGCAACTATGTGTTAAATGACTAACTAGACGCGCCTGAACTGACGGCCCTCTCTCTCTGTCATATATAGGAGCGTAGAGAAGGTTAGAAGAGGCGAAGACACGGCGCTATCTCATCGACGACTAGTCAGCAGTAATGCAAGACCTCCGGCGTAATAAGAGCCAGGCCTGGTAATTATTACATTCCCGCGCGTTGCGCGACGCGAAATGGCTACCTCCGGATAGAGGGAATCCGCAGGAGACGCATAACCTCTTCTGGGTTTATATACCCAGCGGCTCTGCTATTACACACACGCAAGAATCGCATGTTCCCTCCCTATTCCCTTTTATTCCTTCCCAGCCTCCCACGCGCGATTTAATTAGACGCAATATCTAAAAGAATATGACTCACATGTCTCGCGAGTGATTCGAGAACGTCACTCGTGCTGCTGTAGATTTTGGCCGCATCTCGGAATAACAAGTGACATTAGCCACCCACGTGTACGAATCCGCAATTTTCTTTAGTGTCAACGATCCTCGTACAATTTAAGTTAGAATGGTTAACACGTGTGTTTGAATGAATAATGTGTCGTAATATATACGTTTTTATATTTTAATTCGTTTTTCTAAAAATGGACGACAGATGTCGCCCGGGTGACATTAGTTACCCACGTGTCTTCATTTTTCTTGAGTCAACAACTTTTAAAACATTTTAAGTTTAATACATGTATTTGAATAAATAATATGCTCATAATATACGTCTTTATATTTTAATTTGTTTTTTAAAAATGGATGACAGATGTCGGCCGGATGACATTAGTCACCCACGTGCACGAATCCGTAATTTTCTTTCGTGTCAACAATCTTCACAAAATTTAAATTATAATGGTTAACACGTATATTTGAACAAGTAATATACTCATAATATATATCTTGATATTATAATTCGTTTTTTAAAAATGAGTGACAGATGTCACCCGGATGACATTAGTCACCCACGTATCTTCATTTTTCTTGTGTCAACAATTCTTAAAAAATTTGTTTGTTAATACATGTATTTGCATAAATAATATATGCTCATAATGTCTATATTTTAATTCATTTTTTAAAAATGGATGACAAATGTCGCCTAGATGACATTAGTTACCCACGCGTCTTTATTTTTCTTATGTCAACAATTTTAAAAAAATTTAAATTTAATTGTTAATACATGTATTTGAATATAAATAACATATAATTCGTATTTCGTGGAACTGGGTAACAGATGTTATCCATAATAGCGCGCGATCGCTCGGGGGTTGATATTAAGGTCGGAAATTCTATCCATCTCTCTCGAATAAATCGTAAAACTGATGTGCTTATACACAAGGTGATAGGTTTACAACGAACCCACATCGGCTGACTTCATCGTATCAGAAACGGGAAGTTAATATCACGAGTTTGTCTCCCCATGGAATCTCCCCACCGGATTCGGGACGGCGACATGATCAAAGCCATTGGGTCATAGAGCGACCCAAGGTACCAAACTTTGTAACAAAGAGTGGCATGAGCGATCCTTAACACATTTATCCATCAACTGTGTTAATTGCACGAATGACGGTGCATTTCAAGTATTTTATAATAACGGCAATTTTCCGCATTTTCATAAACTGAAATTTCTTCTTCTTATGGGAAAACCGCGACACAATATAGCGGAAAATTTAGATTAAAATTAAGTTAACTGGAATTTCAGGTTTTCGCGCGCGAAAATTTCGCGAAACATTCGAGAAATGTTCATGTAACACCGCTTGGGAAATATTACGAATATTGATAGAAGAAATAGATAAATGTATTTTTAAATTTTTTATATACACTTGATTAAGAATTGTAATTTTTGACAGTTTAACTTTTTACAATAATAAGTAATTAATATAAGAGTTTTAACAAGGCTCTGTAATATAAATATAAATTTAACGAAGATTATTTCATATTTAAAATCTTGGCCGTGTCCAAGTAAAAATTTGGTGCCTTGTGCACCGGTATTTAATTCTAACGGAAAATTATTTAGTTTCGTTAGGATAACGCATTGTCATCCGCGATTTGGCTCTTGTTGCCCGTCTTATACGTTAAATTTATAAATAAGTAATTAAATTTGTTTACACGCACTTTATATAAGAAAGGCTTTAATTGTGAAATATAATATATCTAAAATCATCCAAATTAAAATAATAAATTAAAAAGGCTCTGTTATACTGGGTGTTCCAAAATTCGCGAATCATGTATTAATGACAGATTCTTGGAATTATTTGGACAATTTTTTCTCATTGTCAGCGAAAATATCGAGACAGGCCATCATTTTTTGCATGTATCTTTGTAACTAAGCTTTAAATTAAAATTCCATTAAACTATATTTAAAATTTATTCAAGAATGTGGTTAAATTTCTTTTATTAATATTTTATTTCCATAAAGCTTAGTTTGCAAAAAATCTTTTTTTTTTTTTTTTTTAAATCAATTATAACTCAAAAATTATTGGTGCCTCGACATTTTCGCCGAGAAAAAATCGTATTCAAATAATCCCAGGAATCTGCCATTAATAGATGACTCGTGATTGTATAAAATAAATAAGCTTCAGCATATCGAGAAGTATTCCAAATAATTAAAGAAAGAAAAAAAAATAATTCACCTACAAGAAGAATCTCGCGGAACCGGAAGAATGTTCGCAACTCGCGCGTGTTTTCCCGCGGAAAAGCTGCTAACAGTGAAAAACTAGGGTGAAATCTCCGCGATCATACTTCACGCAGGACTCCACGCTACTTTGGTAACACGGTTGGGCGACACGATTGAATTTCGCGAAGTAAACACGGGTCTGATTCGGTTTTCTACGGAAAACTGCGGCTCTACGGAGTAGGAAAATGCAAGTACGTTTCGCTGTAAATCTGTCGTATGCATAATGAAAGCGCCACGGCTACGTCGAAAGAGGGAAAGAGAAAAAGTGTGTACGCGTACACCACCTTTTCTTTCGCCGCAGACCCTTTTTTTTGCTTCTTTTTGCCGGGCAGACATCTGAAAAATGATCCCTCACGTTTCGCGTACTAATGCTCTCTCTCCTTGCGACGAAATGTTTAAATCCGGTTTAGAAATATTTGAATTTTTAATGCGCTCCCCAATCAACCACGATCGACCATCCATTATTTGATATAATCGATAATAAGCGAATCTATATTTATTCTTGCGATATTAATTGATCGTAACAATTATATCTCATAAATTTTATAAAACTGCAAAAAAATGATAAAAAAGTTTTGATTAAATGTTATTAAAATTAAATAATTTATATTAAAAGAACGTAATAAAATAAATAAGAGAATCCCTTAAAATCTTCTATATTTTTTAAAAGACGGAATTCTATCGGTCCTATTAGTCGTTCGTTAGTAACCGCATTTTTCTATGATTAAATTAAATTTAAATTAAATTAAAAAATTAAATATATATCCGCGATTTAAATAAATTGTAAGTAACAATTACATATATTCGAAAATTCATAAATTTTATAAAACTGCAAGAAAAATTGATTTTAAATAATGTTATTAAAATTAAATTCATAATTATATTAAGAAAACGTAATTATTTCTCATTCTTCAATTATAAGAGAATCCCTTAAAATCTCCTACATTTTTTAAAAGACGAATTTCTATCGGTCCTATTAATCATTCGTTAGTACCTCAATTTTCTATAATTAAATTAAATTTAAATTAAAATAAAATAAAATGATAAAAATAAAATTAAATATACATTTTCGCGATTTAAATGAATTGTAAGTAACAATTATATGTATTCCTTTCATTAATTTTATGAACCTGCAAAAAAATTTTGATTTAAAAATATTATAAAAATTAATAATTATATTATTTTTCATTCTTCAATAATAAGAGAATCCCTTAAAATCTATTTTTTTTTTCAAAGACAAACTTTTATCGATTCTATTAATTTTTGTTAGTAACCTGAATTTTGCAACAACAAGCTAAAGATCGATACCGACGTCTCGCCAAAAGCGTTAGAAATCTCTAAATTATACATACACGGATATTTCTATATATACACGTATATTCAGAATACTTCTCTTGTCTAAAGTGCGCGATAAGGACGCTCTCTCTCGAGAGAGAGAAGCAGCTGTAAAGCTGATTTTCCGCGCATGTCGAAGTCGACAATGAGCCATAGAAATCAGACGAGTGATGCGTCTAGGACAAGGAATGTTGTGTGTCGGACGATAATATTGAATGCGCGACGCGGAATGACATTTCCTCGAAATATGTTTCGCGGAGGAAAAGAGAGGCCGGGACCTTCTCGCCGGCGCGGCGATTTCTCACCCCGCTGCAACAGCAGCGCTCTCTTCCTTCTAAACGACGAAATGTTGTCCCGCGAGTCCGTCGCCTAAATTATGGACGAGGAGGCCGTATATTAATGTTGCCGCGCGCAAACAAAACACGGCAAACAAACGAGACTGCCGGGCGTGAGAAGCTTTACTTTACTTTCCTCCGGAGAAGCACACGAGAGAATTTCGAGGACCTTCTCCGTGCGGAAAAGCGTCCGACGAAGTAATCTTTGCGGCGTTTTAAGCCTTCCCTTATTCGAAAGTTTATTTTATATTTTTTTAAAATGTGAGAGCTTTTAATGCAAAATATTCATACATACAATGGCAGCGAGCTAACTGGTACAATATAAATTCGAAATGTAATAGCGTGGAGACTTAAGAAAATTACGAATAAATGTAAAAATAAATTGTATAATTTGATCTTGTTAAACTAAACTATTTTATTACATTTTGTATTTCAAATTTAATTTAATAATCGTTACGATACTTTAAACGCCTTCGTTATTCAACAAAAATGTACAAAAAATTATATATCACGCATTAAAGTAGATGATTCTAAAATATTTACAAATAAAGTGGGGCTGGCTAATTAAGATGTATTTATAAAAATGAAAAAATAAATTTTATGATTCTATCTCGCTAAAACAAAATACAGTTTCTAAAAAAATTCCCTGATCAAAATAAAAATATAAAACATGAAAAAATATAAAAAAGAATTTATTATAAACGTCTCAAAAAATACTAATTTATTTAAATTAATGATTCATTAAAATTATTTTATTATTTATTTAATTATTCATTAAATAAATAAGAAGTGCTATATTTTAAATATTATCTATTAAAAACTTGCACACTTTTCTATAAAATTTATAATTTATATAAGATCTCTCGATACTAAAATAAATTGTCAATAAAAAAGATGACAAAATTAAAATAAATTTTAAATATTGCCAAATAAGAATAAAATTAACAAAAGGGTAATTTTGAAAAAAAGTCTCTGAATATTTAAATAATTTAATTCCACGAGAATTCTCTGATTTTCAGGATTTTCCCGGGAGTAAACATTCTAAAAATATTTAATTACATTTCATATTTTAAATTTAAATACGTTTCGCTAATCGAGGTTACGTTAATCGGAAATTTCCCAGCTATATTGAATAATTAGCAGCTGCCATTTACGTATCCTTCAACCACCGTTTTTCTCAACTCGTTCTCAACCGGTAAATTTGCGGTTGTGACATACTATGCATACGACTTGTTTTTCTCGACGTGTCGACAGTAGCACGCGGTGCTTTGCATAAATCCATGATGACGATGTATATAAATAAGTAGAAAATTCGTTTACATGAGAAAAAGATCGAACGCCGAATACATATATAGCATCTGTTTTATCGATCAAAAAATGAGATTAAGATCAAGATATTTTTACTTTTCTATTTATATTTTGATTGGCTATACAGATTGATAAATCCTTTTCACAATTAAAGTATTTATATTAACAAACTGTGCTAGCTTATAATTTCAAGCAATAAATAATGTGTATAGCCAATAAATATATTTATAGTCGAATCTAACCTCACTTTTCGATCGATAAAACAGAACTAATCAAAGTATTTTCATTTTTCAAATTTATATTTGGATTAGCTATATAGATTGATAAATCCTTCTCCACAATTAAAGTATTAATATAACTAAACCGCGCTAACTTCTAATTTCAGCTAAGAAACAATCTGCATAGCCAATAAATAGATTTATAGTCGAATCTAACCTCACTTTTCGATCGATAAAACAGAACTATTCTAGTTTCTAGTATTCTAGTAATAAAGACGGATTATTAATAACAGCCAGTATGATCGAACTAATCATTAATTTCCTTATTATTTTTTAAATTCTCTCTGGCGAAGAATACAAATCTATTATTCTAGTTTCCTCTCAATCGGAGGAGAGGGTAAGTTGCAACTCTTACATACATTGTCGGATCAACTTCCGAAATACAACACTCGGATGTCGAGATTCCGATCTGACGACGAGGATTCCTTCGCGTACAAATGTACTATTTGGCACAAGAAGCCTCATCCAGCACGCTTGAATTACATCAGCCGATGCTAATGCTAATGCAACACAGTATCGCATTAAACTTTAAACACATCGAGTATACAAGCGGAAGCCTTAAATTTTTCATGCAAAAAAAATTTACTTTGCAAGATACGTGTGTATATATTTTTTTTCTTCCTCTTTACATACAACCTCCTTTAAATAATTATGTTTAAACTGCGGCGGTAAATATAACCAAGTAAACGGAAACCACGGAGAATAAATGGAGATAAAAAGTATGACGGAAATATCATGTTGCTTCTTTGGAAAAAAATTCTTGTTCATTTATTTTCTCACGAATGAATGGCGCAAACAAACCGTGAAAATATCTATTATCGGCTTTTACTTGTTATAGAAGAATTTTAAATTTTATTATAAAATAATTTTTCCCTTTTTTTCGAACCTATTATTATATAATATTTAAAAAAGCGAGGTACAAAAATATTTTATACTTTGTGCTGGATCTCCAGTTTTATATAGAAAAAAAAATAGCGCACACACAATTCAGTCAATTATCTTTCCATCGATATGTCGGTTGAAAGCTCAATTTCAATATCTGCAGATATCCTGAATTTCGCGGGTGCACTGTGACGGTTTATGCAGCAGTTGACGCGACGAATTGCATCGAATACTGAAGAGAGAGAGAAAGAGGAGCGAGGAAATAAATGCCTCGCCTGTCTTCTCTCTTTTTAGCATTCCGCATCAAGAGAATCACGGTTTCATTCGCGGCTCATCTAACAGCCAGCGTAAAACGACGGCATGCGAGATGATGACGGTATCACATTGCACCGGAATTACAACACGCGCCATTGAGGTCGTTAAACGTCCTGTGCTTCCGCAAAATTCTCGAAACGTAATCGGCTAAAAACTCGAGCGCCCTCTCGCGCTCGTCATTTCTCCGTCAATTTTACTCCTTTTCGTCACTCGACGTATAAATATATATTTTTTCGATATACATTAAAATATATACAAATAAAAAAAATAATTATTTAATATAATTTTTTTATGTATAAAAACAATATAGAAATAATTAAATTATTAAGGCTCCTTGCTATGTCAGATTGTGACGTCAGAGGCGAGAAAGCACGCCCTGAAAATTCTTAGATGCCATTTTTAAATGAAACACTACTTCAGTGATAGCTTTAGCACACCTTTAAAATTCCTTTATCTCGAAATGGCAACTAAAAATGTTTAGCGTGCGTTTTCTCGCCTCTGACGTCACAGTTCCAACATGGTCGAGGAGCCTTAAACTATTAAACAATAATTTTTTTTACGTATATATATTATTTTAATATATTTAAATGCATATAAATTAGTATATTATATATTTAAAATAAATAATATATACAGAAATAATTGTACGAACGCGTACGGAATTTTCCCGCCGCTATTCCAAACGAGAAAGATTCGATCGTAAAAGTATAAGTTCTCTCAACACTAACGAACAAAGTTACTGCAACGAAAACAACGAGTGTAGCTCATTATCGATATTACTTCGTCGGGGAATGTCTTTCCGCTCGACGTGGCAGGAATTGATGAACAAAGCTACGCGGCCCGCTATCGCGACTAAACTCGATACGTCGTCCATCCGTTTCCTACTCCGACATCTACTTTGAATCATTGACCCACTACGAAACGCCACGACGACGACGACGTTTCCCGTTCGCCGTTATTCGAAGACAATATTGAAAAATCCTCAGGACACGCAACATACGCGGCCGCGCCTCAAAATTGCTCAGAGAAGTCTCTATATATTCTTGTCATTTTTTATGCCTTACTTAATCTTCATAAATAAAAATTAGCCTAATTGAACAGTTTTTAAATAATCTGTTCGTTTGTAATTTTTTTTTAATCTTCAGAATGCAATTTATATCTGCGCCATCAAAATTGCTCAGAAAAGAAGTCTTTATATATTTTTATCTGTGACAGCTGTCATTTTTTATATCCTAGATCTTAATAAATAAAATTGACCTAACTGAAATTTTTTAAAATAATTGTTCGATTTTAATTTTTTTAAAAATCTTCAGAACATACGGCTGTCTTTTCAAAATTGTTCAGAGAAAATCTCTATACATTCTTGTCTGTGACAGCTGTCATTTTTTTGTGCCCTAAAACTTCTATAAATAAAGTTAGAATTAATTGAACATTAAAAAAATATAATTTGTTAGAATTAAACATTTTTTTTTTAGATAATCTGTTCAATTCTAACTTCAAATACATCATTTCTCACGTATAAATATAACAATCAGCACAATCGGCCTCGCGAGAAATCTTGATGAGACCAAGTGACAGATGCAATTTTTTTGTGCCCCAAATCTTGATAAATAAAGTTGGGAGTTAATTGAACATTTTTTTTAAATAATCTGTTCAATTGTAATTTCAAATACACTTCCCACGTATGCACAATGCCTCGCGAGAAATCTTGGTGAAATCAAGTAGTTCACGGTTGGTTCTGCGCGCGCGAACGGCCAGGCTCGGTTGACGCGATAATTAAATTTTCACCCGGCGTAAAGGAGAGGCGGAAAAAGGACGGCGATACATCCGTAAAAGGCGCAGGTTCGAAATTGGAAAGAACATTCCGCGAAAGCTCGATAAACCAGAAGAGTAGACAGACATCGCTTATGAAGAACGCGTTAACCAGCCGGGTAAATCTTACCTAGTAACCGGAATAAATAATATTTTTACGTAAATTGTAAATAATTTTCATTGTCGAATTCGAATTACCAGGGGATTAAAAGCTTCGCTGCGCAATAAAAATTGCATAAATCCGATAAAAATCGCGAAGGAAGAGATATACTCGGTATCTCATTCAATTTTCACAGAAACAAAAAGAATTTTAATTTTCAACGTTAAGGTTAACGTAATAATGCTGCCGTAGTTCTGTTTTACCGACTTTAAGTTAGGTTAGGTTCACTTTTTATTGAATATACATACATAATTAATTTAAGTACGAATCTTTTGATTTAGACTTTTAATCTCATTTTTATTACTTCTGTATTATTCTTTCATGTTATCTCTATTGGGTGCGTCACATTTTGTGCACAAATAAACTGCAGAACTTTTATACTAAATAAGTATTTTTATGAGCTGATGCAAGGGGCCGATAAAGAAACTGTAATTTTTTAACTTTTATTGTTTTTTTTATACGAAATTACAGCGCTCCCCATTCATTATTATCAATACTTTAATTGTGGAGGATTTTTCAATCTGTATAGCCAATAAAAAGAAAACCCCTTAAACTCAAAGTCGGTAAAACAGACATCGCCTTAAAAAATAATTAACACGCAAGCCGATCTTGATAATATTATTACAATTTAAAATTCGGACATAAAATACATTCCGGATATTACGTAACGTTCTTGATACCGATCGAAAAAATAGTCGGACGAATTAATATTTATTCCACTTCCAAGTCGGACGTACATATTTTTTTCCTGCCCGATTACGATCTCTGGGGAGCCGCTGCAAATGTTGGGTTGTCGAGAATGGCTGAAGGTAGAAACTGGATTTTCAGACTCGAGGAAGAGGAAGCTAACGACGAGCGAAAAACGGGGAAAAAATCCGTATTACTAACCCCGATGGTGTATTTACAGAGATTCGATGAACAGGAAAGAGAGGCGAAACAACAAGCGTATTGCTATTTCGCCTTTCCATCCACCCTTGTTACTGGCGGTAATAATTTTTGCGGTCGGCGGAACAGTCCGGGACACGAGGGAAAATCATTAGCGTGTGTACACCCGTAGCGACGTCGACGAGATAATTAAATTCCTATTAGCCAAGATCCTCTATTCGGCGTCCCATTACCGCGAGAAAAATCAAGCCGCGACGGCGAGGCAAAATCTCTCTCTTTCGCGAATATAAAAATTATCGACTATAGCTGTATAAATAAACCGTGCGAGACTCGTAAAAATTATGTAATCATCAAATGCGTAGTCGTTTCTTTTTTCCTCGCAACATTTCACGCGCAATCTTATACAGACCGAAACGGCGCGAAAATTCTATTGTTGCATAAAAAACATCTAGAGAATAATGGTGAAATTACTTTTTTTCGTGTTATTTCAGAGCCAGACAGAGACTTTTGGAATTTCACCGATTTTACCTTAAAAATAACTCTAGTCACTCTATTATTAATTTGGCTACTTCAGATTTTTATCATTTTTTTTATCCAAGATTGCCTTCAGGGTGTCTACTCAAATTTTGTAAAAAAATTCCCGGAGAAAAATTTCCCTGGTAAAAATAAAAATATATAGCACAAGAAAGACTTTATTATTAACTCAAAGAAAAATATCTATTTATTAAATTATAAAGGAGTATTAATTTATTTAAATATTACCTATTACAAAACTGTACAATTTTCTATAAAATTTTTAATTTATATAAAATCTTGACACTAAAAGTAAATTAATAAAAAAATAAAATAATAAAGACTTAAATATTGCCAAAATATGACATATTTTTAAATATGTTTCTTAAGTGCCAAACAAAAATAAAATTAACAAAAAAAATAAACTAAAGAAAATTCCATGAATTCCATAAGGATTCCCTGAGAATACTAGGTTTTCAAGATTTTTCCCGGGAATAAACACACCCTGGTTCTGTCATCCATCTGAACCGTGAGAAAAAAAATGATAATATCATCTGGACCTGTGTGTAAAACCTTGAAAAAAAATTACATCACGAACGTCCGCGCGGTTTACCGAAAATTTTCATCAAGAACCTGCAAAAAACGATAGTTGGTACATATATGCGCGTGCCTGCCGGCCGTGTAATTAGACTTTCCTAATTTTTCCGCGAACCTGTGTATATGCACATATGTATGTATGTACACAAGAGCGGTAAACGAGATTACTGCCGCGCGGAGGATTTCTATATACCGGGAGAGTAAAAACAAAAGACCACGCGAAGACGTGCGCGGAGAGATAACGCGTGCGTGTTTCATACAGGGTGTCCCAAAATTATCGGACAACCTGTTAATGGAGAGATTCATGAGGTTATTTGGAGACGATTTTTCCTCGGTAAAAATGTCGAGGTATCGATAATTTTCGAGTTATGAGCGATTAAAAATAGTTTCTTGCAAACTAATGTTTGTGGAAATAACAAAACCACATTTTTGAGTTTATTTCAGGCAGAGTTTATTTTAATGAAATTTTAATTTAAAGCTTAGTTACAAAGATACTCCCCAAGTAACAAACTGACGTCATTAGATGTCATTTTTCCTCAATAAAAATATTGCGGTAGATCGTCATTTTTTGCATGTTCCTCATTTTTGCCATCATGTCCCAGATAATCAAGCATATGTCATTTTGACATCAAATGTCATTATATATTAAAATAACATTTTTGAGATCTACTAATGTTATTTTGACGTCAAAATGACGTATGCTTGATTTATCTGGGCCATGATGGTAAAAATTGAGAATATGCAAAAAATGATAACCCCTCTCATTTTGCTGAAGAATAATCTCCAAATAATCCTTAAGAATCTCTCCATTAACAAAGTATCTGGTAATTTAGGAACACTCTGTATACGTACACATAAAACTGATTTCCTCTGGAGTAATTATAACGAATATAACCTATACACGCGTGCGCGTGCGCATTGTGGCATATATGTGGCAATCTCGATAAATTATAGATGCAAGCTCTACGGATACTTAAACATTTACACCTTAATGGAATATGTTTTGCTCACTGCGCTTCTTTCCCTTTCCCGCAAACTGTGAGTAAAACCGGCCGAATAATTTGCGCGCGCGCCCAAGCATCTTAAAATTTTATTACGGCAATAAACTGAACCTCTCTCTAGCTCTCTTTTGCGTGGAAAACCACTGAAAAATAAGGTAGCGTTACGGTAAAAGTTGGTGTTATTATATACCGGGATGTGTCACGTAATACGGCTCTCTTCTTATACACGTGGTCCGAATGTGAAAAAAATGTTTGGCGGGAAAAAAAGTGCGTTTGAACGTCGAAACAAATTCGTGCGCCTTAAATATTTATATATACCGTAATAACGGATGTATACACACACTCGGTGTCACTTTGCCTCGGAATTTGTTGGAAAATTTAATGGACACTCTCCCTCGTATAAGCGAATTAATTGACGTAATAATTCTTGGGAGCACACCTTGCGCTTCTTCCGCTCAAGATACTCTTCTTCGTGTATAGCGACACGCTTCGTATAATAATGATAATAATGCATAGGAGAGACGAGTAATCAGGAAACGTACTGATGAAACTACGGAAAGTAATTTTTTGTTTAACAATGCGCCTCTCTCTGAACGACGAGCATGCTTGTTAGCGCTCTCCTTTCGCCAAACAGACGATTTCTTCGCGCATACAGGACCTATCAAAAGCCGAACGTGATGGAGAACATTATTTGGAGCGTACAAAAAATATGTATTGAATAATATATGAATAACCCAACCTGAAATTAATTAAAAAATGCGTTTTTGTTAATATTTTTTTGCTACGTGGTTTAATTTAATAATTCGAAAATTATTGGTGCCTCGACATTTTTATTAAAAAAAAAAATCGTCTACAGATATAATAATGTAATTAAATAATAATTATATATACAAATATTTATATAAAATAAATAAATAAATAAAATCATATAAAATTATATAAAATAAATTGAATAAAATTAAAAAATATTAAAACTACATACACACATTGTAGAAAATATTTAAAAAAGCATTAAAAAATATTTAAAACGCTATCAAGAGAGAAAAAAATTTTTTTTTAATTATACACGATGTTCTCCACCACTGACTTCATCTTTTGGTGCATTCTGTATATCGAGATATCGTTCGCGGATTAACTGCAAACCAATGAAACCGCTGCACGCGCAGGCAGGCAACAGAAGAACAATTCCGAGAGAGAGGATGATAGCGCGCGTAGTTAGAACCGAAATGAGAACAAAGCGTGGAAAGCGCTCGTTCAATTCGAGAGCCCTGCTGCCGTGACACAAACCGCGTCTCGTTTCCTCCTACCCTCATCGTGTCATGGGAAAATATATATATATTGGAAAATATTAGCATATCGCGTGGCGACTTTCACCGCCAGGTTTTATCGCGCAGAAATAGTATGATTTTCGTCGCGGACCTATTATTTAAGGCGGGCTAAAATTTCGAAGGTAGGTATTGTAGATAGTTGAGTTAAGGGTGGGCAGTAGGTCAGAGATTTTGGTGCAATATGGACAACACAGATATTCATCTACAACGAAAACGATCTCCGCGTTTCTCTACTCGACCTGACTTAAGGGTGGAATTAGGGTGCTTTAGGCGATTCCTGGAATTTCCAAAAGGGAAATCCTAACTAAATTTGCTGACTAAAATTTGTTCCTAAAATTAGCGGATTTGCCGTAGCAAGCGTTTGTAGGTATTCTGAGGCGATACAGGATCGTAAGATCTCAGCAAATATTAATAATCTTACTTGATTAATGCACTAATCTTGTGTGTGATGACTGATGATATCTGTTAATTCCTTGCTCGATAGTTTAATCGAGTGCTTATACATTTTTATTTTTACTAGTAGTTTCATTATCTAATTATCTAATTGTAGGATCATAAATTCTTGCGAGTCTCGGATTTATTATAAAATATATACTTTTCATCACATCTCATTTTTCACCTCTTTATGAAACAAAATTATTTAAAACATGCCACGTGCACAATTATAGAATCGTAGAAATCGCGTGCCATAAAAAGCTAGTCTTCTCAATTTTAAATTAAAAATATTACCCTTTATTCTTTATTATTATATATATTTTAATAGTTAATATTTATCAAAAAGATTTTCAGCAGTTTAATTAAATACGTATCGGGATTTTTTTCGATATTTCATAAAAGTGCACATGTAATTAAAAAAGATCAATTATTTATCTTGCGAATATAGGATGTTGAAAAAAAAGCTAAAATATTTAAAAAAATTTTTTTAAATTACAAAAAAATATCTAAAAACGACTCATTTACGGACTCATGTTTATTAAGATTTCTCAATTTGTTTTTGGGCATATTAAATCCCTGAAAATATTTTACTCTTTTTTTCAACACCCTATACAGCTCGTTTTACTGTACAGCTTCATATCGCGCACGGAAAAAAACCTAGAAAGAGAAAGAAAAAGGAACTCATATTTAGCCGAATTTCTGCGGCGTAAGATCTTTTTAAAACTACATCTGAAACACAAACAAATATTATTTTCTTAACTCTTCATTAACTATACAGAATAAAAAATTCTTTAAAGTAAAGGATTTTTCATTTCTGTACAGCCAATAAAGAGTAAAATGAAAACAATACTTGTCGATAAAACAGACCTAGTCAGCATCCCATTAACTCTTTATTAGCTACACAGAATGAAAAATCCTTTATTGGAATTCAAGTATTCATAATAACAAATCTAGGCTACTATATGTGTAAATAAAAAGAAACCAAGAACGTTAAATAATTATATTTTCTTATCGTTTAGGTTAAGTTAGGTCGACCTCATGCAAAAGACCGATAGAAAAACTGTAATAATTTAGCTCTCTTGTTATTTTTTACATACACATGTAGTAGCCCGGGTTTGTTATTATGAATATTTTAATTCTACTAAAGGATTTTTCGTTTCTGTACAGCCAATAAAGAGTAAAATGAAAATAATACTTGTCGATAAAACAGACCTAGTCAGCATCCCATTAACTCTTTATTAGCTACATAGAATGAAAAATCCTTTATTGGAATTCAAGTATTCATAATAACAAATCTAGGCTACTATATGTGTAAATAAAAAGAAACCAAGAACGTTAAATAATTATATTTTCTTATCGTTTAGGTTAAGTTAGGTCAACCTCATGCTAAAGCCCGATAGAAAAACTGTAATAATTTAGCTCTCTTGTTATTTTTTACATACACATGTAGTAACCCGGGTTTGTTATTATGAATATTTTAATTCTACTAAAGGATTTTTCGTTTCTGTACAGCCAATAAAGAGTAAAATAAAAATAATATTTGTCGATAAAACAGACTTAGTCAGCATCCCCTTAATATTCTAGATCGGAAAGAGAGAGAGAGAGAGAGGGAGGATCGAGTTGCGCTGTTATCGGCAAAAAATTCCAGAGGACACACCGAGCGAGCCAGGAGGAGGCCACTTGGTAACAGGAGGATTAGGGAGTGTTCTCTATCTCTTTCGCTCTGGTCGAGTCAGCAGAACGAAACGAGCCCCCACGTTATGCTGTATTCCGCTGCCATTAACTGTACAATGCATCGCGTCTGCATAAATATTAGAACGTACGCTCATTTTCTCGCTTAATTATCGAGAATCTCACGGTTTCTCCCCTCTCTCTCTCTCTCTCGCCATCTTTCTCACGAAGGAGGGTTGAGAAACCGCGAACGTCCGAGAGCTAATTTTCCTTTCAAGGGTAAATACGCGCTCCTTTTTCTTCGATGGAGGGAAAAAAGATCGCTCGACTTCTTTCCGGTTGAATCAGGGGTTCTTTAATAAGTGATAGAGATGAAAGGGCGCGAAAAATTCAGGGAAAACGTTGCTTACACTAATTTAGCTGTTTGCAGACCCTTTGTAAATTTCGCGTAATTTTAGGACAATTCGTTCTAGACCCTCTTCAAATGCAAATCATCATAATAATGTGCTAATTGTATTTAATTTTCGATAAATTAAAACATCTCTAAACATTAATTTTTATATATATATATATATATATATATATATAAATATAAAAAATAATATTTAAATATAATATTTAAAAATAATATTACAAATAATATAAATTATATTATATTACTATATATTAATATATTAAAAATTATTTTTTTTATATTTAATTATTATTATTATTATTTATATTTTTATCTTGTCATTTTTATATTGCATGACAAAAGCAGAGATATGACATTGAAAATTAAACAAAATTTTTCTAAATTAAATATTGGATTAGAATTTGAAAGAAAAAGATGGAGAATTCCGTATTGATTTTTTTGCATCCAGTCGACATGAAAGTTTCACCGCTCATAAATACGTAGCTATATATATATATATGCATTTGTGTACATTTATTCCCGACATTTATCGCGAAGCCGCGATTATGAGGGAAGTTCGACTTCGGAGTTTTATAGAATTTTCCCCGACAACAAAATATAATACATTCAACGTTGATTCGCATTCAAGGCGTGTTTCGAGAGACGGCTTTTGAAATTGCGAGTAATGGATAATTGAAGAGCCTTAAATCTACAAAACGAGACGTTAAACGACCATTCACTGTCTGCAGAGACACCAGTAAATTTATGGTATAAATACGTAACCTGAGTATACATTTGAAAAGAAGTTAACTTTCGGGCTTAATTATTTTTTCACAGGAGAACCGAGAATAAAAAAATCGTAATAAATTCTAGATAAAAGCTCGGTTTATGAGCGATCTTAGATTAAAAAAAAAAAATTAGGGCGCAAATTATTAGGGGATAAAATCAGGGTTACCCGAAAAGTCCAAGCATAGTTTTGAAAAGAGGGAGACCGCATGCACAATATTTTCAACTTAATGCGAGTAATGCATGCAGGAATGCACGTGAAAAGTTGAGCGACGCCTCAACGAAAGTTAAATATTTAAAATGCGGAAAGTTTTTATTGCGCGTCCGACTAAAACGGTTTAATGGGAATCGACCATCGCTCCTTCCTTCCTCTCTTCAGCATCTCGATCCATCGCGCTCAATTAATAATAACGATGGTCCACTTCGGGCAAAATCATGCGCCACCGTTAAAAATAACAATTAGCCGATTCGTTTTTTTTTTCATAAGCAAATAAAAATCTACCAAAATTTTGATATTTGGGGTATCAATTTATACATCGATTTAAAATAGAAAAAAATCGCCAAACAACTGTCGATAACGATATATGCAGCTGTGCGCGATGGCTCGTCAAATGTTGGTCGATGTAGAAATATTTATTTCGTTTTCAACGCGTAAATATGACGGATCACAAAAAAAAAATAAAAAATAAAAAAAAAATAAAAAAAAGAAAAATAAAAACTGTCACAAGTCGAATTGAAACCGACGTAGGTTTTTTTATACGTATAGAAAAATATCAATTGTTGCGCGTTTTTAATAAATCGCAAACAACAAGCATCGGGAATGATTCGATCTGTCTATAACCGGAACTCATTGAAAATATATCGGTTTTAAATTTCTCAACACAGACGGATACATACATTCGTAAATAGCTTCGAGAAACTTTGCAAGATATCGATCAGTGGATTCTCTTTCAATGTGCACGTTTGTCTGTGTGCATAATTAATTTATATATTTATATTTTTTATTATAATTTATTTATAATATATTATTTATAATATATTATTATAATATACGTATAAATTAAATATATTATATAATTATATATATATTATATAATTTCTTTTATGCTAATATAAATCCTAAAAACTAATTATTTTATTATTCCATGTTTAAAATTTAAAATAAAATATGTAAATCATAAGATATAATAATATACTATATAATATGCTAATATAATATACTATAAAATATGTAAACCATAAAATATAATATACTGTGTAATATATATAATAATACTATACTATACAATATACTATAATAATATATTCGTATAAAGTATAATAAAATATAATAATACATATATAATTATATATTTTATTTGAAATTTTAAACATGTAATAAAATTACTATATTTAATATTTTATTATATTAAATATATATTTTATTATATTTTATATTTTAATATTTTATTTGAAATTCTAAACATAATAATAAAATATATATATATATATTATTATTATTATTATTATTATTATTATTATTGTCAATAAAATTTCTTGAACTCGAATGTAAAAAAAAAAAAAATATATATATATATATATATATATTGTCGAGAGATTATTAAGATAATTTTTTTATTAATATTTTAATACATAGTGCGCTAATGAAATATGTTCCGGGATTAAAAATACTCCTGGGTGAGCGATGTAAATTTTAATCGACAGCTCGGTATAGATAAAATATTCCTCAACAAAACAAACTTGAGATGAATGCCTCCCAAACGTGCATTATATAATCTTCTCGGTTTAAGGACGCCCGGAATAGCGAAAAATGCTAAATATTCGCGCAAAAACGTGTTTTAACACAGAATAGTTAACTGTCGGGGGAGATGAAATCGTCACTTTGTGAGAACGCTGCTGTTTAGAAATTCCTCCTCCCGTCCCGGAATCGGGAATCGAGATTGTTAATTTTCCGGTAAAAAAAAAAAAAAAAAGTCGATTCTCGATCTATAAGGGGAAAAAATGCGCTTTAAGTGCGGTTGTTCGCATTCCTTTTCATTTCTCTCTGTTGACAGGCACGTGTAGTACTCTTGACATTTCAATAACTGTTATTACCACTTTCGGACTTATACGCGGGATGCCCTTTTACCGGTTCTCCTTTGCATGTGTGTATGTGTGTGTGACCCCGATTTCCGAATAGCTTTTTTCCTCAATAAAAATATCAAAAGCACTTCTAACGTTTAAATAATTAAAAGTGCTCCTAGCGACAGAGAATATGAGCGACGAAATATACGTCAGTTGATTTCGAGTCGAGAGAAAGAATTCGAATTGAAACCTATATAAATGCTGAAGAATGCATTTATTTATTATTGCATAAGAATAAGTCTGAAGATTCGGACATAGTATCCTATAAAAGCAATTGCATGACCTATATAGGCGATTCGACAGTCATTTATATCGTGCATAGTTTGCTGAATAAAAGATAGAAAACGTAGAATAAAAAAAATTAATATAACGCATATTTAATTTTAAAAAATATTTTATATATATTTTATATTTTGTTGAAATACTGTTACTTTAAACATTATAATTCAAAAAGTACTGAATAAAAAATACTTTATTATAATATATTGAGAAGCTTTGGAGATAAGTTATAAGAATGTGTAATTAAAAATAGGGATTATTATTTAAAAATTTCAAAGTAAATTTTACATGGCCTTATTAATTTATAGTCACAATATTACTATTTAATGTGCCATTTAAAACTCTACAATTTTTATTTTAAACATTTTTTCAAAAAGTTTTATCAAGCTATTTGACTGTTGCAGGACTTTTTGAACACAGTCTGTAACCTATTAATATACAATTATATAATATATATTGTACATAATAATAAATTACATAATATATATTTATAATTATTTAAATATATATTAAAATATGTAATATATAATCATACAGGGTGTCAAAATTACCGGACACCCTGTTAATGAGATTCAGGGTGTATACTCGAATCTTAAAAATAAATTCCCTGAATATTCCATGATTTTTCGTGGTACTTTTGTTCAAAATTCCAAGTAAAATTAATGTATTTAAAAAATTTTTTCAAGGTAGAACAAAATTCCCTGAGAATTCTAGGTTTTCCAGGGAGTATACACCCTGATGAAACTAATAAATTATATTCTTTCGAACTATATTTTAAAATCAAGGAGACAGTTTTTTTTAATTCTCCGAGCTCAAATAAAATTCCATGATAATTCCAGGATTTGTCAAGGTAGAACAAAATTCCCTGAGAATTCCAGGTTTTTACAGGGAGTATATACCCTGATAAAACTAACAAATTTTATATTCTTTAAAACTATATTTTAAAATCAAGGGGACAGTTTTTTTTTAATTCTCCGACCTCGAATAAAATTCCATAATTCCAGGATTTGTCAAAGTAGAACAAAATTCCCTGAGAATTCCAGGTTTTCCAGGGAGTATACACCCTGATGAAACCAATAAATTATATTCTTTCAAACTATATTTTAAAATCAAGAAGACAGTTTTTTTTTAAATTCCCCGAACTCAAATAAAATTCCATGATAATTCCAGGATTTGTCAAGGTAGAACAAAATTCCCTGAGAATTCCAGGTTTTCCAGGGAGTATACACCCTGATGAAACCAATAAATTATATTCTTTCAAACTATATTTTAAAATCAAGGAGACAGTTCTTTTTAATTCCCCGAGCTCAAATACAATTCTATGATAATTCCAGGATTTGTCAAGGTAGAACAAAATTCCCTGAGAATTCCAGGTTTTCCAGGAAGTATACACCCTGATAAAACTAATAAATTATATTCTTTCAAACTCTATTTTAAAATTAAGAAGAGAGTTTTTTTTTAATTCCCCAAGCTCAAATAAAATTCCATGATAATTCCAGGATTTGTCAAGGTAGAACAAAATTCCCTGAGAATTCCAGGTTTTCCAGGAGCATACACCCTGATGAAACCAATAAATTATATTCTTTCAAACTATATTTTAAAATCAAGAAGACAGTTTTTTTTTAAATTCCCCGAGCTCAAATAAAATTCCATGATAATTCCAGGATTTGTCAAGGTAGAACAAAATTCCCTGAGAATTCCAGGTTTTCCAGGGAGTATACACCCTGATGAAACCAATAAATTATATTCTTTCAAACTATATTTTAAAATCAAGGAGACAGTTTTTTTTAATTCCCCAAGTTCAAATAAAATTCCATGATAATTCCAGGATTTGTCAAGATAGAACAAAATTCCCTGAGAATTCCAGGTTTTTACAGGAAGTATATACCCTGATAAAACTAACAAATTTTATATTCTTAAAAACTATATTTTAAAATCAAGGGGACAGTTTTTTTTTAATTCTCCAACCTCGAATAAAATTCCATAATTCCAAGATTTGTCAAAGTTGGACCAAATTCCCTGAGAATTCCAGGTTTTCCAGGGAGTATACACCCTGATAAAACTAATAGATTATATTCTTTCGAACTATATTTTAAAATCAAGGGGACAGTTTTTTTTAATTCTCCGAGCTCGAATAAAATTCCATGATAATTCCAGTATTTGTCAAGGTAGAACAAAATTCCCTGAGAATTCCAGGTTTCCAGGGAGTATACACCCTGATGAAACCAATAAATTATATTCTTTCAAACTATATTTTAAAATCAAGAAGACAGTTCTTTTTAATTCCCAGAGCTCAAATACAATTCCATGATAATTCCAGGATTTTTCAAGATAGAACAAAATTCCCTGAGAATTCCAGGTTTTCCAGGGAGTATACACCCTGATGAAACCAATAAATTATATTCTTTCAAACTATATTTTAAAATCAAGAAGACAGTTTTTTTTTAATTCCCCGAACTCAAATAAAATTCCATGATAATTCCAGGATTTGTCAAGGTAGAACAAAATTCCCTGAGAATTCCAGGTTTTCCAGAGAGTATACACCCTGATGAAACCAATAAATTATATTCTTTCAAACTATATTTTAAAATCAAGGAGACAGTTCTTTTTAATTCCCCGAGCTCAAATACAATTCTATGATAATTCCAGGATTTGTCAAGGTAGAACAAAATTCCCTGAGAATTCCAGGTTTTCCAGGAAGTATACACCCTGATAAAACTAATAAATTATATTCTTTCAAACTCTATTTTAAAATTAAGAAGAGAGTTTTTTTTTAATTCCCCAAGCTCAAATAAAATTCCATGATAATTCCAGGATTTGTCAAGGTAGAACAAAATTCCCTGAGAATTCCAGGTTTTCCAGGAGCATACACCCTGATGAAACCAATAAATTATATTCTTTCAAACTATATTTTAAAATCAAGAAGACAGTTTTTTTTTAAATTCCCCGAGCTCAAATAAAATTCCATAATAATTCCAGGATTTGTCAAGGTAGAACAAAATTCCAGGTTTTCCAGGGAGTATACACCCCGTGAGCGTACAATTCTGAGACTAGCACAACACGAAGAAAAAAAAAATAGAAGAAAGGGGAAAAATCGCGATGGCGGTAAATCGAAACCGTACCTTGTCAGCCGCGAGTCGCGCGACGAGAGCCTCCTTGAGCGGTCCCAGCCAGTGATGGGCCCCGACGAAACGCTTGTTCAGCAGTTTCGTGTGCGGGGCTGCCTGGGCATAGACCGCCTCCAGTTCGAGCACCACCATATCTTAGCACCCCTGATACCACCTCCTCCTCCTCCGCGTTACCCTGCTGAAACCCCCCTGGTTAGCCGATTATTATATCGGTGCCCGAGCCGCGACGCACTGACATTTATCACGCACTCGGCACAACTCCTCTCCCTTCGTATCCTCGTGCACACATGCGGCACGCGGTTGAGTTCCTCTCGCACGTGGAGGCGCGAAAATTCCGCGCGCGATTTACTGTCAAACGTCGTCCCGCATCATCATCATCATCATCATCATCCTCCTTCAGAACGCGAACCCAAAATTAAATCGCACCCACCATCATCGTATATCAACGAAGAAAAACAAATATCACATCCTCATCAAGATTCAAGATTGTGACGTCACACTGTGCACTTTCAAAAAAAAAAAATTCCCGAAAACCCAAACTCCTGGTATAATAAAACACCACCTAATCTAGGGGACGACTCCGAAACGATCTCTCTTATCCTGTCGCGCGAATCACCGCGATACGTCTCAGCTGTTCGATCATCGAGGGGAGGAAAAGAGGGAGGGAGGGAGGGAGAGGGAGGAAACAGAAAGAGAAAAAGCGAGTGAAACGTGAAGCCGGGACGGAGGAGCGTTGATTAATCGAGGCCCGGTGTGATGAGTAAAACTACGAGTGTAAACTCTCCGCGCGCGGCCGCCGCCGTAGAAAGGCAGTTGAGAACTGACTGCCTCCTCTCTCGACGAGCCTCCTCGCGCGCTCCCATGGCCCGAGAGAGAGAGAGAGAGAGAGAGGACTTTGAGTGACGCGAGGCGACGCGACGCGCCGGTGTGACGCGCTGTTCCTCCCTCTCTCTCTGTCTTTCTCACAGTTCACTGCTCTCCTTTTCTCCTTCTCCCTCTCTGACAGTCATCTGGTGTCTCTCCCTCCCGCCTCTTCTGATGTAGTACATATGTATGTATGTATGTATGTACGGTAAGAGCTCTATTCGTCCGCAGGACCCGCCGAGAATACGAACCTGTCGCTCTCAGCTTCTTCTTTTTCAACCCCTCGGCGCCTACTACTACCCCCTTGGATAGCTAGACTCGCTTTACCGACGACAAAGCCTAGAGCTTCTAACAGTGTCCGTTTTGCCTCTTTTCCTCGCGAGGGATGTATTTTGAAGATCCTAATGACGGCGAGCGAGCGAAGGTGAGGGAAATTTCTTGGAAAAGTTTCCCGAGAAAGCTTCTCGATAAGTGTTGCGTAAAATCTTTGGAACATGTAATGTATATATCTATACATAATTTATATATTTTTATACAATTTATAATATATTTTATATATTATATATTTTATAATTATATTTTATATATAATATAATACATATTTTATATAATATTTTGTAAATTACACATAATATATATTATGTATTTTCTAGTATAAAATACATAATATATATTATGTGTAATTTACAAAATATTATATAAAATATGTATTATATTATATATAAAATATAATTATAAAATATATAATATATAAAATATATTGTATATATATTGTATATATGATACATTATATATTACATATATTATAAATTTATATATTTTATATATTATATAATATATTGTAATATATTATATAATGTATATAATATAATATTTATATATGTTATATATATTTTATATTTATATATGTATATTATATAATATATATAATATACATATATAAATAAAAAAAATATATAACATATATTAATATATATTATATAATATATAAAATACAATATAAAATATATATTATATGTTACGTAACATATTATATTACGTAATGTATTATATAATATAAATTATACATTATAAATTTAAATAAAATGTATACATTTATATCATTTTCACCATTTAAATCGCAATTAATTTAATGTAGCTTTCGTAACATTATATCTTTCTAAATCGAGAGAACAATATTTGCGCGACTTTAATAAGCGTATAAAATTCATGAATTAATAACGCACGTATCTCACAGACAATATACATATATATGCGTGATAAAATATCCTAGATATTTTATTTACGTTTGCAATTGCGTCCAGCTACCGGTTCAGCAATATGCAGTTAAAAGTTCTCGACAAAACAGAGAAAAAACAGAGAGAAAGAAGAGATTTTTCATGATTTTATAAGTATTTGTCTTTCATTAAAACGTCTTCATTTTTTATCTCTAGCATTTTCTTTCTATTTCCAACTCTTTTTATCCTATAATTTAAAAATTGAAGTTAAAGTAATAGAAAATTAAATTCATATTTTTAATAGCTTAATTTGATTAATTAATCAATTTAAAGATAAAGAAAAATTAATTTCAAAATAAAATATTAAAGAATATGCTTATAAATTCAATATCGTGCAATATAAAAATTATATATTTTTATATATTTTATTATCATATTATATATCATAACTAAACTAAAAATTAAAATTCCAAGAGCTTCGTTGCAAGATCAAATTAAAATTAGCAAAATATATTTGTACTAATAAAAAATATTTCCAAAAAATGTTTAAGAAATATAATAATGAAAGATAAATAATTGAAGATTAGTATTAAAGTATTATATTATCCCCCTTATATCCATCATTTCCCTAATTCTATATTAAGCGTGTACTATGTACAATTAATACATCTCGGATATAATTTGCATAAACGGCGATTAACTATTATACATTAATTAACTTTTAACAGGTACATAATTGCGTAGTAAATTTAACAGCAAACAATTTTGAGTCTAAAATGAATAATACCGAATGTTGATGGGATTTCGCGTAACTTAGGATGCAATATATCGTCAATTATATACAAAATAAAATAAGATTAATGGATAGTGAAATTAATTAATGTTATTAATTTAATATAGATAATTAATTTCGTAATTAATTAATGTCTAATAAAATTCATATTTTAAATGTAAATATTATGTACAATTATTCCTTTTAGAGCCACGCAATAATAAACGCGAAAGATTTTTCTCGCGTAAAACACCGAGTAAAACGATGTGTTTCGCAATAATATTTCTACGACTTATATCGTCTTATAAAAAAACATATAAGTCGATTGCATGATTGAGTGTTTTGACGCGATTTAATGCGTCCATTCCTAGTCTAGCATTTTACTCATTCATAAATTTATGCGGTCGATGTGGTAATTTGTTTTATGTAATGCATAAGAAAACGAGAACAGAATCAACTATTAAATGTTAAGCTTCATTTAAAATGCTCGTATCATTTCAATCTAATTTTGCAGTTAAAATCGTTAAAATTACCTTTTTGCGATTATAAGATGTTTTGTATTATATATTTGATTAAATGTGCTCACAATTAACAATTATTTATACATATAAATATTTATATATCTGTATATTTATTTATGAAATACATTTTATATTTATTAAATAATATATATTTATTAAAGTAGTATATTATAAATTGTACATTTAAATAACAATAATTAAAATTACAATTATATATTTTAATAATTGTAATTTAATAATTGTGTATTTAAATAAACTTATAATAAATAGTATATTTATTAAATAATATAAATATCATTTGTATGTATAATAAAATATCTATTATATAAATTATATATAATTGTTATATATAAATTAAAAAATATATATAATTATAATATATTTATTATATGTATAATATATATATTTTTATATGGATACAATTAACTTTAAAATTTATAAATAAGATTCGTAACAATAATATATTATTGTTAATATATTAATATATATTGCATATTAATATATATATATATTATATATTGTATATTAATATATATTATATATTATATACATATATACATATATATTATGTACATATATATCATATATTTTTTTATATTTATAGGTATTTATATATGAATATATTAATATTTATTATACTTTTGTATATAAATAGCTCGTCTCGTTGAATTTAGTATGAATGATCGTCGAGAAAAATTCGGATTGCGGACTAAAAATGGTTTCGAAAATCCCGACGTGATTTTCAATATTGACAGACGTGCCTCGAGACGCGCACTTATGTCAGGACTCTCTTTCACCCCTTTTCACCCTTCAACGGGAGGCGCGTTCTCGTTTTCTCCCGCTACTTTCGTTCGCCCCGAAGTGCCTTTGAGGAGGCGCGCACCTAGGGGAGAGACGCCGTCGTCATCCTGGGTACTTGCAACGAGGGGTCGAGACAAAGGGGCGCGAGAGTTTCACGAGAATCAAAAGAAGACCAACCCCTTCCTGACATTTTTTTTTTTTTTTTCTTTGCGACGACGATCACTATTCCTGCTCGCGGATGAAAAATACTACTTAATGATCGACGACGTCATCATGAGAAAGAAAGATCGATCGCATTTCTCGCTGATTACCGATTTCCGTCTCATTTCCCGAGTTTTTTTTCAATTTCGATGATTATTATCGCTGCTTAAGCGCAGAAACGCATATTAACTGGACGATAAGTGAGTCTCTCTCTTCCAGACTGAGACTTATTTCTTGTAGTTTGACAGGAAAATTCTTCGATCGGATCGTCTGAGGATTTTAGGAGCGCGAATAAATATTGTAGAGTAAGAAAAAATCTCAAAAGGCTCTTCAAGGATAAAAAGGTGTAAAATGACAGTAGGGTACCCTGTAATTTTGCGACACCCTGTATATATATAAAAAAATATAAATTATATAATATCATATAATAAACACAAATTTTTTATATAATAAATATAAAAAATTATAATTATAATATAAAAAATTATAAATTACATAAAACCAAAAATAAATTGAAAAAGCTGATATACATGTGTCCCAAAATTTGCGAATCATCTGTTTATGAGATTTTTAAGGCTATTTAAAGATGATTTTTCCTCGGCAAAAATGTCGAGGCATCAATAATTTTCAAATTAATAAGGGGTTGAAAATAAGGAGTTTCACGCAAACTAATTCTTGTGTGTGTGTGGAAATAAAATATTAACAAACAAAAACATATTAATAAAATATTAACCACATTCTTCAATTTTCAAGTATAGTTTACTGTAATGAAATTTTAATTTAAAGCTTATTTAAAAAGATACATGATGGTAAAAAATGTTAATGGGTGGATTCTTAAGATTATTTGCAAAAGATTTTTCCTCAGCAAAAATGTCGAGGTACGAATAATTTTCAAGTTATAAGTAATTGAAAATAAAGAGATTTTTGTGCAAAATCAGGAACTCCTTGTGGAAATAAAGCAGTAACAAAATCACATTTTTGTGGGACATTTTTGCCGAGGAAAAATCGTCTTCAAATAATTCCGGCCTCCAAATAAATGCCATTAATATGTGACTCACAAATTTCAGGATATTGTACACCCGGTATATTGTATATAGGGTAATATATCTTTTGTAATTCTCTTTTTTCCTCTTTTCTTGCAACCGAAAAAAATTAGACAAATATCTGAAGGAAAAACGGAGCAAACGATGCGATATATAAAATGAAAAAGTTCCACGAGTTTTTTTCTCTCTCTCTCTTTCTATACTACCTTTTTTCCGCTAATAAACTTTCCTCTTCTTGCATCGCGAAATAAAATTCTTGACTATTACAAATTAAGGTGTTTGAAAGAGTTTACGAAAACTCTTACATACACACAACACAGCACCGAGACTTATGTACACAAAAAGTAGAAGATAACTTCGCATTTTCTCTCTTCGGTTTTATTTTATTATTCCTTTTTTCCCAAACGTTCTTAATGGCGAATAATACCGCCGCGCACGGCGAGAAATTCCAGAAGTTTCTCGCAATTTCTCCTTTCCCCGACTGTTTTTCAATTTCCCTTACAGTTTCCCCAAAGTAAAAAAAAACCTCCCGAGTATCGATGATGGTTGGCGTGCATAGAGTTACAATACCGGAGAAAAAGGGAAAAAATTAAAGACGAGATGAAACGTAATGAGAAGGAAGCCAGGTAAAAAGAAATAAAAAAAGGGAGGTCCAGGCCCTATCGTGGTTACGAGGCTCCATATACCGTATCATTTACACGTCGGCAACTTCGGTGTACATAAACGCACAAATATGTTTACCCGCGAGAATATACAAGGTGTAACTAAACAAAAAAAAAACAATCTAACTAAACAAAGGTATACGAAGCACATCATCGAATGCAGGACGACAAACTAAATCGAAAAGTCCTGAGCCATTTTTTAATCTGAGCTTTATTTTTGACGCTATAAATTGTTAAAGATTGACTAATTAGCGCGTGGCCACGCCTACTAAGGCGGGGCCTACGCTGTTTTCCGTTGTAGCCACGCGCTAATTGGCACACTTTAACAACGTATAGCGGTAAAAATAAAGCTTAGATTAAAAAATGGCTGAGGACTTTTCGATTTAGTTTGTCGTCCTGCATCCGATGATGTACTTCGTATACCTTTGTTTAGTTACACCCTGTATATGCCGTGATATACTTGTCGGAATTATGCGACGCGCATGTATACGCGTATCCGCATATATGTAGTATACATGTATATTCATATGACGGCGCTAAACTGTATATACACGTGATTTCTGAAAGGCCGAGAGACATTCACGGCACATCGGAGATACGCCCGTCCGATACACAACAACAACAACGCCGGACCGAAGTGTGGTCATTGATTCTAGAGCCACCCTCTGCGTGATGTAGGAGGGTGGCTCAAACGCGCGTGTTACTTTGACAAACGTATTCTAAGGAATTATTCATTTCACGATGTATAATCGAGTCCATGGTTCGTATTTGTTCGGCAAATATAAAAATGTAAAAACAAATGAATTACAAATAAATATTGGACAACCATGAAGTTTAACATAAATATCGACACCGTTTGAATAGCAACATATGGTTAAAACTGCGTAATTCATTTGTTTGCATCTAATGTAATGTACCTAATTATAAACTGAAGAAGACATTAGTTAATGTTCGAAACGTTTGTAATTAATAATAAATTTTTATAATATTTTATGAATACCGCTCGTTTTAGGCCTTTTATAATATCAATTTCATATATTTATAAATTATATATTTTTTCAAATCCAATTCTATATAATTTTAGCATATACACTAACCTTAAGTATAATTAATACAATATATAATTTTGTATCACAATAATTATAAACAAAATTATATATAATATATATAATTTAAATATTAATAAAATTCCATTATTGAAAGATCCTTTAGTTCCTTCCTATCGATAGACAATTAATGATCGCGAAAGACATCGAAAGTTGAGAACCGCCGCATTCCAAGGGATGGATGAACACGCTAGTTCGCGTGTTATATACAAAGTGAGATAGAGAGAGAGAGAGAGAAAGAAGAGCTCTTTGTTTCACTCCCGATGCATCCCTCTCTCTTTGTCTCTCTTTCCCGGTTGACCTCTCCTCCCTATCACGTTCTCTCTCTTAACAATACACATACACAAGCTTTCAACCCTCACGTGAGACGCGGCTTATCCCCCCCCCCCTTTTCACCCCCCCTAGAGTCACTCTTATTATAATAAAAAATTTCCACGTGAGCGCCGCGCGCTCGCGTATATAAATATACTTGGCGACCGCGTTCAACCTAAAGAGAGTGCCCGACTGCATCCACCTAAGCTACCTGTGCACATGCACCCGTGGTGTTGGCGTAATAAATGTCCTAGCTGGAGCACAGCGGGGGTTTTAATCGCGCTCGGAAAAAGGGATCGACATAAAACGGCCGACCGATATTCGCTTTCCATTTCTCCTCCTTCGTCGATGACGTTATTAGCATCCAACGTTCCTCATATTTCATCGCAAAAATTATTTAAACAAATATATTATATCACATATAAAATTATATTATAATGTATAAAAATTTATATTAATATATTTAATATATTTAAATATATTAATGTATATAATATATTTAATATATTATACATTAAATATATTAATATATAATATTTAAATATATTAAATATTTATATTATATTAATGTATAAAAATTTATATTAATACATTTAAATATATTAATGTATCTAATATATTTAATATTATACATTAAATATATTAATATATAATATATTTAATATTATACATTAAATATATTAATATATAATATTTAAATATATTAAATATTTATATTATATATATTTATATATATGTATATATTTATTATATTAATATACTTAATTAAAATATATTTAATACATTTAATATATTTAATATAAAATTATATTAATATATAAAAATTATACACAAATGATATAAAAATTATATTATATTAAATTAATATACATATCATAATTTTTTTAGAATAGAAATTGACCAGATTTGAAAAAAATAAAATTTGAGGAAAATTTAAGTTGATTTTTTATAATTTTTCAGTCCCGATTCGGATGAAAAACTCAAGATTGTAATAGGGGAAAACTATATTCCGCGCGGAAATATCAGGAAGATAGAAAAGGGATTTGTGCAAAATTAGATCTGAAAGTTTAATGCAGTGAAAAAGGCAGTTTGTTAAGTTAAAATTTTTGTTACAGTTTTAATTAGCAGCCTATAACGCCCGAATGAGATCCACCTTCCTAGATCTGACAAGTTTTATCTCCCTTAGATTTGTAATCAGCGACGTAAAAAATCCCCCCCTAGGATCCTATTTGCATGGAAATTAAAGCACTTTTAATCGTGGTACACGGAAAACGGCACCGTTGAATTTACGGAACGCGAGCTTATACCGTAAAGTCAATAACGTACGCGTTTTTTTTTTTTTTTTTTCACGTTTCGGAGATTTAAACACGACGAAGGAAAATAAGTCGTCTCGTCTCTCCTCATTAAAGGCGCGACACGAAAAAGGGTTGTTGCGCGACCGGAGAAGGCTGAAAAAATTCAAGTGACAGCTCCTGGTTTCTAGTCTAGATCCGCGATTTTTTAATTAAAGAATCCAACCGCGGGAGGGATCTCGTGTCCTTTTTTCCCGCGACTAATGATCTTCCTCTGCCGTTTGATTAATAACTCCCACACACGATGTTTCCTGTCCGGGATTCGTACTCTTGTTCTGTGACGGATATATAGTGGAGTCCTGGTGTTATCGATTCGCCGACATTTTCGGCCGTTTTTACCGACGAGCGGATTCGGCAATTAAATATTGTTAATAATAAATGGCGTGATTTTATTCGGACCGAAATATGCGCGATGACTTTTTCACAGGGAATTTTATCAAAAATAAAAATATTGCATTTTATAATTTTTTGTGTACACATACATACATAATATAAAAAAATATCTTAACTAAATTATAATTTTAAAGAAGATAATAATTAATTTAAATTTATTTCTTAACCAAAATGATTTCCTATTTATACTGATAATATACAGTATTTTTTTCTGTGTTGTGTTTGGATTTTTTGACAAATTAATAATATTTAATTACTCCTCCTGAATCCTCACCGCGGCCATGTTAGATTGTGACATCAGAAGCGAGAAAGCACGCGCTGAAAAGTCTTAGATGCCAATTTTTTAATGAAAAGATATTTCAGATAGCTACAGCATACTTTAAAAATACCTCGAAAATTATTCTTTTTCCTCGACAATCAATAACCGTAAAATGACTGCGCACAGACCAGACGGACTGGGCCTCATATTAATCATTTTACAGCTGTTAATTGATTATAAAGGGAAAAGGATAATTTAGTTTTCGAGATATTTTAAGAGTGTGCTAAAGTCATCTAAAGTTGAGTTTCATCAAAATATTTTTTATTTCGAAATAGCATCTCAAAATTTTTAACGTGTTTCTTGCTTCTGAGGTCACAATTCCAACTTCCAACTATGGCGGATTAGTTCTGTTTTATCGATCGAAAAGTGAGGTTAGATTCAACTATAAATCTATTTATTGGCTACACAGATTGTTTATTACCCGAAATTAAAAGCTATCACGGTTTATTAATATTAATATTTTAATTGTAGGAAAGGATTTATCAATCTGTATAGCCAATTAAAATATAAATTTGAAAAATCAAAATATTTTGGTTAGTTCTGTTTTATCGATCGAAAAGTAAAGTTAGATTCGACTATAAATCTATTTATTGGCTATACAGATTGTTTATTACCCGAAATGATAAGCTATCGCGGTTTGTTAATATTAATATTTTGCGGAAAAGGACTTATCAATCTGTATAGCCAATCAAAAAAAAAAAATTTGTAATCATTGTAAATAATTTTTTCGCAATCGAAAGAGAAGTCTCGAATAAAAATCAGGTGCGTGCGGAAGATACGAGGGTCTAGAAGCTAAACTTGTACGTAATCATGGTTCTATGTATATATAGAGAGAATATGTACGATTCGGCCCTACCTACTTTCAAATTTGCACGGCTATTTGACGCGATGAGTCACCGGTCGATTTTCCGCACGTAAAAGGCGCCGCGGCGCGGTGATAAATTTCAATAAGGTTCAACCTTGACCTTTCTTCATTCGTTCCGTCTGTCATCGCGACGCGGGAAGCTGGCGAGGAAGTTATGCGACGCGATTCCAGCCCGGATCATCCGACTGACGTTGAATCCAAACGACACGCCGAAAAAACTGATAGGAGCAATCTTTCTTGACTATATAATAAAAACCTCGCTTCTCATATTTTATGAAAAAAAATATATAAAAAAATTTGTTTTATATATTAATATTACTTTCAAATAGGAATATAAAATCTTTCAACCTGCAATTTTTATATCGCTTTAAATAAGAATGTATATAATAATAAATTAATGTTTTACTCATATTTCAATTTTTGTTTTTTAGACTACATGATCTTTTAATTAACATTTTTTTATATTATTGAAAAAATACTTGAATTTTTTTTGACAATCTAACATTAGGTACTATTAATATTGCGTATGAATAAATTGCGAAAAATAATATTTGTATATGAACGACTGAAACTTGAATACTTCGAGATGAATTTTCCTGCGATCTCGACGTCTGCTATAATGACTAATTATTACAACAATTAAAAATGTCACATTGCTCGAAACGGATGGGGAATCTCTCTTCCTCTTTGAAACGAGCGTCGGCCACGTTTTCTACGTTCGTAAGAGTGAAAAATAATGAGGTAAGACACACTGGCGTGTACGTGTGTGTACGCGCAGCTAAAATAGCATATGTCAAGAACATCCAGGCTTGGTTTCCACAATCCCTGTGTGAAGCGCAGGCAGCGGCTCAATATAGTCAACAAAGACTGTCGTAATGAAGCCACTGTGCAGTTTGCTACTCTTGCTTGATTATTTATAGGAAACGGTTTACGAGGGGAGGAAAAAAAAACTTTCTATACCGTTGCTTTCTTCGCTCTTCTCCTCTCTCTCTCGCTTAAATAATAAAGAGAGATACGAGAAGTTTTTATATTGTTTAATCATCGGGATTGCAATCCCCCTTTTTTTTTATTCGAGAGATGATGCACTACGTCTCCTCCGACAGGAGACTCTTTGACTTCCTTCTCATCATCATTCTCGACTTTCTTCGTCGACGAGAGCCTGATGTGCATCACACGCACGAAATTTTCAAGACGATGATGAGTGCATCCAGACAGGTGTCGGAAAAATGAGAGAAGTATATCTACTCGTCTGACTCGGCAAAAATTACCAAGTGTCTGCGATCCATCAACGACGAGCTCTTCGAATGCATCAAACAATAACGATGTAAAGGCTTTTAATTTGTATTTTTTAATAAGAATATAAAATCCTTTTCTGATTTAATTTTTGTAGATTTTTAATCTATATTTTTTATATTGTTGGGAATTTTTTATTTTAGCGATTAGAAGCGGTAAATGGTATTAATTTATATAGGAATGCTAATGGAAAGATTTTGTATCTACCACATTTTTTAATTGATACAAAAATAAAAAATAATAAAATAAAACAGCTAATAACTAATGATGTTGAATAAAAAAATGAAATATTAAATAAAAATATTAAAATTTAGTAAACAAATATTACAGAGTGTCTACTCGAATTTTGTAAAAATTCCCTAATAAAAATAAAAATATAAAACAAAATATAATTTATTATATCTCACATTAATTTATTTACATTATTTATTAATTTATCAAATAAATAAGAAGTACTAATTTATTTAAATACTGTCAATTAAAAATTTGAACAATTTTCTATGACATTTCTAATTTATGTAAAATCTTGATATTAAAAATAGATTGTCAATCCAAAAAAACATTTAACAAAAACAAATATTGTCAAGAGTTTAAGTGCTAAATAAAAATAAAATTAACAAAAGGATAACTTTTAAAAAAATTCCCTGAATCCAAATCAAATTCCACGAGAATTCCCTGCTTTTTCAAAGTTGAACAAAGTTCCCTGAGAATACCAGACGTTTTTTATTTAATAAATATTAAATAAAAAACTAATAATATTAACTTAAATGCTAAATAAAAATAAAATTAACAAAAGGATAACTTTTAAAAAAATTCCCTGAATCCAAATCAAATTCCACGAGAATTCCCTGCTTTTTCAAGGTTGAACAAAGTTCCCTGAGAATACCAGCAGCTTTTCAAGGTTCTTCCCGGAAGAATACACCCTGTATTACGTTTTTTACTTAATAAATATTAAATAAAAAAAACTATTATTAATACAAACTACGTATTACTTGACGAAGAAATAAATTATGCATTCCGCAAGACACACGTTGAAGAGACTCTCGCTATAAATAATAAAGTGCAGATTACAAAATAGAAAAAAAACTTTGGGAAGAAAAACTATACACCGAGTCACCGTTAAATAAATCGAGAATGGCAAAAAAGAGAGGGGACGAGATGGCTCTCTCTCTCTCTTCCTGGCACATCTACAACGTCAAAGTGAGTGAGAATCAGTCGGCGTGAAAAATGACGCAAGGAAGAAGGAGCCAGCTTAAGCCTCACCGTAGCCGAGGCACGACGGCCGGTTATGTTATGTAAGAATGCCAAAAATATCGCCGAATGAGTGACAAGCACTTGGCCTATTCGGCCATATTCGTTGCCGGACAATTCGAGAGACGACATTCGAGAAACGATTATTTCGCAAAAGAGTGCGACGAAGTGGACCGCCTCCTCTCCTTCTGGCTGGACCGGTTGTTCGAGAGCCAGCTATAATGCGCAGAATTTCGCTCGATCTAGGAGAGGATGACGAAAATATTTCGCGATTATCATCAGAATTGAGCATTCCTCAAACTAATCCGTATCGGAATCTCCTAAAAAAATATAACAACCTTAAATTTACAGGAATACCAATTTTTTTTAATAATGAAAAACTAATAACTAATATGATATTAAATAAAAAAATGAAATAATTATTAAATAAAAAATAATAAAACTGATAAAAAATAAAAATAAAAAATTAATAACTAATGATATTAAATAAAAAAATTCCCTGATAAAAATAAAAATATAAAACAAAGAAAACCTTTTGTTATAAAGCTGAGTAAGCATTAAATAACTCTATATCTTGAAAATTTCGCGAGTCTCAAAATTGCCAAAATTGTGCTATGTGATATTTCTAATCGAGTTAAAAAGGATTTACTCTTGCAGCGAAAAACGTCATTATGCAATTTAACTTTAAATATTAATATCGTAATATATCTAGCTTGAAGTTAAAAGCAAATTGAAGGTAAAATCTCCCTCGAAATTGCCTTAAAAAATTATTTTATTCTCTTTATCTTCACATCGGATCAAATATACTTTAATTTTCTGAAATTAAATTAAATCAAGCAAATTTCACAGAGTGCGAAATGCATCCAAATTGCCTGACACTTGAAAACTAACGACAGTAAAATTCAATTCGTACAGCGAGAGAACTTTATATTCCCCTGTCGATCGATTTAACATGGAATCCCAAGAAAAAAAGCTAAAGATTACGAAAATCGATTTTTCCTCATGATTTTACCAGCAAGAAGGTAACTTGTAGATCAGATCTTCGAGAAACTAGGGAAAAATATTTTTTTCTATATTTTTAATTATAATTTTCTATATTCCTAAATTTCTCTATTTTTTTATTGTATTCACAAAAATTTAATTCTATTGTACATACAATCCTTTTTTATTGCAGGTAAATTTTCGAAAACAAAATAGATTTATCAAAATAAAATCTTTTTAAAGAATTTTCAACTGTACCCTCCTCAAAAATGTAACGTAAGAAATAAAAAAAAATTATATTCAATTTATTATATGAAATTTTATATTTAAATCGAAATTCGATTACTTATGATTTCACCAACAAGAAAGACGACTTGCAGATCTGATCTTCGAGAAACTAGGAGAAATAATGTTTTTTCTATATTTTTTAATTATAATTTTCTGTATACCTAAATTTCCCTATTTTTTATGATACCCACAACAATTTAATTCCATTATACCTACAATCATTTTTTATCGCAGGTAAATTTTCAGGAACAAAATAGATTCATTAAAATAAAATTTTTTTAAAATAATCTTCAAGTATAAAACCCTCCCCAAAATGTAATGTCAGAAATAAAAAAAAAAAAAAATTATATTTAATTTATTAAACAAAATTGTATATTTATTTTCCTTGCCAGACAAGGAGAACGAATCAATTTCTTCGGGTGGAAAAAACGAATGCGCAATTATATTTCCCGCGCAATTTTCGATTTTAGCCGAAGAGGCGAGAAATAAAAATCAGGGAGCATCCACCGAGGGAATGAGGTCGCGCGGAAAATCTCGACGGGGGTGTTGAATTTTCCCGGGAAATAATTTCGGTAAGATCGTAACCTTCGGGCGATGATACAGATTTTCATCGGGAGGAAGAGTCATTGCACTTTATGCTGAATGGGCAGCGAGTCAACAACCCGTTCTCTCTTTCTCTCTCTATCTGTCAGTATACGTATACGTGAGCATTCGCACACACCTTTTCTTCGCCACCGGCTCCTTTCCCTTCTCTCTCTCTCTCTCCCTCGCGGGAGGATGGGGGGTGGAGAGAGGGTGAGAGGGTCTGGGAATCGCTTCATGCATCGAGGAGCACGAGCACTCGCGTAATAACACGATCGGGAAGGCAGGCGAGCGAGCACCGTCTCACGCGTGCACGCACTTTTCGTGCACGGATAACGTGTGCGGGGGTGCACAAACGCGACCCGGAACGAGGGACTATTTTTATATCCATGTGCGACGCACCACGATGACAACAGCGTCACGAAAATCCATCTTTCTCGCTCGCTCTCTTGAAACCGTGACAGCCAGCGAAGGGAGAGACTCTCCGAAGGTCGGCCTTTTTTTTTTTTTACCGAGTCGGTGAAACGCCAGAGAGATGCGGAGGTTTAACAATTAAATTTGCGGACGTGTCCCGCTGTCTCGCTGAATGGAAATTAGAGCTGGAATTGTACGTGCATGGGGTGTCCCAGAATTAGGATCGTTCGTTTTTATGGGATTCCTCTAGGGATGATTTTTTTCTCACCACACTAAAAACAAAATTTAGTTATTAATTCTTGCAAGTATGTATATTTCAATACTGTCAGATAAATCATTTATTTGAAACTAATTGTATTTATTTGATATAAAAATATTTATTTAATATAAAAAAATCTTTTTCAAAGCAAATAAATATTTATTTGTTTCAAATAAATGATTCATTTGACAGTATTGAACTAAATATGTATTAATTTAACCATTTTTTTTCAGTATGCACACAAGTGTGGAGATATAAGGGTTTTTCTCGCAAACTAAGCCTTGTGAAGATAAAATGTTAACAGAACCGTGTTCTTCAATTGATTTCAAGTAGAGTTTACTTTAATGGAATTTTAATTTAAGGCTTAGCTACAAAGATACAGAATGGCAAAAATTGCACTAAAAAAATTTAATTTAACTAAACCTTTCAACTAAATTACTATTTTTTGAATTGAACATAATATTAGTATTTAAATCAAATATACGTTTTGTTAGATTTAATGTTACATTTAATTTAAATATTTTTATATGTTCAATTAACAAAATAATATTTAATTGAAAGGTTTAGTTAACAAATTTTTTTCAGTGTGGAAAATTATGACCTCCTTCGATATTTTCGCTGAGGAAAAATCATCTTTAAATGATCCCAGGAATCTGTCATTAACAGGTGATCCGATAATTCTAGGACACCCTATAAATATAAAATAATAGTTATAATTCTGCGGAATATAATTATATTAATATATAATAAAAATTATATTTTAATTTTTGCATGAAAAATTTGAAAACCAAGGTTTCCATCTAAAAATAAACGCAATTTTATTCTAGCAGGCATTTTCGAGGTTTCAATGTCATTATTTTTTGAAACGAAACCATAAACTTATACATAAATCGATTCCTCGTAATATTTGGCATCAAAAATTGTTGGAGTAAAATAGTCGAAAAATTAATTATAAATGCTTCATTCTGATACATTTTGACAAAAATAAATAAAATGTCTCAAAATATATTCACACTTTTCGATAATTTAATAATTTTCTGCATAAATTGGTTTGAGAAAAACATACTCTTGTAATTTTAAAAAATCGCAATTTGCAATGCGCATATATTTTTTAAACAATTATATGTTTTTATTATACATCAATTGATTTATTTCATTATTCTACGTAAAAAATTATTAAGGTAAGATTATCTATAAATAAGTATAATGCGAGATATTTCATATTTTTTTTTAAATGTCAGAATAAAGCATAAAAAATATTTTGTAAATAATTCACATTTCACTCTAACAATTTTTCTACGTCAAATAAGGAGTCGATTTACATAAGAAAATTAAGATGGTTCTGTTTAAAAAAGTAACAATGATGAAATCTCGAAAATTTCTGGACATTCTTCGATGAAAATCTTAGTTTTCGAGAAATTCTCAACAAAAAAATTAAAACGAGACACCCTCTATATAATTTTATCGTTCTAATCTATAGCGTCTTATACTTTAGTTGAAAGAAAAAACCTTATCCGTCGTTCTCTCGAGAAAAGATTTGTCAGCGACTGAAGTTGAGATGTTAGAAAAATGCTCGCTCTCTCTAAACTGCTGCATACATTCGCGGAAGTGGAACCTGCTTGTCAGGTAAAATTAATACGTCGCGTCTATCTTTTTCCAGGCATCTAGTCTCGTTCACGGTCGCCGGCGACTTTGCACCGCATTTTGCGTTTTCATCGAGGCGTGAGACGCCGAGCAAAGGGAGAAGAAGCGAGAAAATCCGAGGAGAGACTTGTAGCATTCCGCCATCGCGTACCTGGCAACTATCTGTCGGTACCTTAAATCCTAGTTAAATCTCACTTTCTGAAATTAATCATACAACAGCAAATTGTAATTAATGCAGGAGATTTGCAGATAATTAAGTTAAATGGCTGTTATTTTCTGACAAATGTTATTTTCATTTAATTTTTTATTGGCTTTACAAAATGAAAAATTATTTACTAGAATTTAAGTGTTCATAATAACAAATCTGGGCTGCTATATTTAAAAAGAAATCAAGAAAGAGTTAAATAATTATTTTTTAATAAATTAATTTTAATAAAAAATTAATTTTTATTTTAAAATTAAAAAATTTGATTTTAATAATTAGAATAAATTAATTGTAATAATAAAATTTAATAAATTATATTTTTCTTATTTAGATTAGGTCGACCTAATGCAAAAAAACCGATAAAAAAAAATGTAAATTATTCTTGTTTTTTTTTAGTAACTTGGATATTATTATGAACACTTTAATTCTACTAAAGGATTTTCATTCTGTAGTCAATAAGTAGTTAAATAAATAAAAATAATATTTATCTCACATTTGCATTGAAAGTCCTCAGGCACATTGTAGATAATTTCGTTTTACAATTTTAATTAGGTATATTCTGAATATATTATTATGAGTATTGTTAAGGCATATTTTTCAGATAATCAGAAGATACAAATATAAAGTGTCATTATACGCGGTTTCTTAATAATTAAAATACCGACAAATATGTTGCCATGAGATAAAAAATACCATTATAGTCAATTACGACTGATGATAATAATCTATTCTGCTGTAAGAGTTTTGTTTTTTTTGCATGGAAACTGTTTGTCGCGTTTTTCCCCTTCGAAAACAATAATGGTGGCTATTATTTCCCGTAGGCAAGAAAGCGTGTTACAATTGTCCTGTCTTTCTTTATTCACGGGGGTTCCCTCATTTCAATCAGCCTTAATCAACGCGGAAGAGAATCTATTCAACGCTGTTTTACGTCTTTCAAAGGGAGAACTTTCGCTCCAAATGTCAAATATTAAGGTTTTTAGGTCGATAATTTTGTAACACCCTGTATAAAAAAAAAATATATATATATATATATATATTTAATAACATAAATTTCTCATTCATCTTTTTCTGCTAGAAATGAATAAACAAAATTTTCTTAGATAAAAACATAATTTTAAGGCTCCTGAGTCCTCACTGTAGCTATGTTAGATTGTGACGTCAGAGAAAACGCACTGAAAATTCTTAGATGCCATTTCGAAATGAAAAGATATTTCGATGAAACAGCACTTCGGATGTCTTTAATGTTTCATTAAAATATCTTTTCATTTAAAAAATGGCATTTAAGAATTTTCAGTGTGTTTTCTCGTCTCTGACATCACAATCTAACATAACCGCAGGATTCTCAGCCGCTTTAAATTATTTTATGTACCTAAAAAATTTTTTTTATTTCTAACAGAAAAAAATGAAAAATTGCTAATGAGAAATTTATGTTATTAAATATACATATTTATTATACAGTGTTAAAAAGTTAGATCGACAAATTTAACTATTTATTGGCTACATAGAATAAAAAATCCTTCACTAGAATTAAAAATTCATAATAACAAATGTAGGCTATTAAATATGTATATAAAAAAAAGCTAAATAAATAATTAGTTTTTTTATCCGTCTTTTGTATAAACTGTATTTAACTTTCTTGGTTTCTTTTGATATACATATATATATATAGTAGCCTAGATCTTTTTATTATGAATACTTTAATTCTAGTAAAGGATTTTTCATTCTGTATAGCCAATAAAGAGTTAAATAAAATTGTGCCAAACATGTTTGCAAAAAAATTAATAATGAGAACATAATCATGCTCTGTGGATGAAGTGTCCCAATATAAACACTTCGACGAGATGCAAGAACGTTCGGTGTGGTACAGATATACAGCTGTTCTATTTTCTGAATAGATGCTCAAAGTAGACACGTCGAGAAGCTGTCACTCAATGATTTATACAGGTCCCCCTCCTTTAAATCGCCACGTATTATCGCGAGGGCTGCCTTTTATGAGGTCGAACAGGATAAAAAGTATGCTCTCAAGAATATTATACTACATCAAGGTCGCGCGAGTGGTATCATTGACAAAATTAATTTATTTTGAGATATTCGCTTTGAATAAAATAAAAAATATATTTTTAATATTTTATTTAATTTTATTTTCAATTTAATTTAATTTATTTTATTTAATTTTTAATATTTTATTTTCTAAAAATATGTTTTTTTTTCCTTTTGCATATACAGCTTGTTATATAAATTTTTCTCTCGTTCAAGTTACTTGAACATCTTTTATTTTTTTTAGCGCACAATATAGTTTTGCATTTTGTCTAAAATAATTCTTGGTTTTGTGAAAAGGTTCTCTCGATCAGAGGAAATATACTCTAAGATACGAAGCGAAGAAAAAATCAGGTGTAAGCGATACTTGCGTCGAAGCCAAACGAATCGGTCCTGTCATCGAAAACGAGGATATGACGCACAACGATAAAATGTTGGCGCAAAACAGTATGTATGTATGTGTACCTAGCTATTTTCTCCGACTTGGCTATATTCGAAAATAGTAATGCTTTAATCGCGTTTCATGCGATTGCGACTAAAGTTTAAAAAATGATACGAAGATTAAATCCTATTTTGGAGATTTAGTTCCATTATAGTAATTGGAATTCTTTATAATTATGGGTAAATATGTCGTCAAAATAAGTTTTTCTTCAGCTGAGCAGCGCAAATATAGTGATGAAGTATTTTGGAAGATTTAAATAGCAGAGTATTTTAAAAATTGTTGATGAGCAGAGATATCTTAAAATATTGTTTTATAAATAACGACATAAGGATTCTTTTTGTTTCCTTATTTGGAAATATTTCATGAATATATAAATATTTAGAGAAAATAAAATTCTTTTCTCTGCATGAGAAAAAAGGAAAAGCAATAACTAATTTAATCTTTAGTAAGAATAGTTTTTCTTTTTAGAGATACAAGTTACTTTCTTCATTTCGAGATAAAAGAATAGTTAATGAAAGTAAAAGCTACTCTTTATATAGGAAGTTTCTCAATGTCTCCTAAGATGATTACACATAACGTCTCCGGTAATTTCATATTGTGTGGGCGTCAAGAAAAATTTCTCGGAAAATAAAATCGTATGAGAAAGAGGTAGAATGAACATTTACGTAATCGAGATTAATCTCATTACGACAATAAAACACGGTATTACAACTGTTTTGTAAGAAATCCGCAAGATGAAAAAAATGTTTTAAGCCAACATTATTTACGAGGGTGTCTAATCAAATTTGGTAAAAAAAAATTCCCTGAGAATTCCCCCATAAAAATATAAACGTCTCAGGGAATACTAATTTATTAAAATTAATTATTTATTAATATATCATTTATTTAAATATTATCTATTAAAAATTTGAATAATTTTCTATAAAATTTATGAGATATTTCATACTAATTGTCAATAAAAAAATCACAAAGTTTTAATAAAAATTTAAATATTGTCAAGATGTATTAGACATATTTTTCTTAAATGCTAAATAAAAATAAAATTGACAAAAGGATAATTTAAAAAATTCCCTGAATTTAAATTCTATGGGAATTCCCTGATTTTTCAAAGTTGAACAAAATTTCGTGAGAATTCCTCAGGTTTTCAAGATTTACCCTACAAGTATACACCCTATTTACGCCTGCATTATATATCAATTTAGTTCTGTGCATATACTTGGCTGTTCCATAAGCACTTAAATTATGTTCACCTAATTACGAGAAAGCACTCGCAATCTCAATTTTTCTTCCAATATCAAATCGAAGGCGCAATCTACATTCGCCTAGTCTCGCCTACGTTCAACAAAATACTCAAGGCTCCTGGGTCCCCGCCGCAGCCATGTCAGATTGTGACGTCAGAGGCGAAAAAGGCACACGCTGAAAACTCTCAGATGCCATTTTTAATTAAAAGCTATTTCGATGAAACGCTACTTCAGATGGCTCCCCAGGTAGCAAGCGTACGTCATTTTGACGTCATGAAACGTCAGTGACACAATTTTGACATGTATGACGTCAGTCTGCTACTTGGGTCTTTAGCACACTTTCAAAATACCTCGAAAACTATTCCACGTTACAATTCCAACATGGTCAGCGAGGAAGCAGCAGGCTTAAGAAGCAGAAGAGACAAAAGATGGACTCACTTGGACGTCGAAATGCGTGGTAGTGTCCTGCGGCTGCGGTGGGCCTTGTTGCTGCTGCTGCTGCTGCGAGGGCGGCGGACCCTGAGGCGGTGGCGGAGCTTGCGCCCCGAAGAGCTGCGCCGCCGCGTGCGAGTGCGGATGTTGCAGGTGATGGGTCGGCGGAGCCTGATGGTGCTGCAGATGGTGCGGCGGCGCGGGTGCGAACGCCGCCATGAAATGCTCCTCGCTGCCAACGACGTCGACTCCGGGTTTCAGCAGCACGACGCCACCACCGCCGGCACTCACCGCCAGAGTGGCGGCGGCGTTCTTCTGAAATTCCTCCTCGCCCGGCGACGGTTGGCGGCTTCCGGGTGTGCGACTGCAATTGAAAAATATATAAGAATCAATTGGATTGAATGAAGAGATGTGATATAAGTATAAGTTACATTTTTTATAAAGAAAATAAATCATGTACATATTTTGTGTTGTATTTTGGAATTGTTGTTACAAATATTTTTCGCGTCATTCTCTGGTTTGTTACAAAATGTTTGAATTTAAATAATAATTTCCTAATCTTCAGTTTGCTACGTGCAACGTTTAATTTATTTTCTAAATAAAAGGCGGTTGAAGAAAGAGTTGAGAGTCCTGCTGTGACCAATCCCATGAATAATTTCGCACAAAGAAACCACGCGAAATTCTATGTCTATGCAATTGACTGCATGTCATGTAACGGTGCACTTTGCATAATAGTGACGCATATAACAGGACGCAATCCGTAGTTTAAACGACTTTGCGTTACTGATCTCGTGAGAAAAGAAAGCACGTAATGCTCGTGCACGTCAATGACGATCATCAACGATGACCTAATGTCATTATCATAATTACGCAAAAACTGCAATAGTAAACTACATTCTTGCGGTTGCACTACTTCCAGCTTTAATCAATACAACAATTTTAAAATATACAGTATAAAATAATTTATCATTTAAATAGAGTAATATTAAATAATTATTAAATAAAGTGTAAAAAAGTATAAATAAAGTATAAAGTAATATAGTGTAAAATAATATAAAATAAAAATAATAAAATATAAAATAATATAGTATAAAATAGTATGATATAGTATAATTATTAAAAATAGTAATACATAGTAATTATTAAAATTAGTAATATAGTATAATTATTAAATTTAAAATAAAAATTCTTGTGAAAGATTCCTTGTGTCGTCAAATATATTTTCATATAATTTCTAATTTTTTTTTTTTTTACTAATTATTTACAAATAAAAATTCGCAAGTAAAACTCAAAAAATTCAAACATTTTAGAAACGAAATTTGTAAAAATTGCGATTTGAATAAATTTAATAAAAAGAATTTTAATATAAAAATTTAACAAAAAAAGTTTTAATATAAAAATAGCAGAGGCAACTAAGGAAGGTGATGTCGGTAATATCAAAGTGGATTGTGCTTTCTGTCGAGGGCTACCGATGGCGCGACGCTGCTGGAAATCGGACGGCGGGTTATCGCGAAAGGAAACAGCGGGGGGAGAGAAAGAGAATGTGATGTCATCGGCCGCGTGTGGAACATGCCCTTGACAGTTATCGTTATTACGCTATTTCGTCGTGCTGCTTGCGCGATGGATGTGACATATAAGAAAGTTAAGATAGTATTATAATGAATGAGCGAGAAATCGCATTCTCTCTCTGTCTCTCGTACATGGCACACGTGACGAATTGTTAAATTGCTTATACCTTAGTGCTCTTTCTGCTATAATTTCGTGAATAATCTCTTGCAAAATAATGTTTATACATGATTCGCTAAACCCTAGGATCATACATAGCTATAATACTTATTTTCTAACAGCATTATATTTCTTTTGTATTTATTCAGTATTTATATGATATATTGATATTTAATGTGAGAGTAAAAAAGAGTTAGAACTAATAAAAGAAACTGTTTGCAAATAAAGTTTGTAAAAAAAAAAAAAAAATTTAATATCTCGAAATTAATTTCAAGTATTGCATAATCAATTTAGAGATTTAATTTTACACATTAAAATATTTGAATAAATTAAATTTTTTTAAATTACTTTTTTATAAAAGATAAACTCGCACATTAAATATCAATTTATACTCGAAGGAACAAATATTTAAATATTTTGTATACGTTTAATATGTGAAATAGTTTCTAATAGTCTAATATTAAATATTATAATAAATAAAATAAATGTCATAAAAACTTACTTGAAGCCTTTATCTTCGTCCAGACCGTTTTGAGACGCTAATCCGTTACCCTGTGGGCCAGTGTCATCCTTTGTACTATCAAAGGGACTTGCCGAACCCTTCTCTTTTTCTTTCTTATCTGCATCGGCATTCTGTGATAAAGAAATCAAAATAAATAAAATGGTAAAACGATACAAAACATTCTTTATAATATCGCGTATAAATACTCACCAATCTCAGAGAAACCATTCGAGGTTCCAAATCTTTTGGTGTAGTGGGACTCGATCCAAGAACATATTCAACCATTTTAACTCCCAAACCACCTGTTTCACTGTAGAAGAAAAACACGGTGCTATTAGAGTTAAATTCTAATATGCGAATTAATGAGGAAAAAATTATAGAAGTTTACAAGCACTATATTTGATAAATTTCTATAAATTTAACATTAAACTAATTAAAACTTCGTTTCAGTAATTAAATAAATTTAACAGGGGGTATACTCAAATCTTATAAATAAATTCCCTGAGGATTCCATGATTTTCCAGGTACTTTTGTTCAAAATTCCAAGTAAAATTAAAGTATTTAAAGAATTTTTTTTAAGATAAAAATAAAATATGTTTTATAATATAATAATATAATATTATATATATAATAAAATATATCTTAATATACTTTATATAAACCTAATAAAGTTTATGAGCATATTTGAAAATAAAATCAGGCGATTTTTTTAAAAAATTCCTGAGTTCAAAACAAATTCCATGCGAGTATTCCAGGATTTGTCAAGGTAGAAAAAAATCCCAGGTTTTTCCCGGAAGTATATATCCTGTTTAAAATCGAAAGTTAGGAAGCATGAATAAAATCGGCATCTATTTATTATCATTGTTTCTTCAGCTACAACTCGAAGAACGTCAACATCAACGTTTCGCTCGTCTTATTTTGGATTCCGTAAGTGTGTAGTAAAATACTCGCGGTAAATTGTGGGTACAAAAAAAATATTTAAAAAAATACCAAAAGAGACATACTGACCTGCTTCTGGGGCTGAGCACTGTCCCGACTTCAGACGCTTGATGATGATATCCCGTCCCAACTCCCACACGTCTACCCGTGCCCATTGATATTGGCTGCGACACCGCATGATCTGCAAAGGACAAAAATACGTACATGCCAGTGTTTACGAAGGATTGTTTGCGCGATCAGAGAGCCATCTTGCACCCGGAAGGTAGGTATGCAAGTCAGAAATATTGACAGGTGCGGCGAAAAATACTCTTAATCGCTCGTACACCCCAGTATTGATCAAGGTGAGTGAAAAAAATCGCGTACACAAATTATTGTGGGAAATATATAGTACACTTTCTCTATACAGAGGAAAGCATTCTCGACGACTCTCCGCGAGTCAATACAAAGAAGAATCAATAGACACAAATACATAATATATAAACACCTTCTCTCGCTATAAAGGAATTTGTACGATTCGTACACATGGTCTCGTAGGATTTTTCAGATTTATATTTCCTACTTTCCTTTACCAGCTAACTTATTTATCATACTTATTCGTTTCATAAAAGATGTCGGATAACTTTTTCCCTCGCCAGTAAATATTTAATAAAAAAAAGAGATGATTAGTAAAATTTTGTAAAAAAATTCCTCGATCTTCCTGGTATTTTCGTTTAAAAATTTCAGGTAAAATTTGTAGGTACAGCTTTTTAAAAGTTCCTTATACATTTTTGAATGTTTTCTGTTTATTAGAAAGTTATCAAGAGCAGTTTTGGCATCCAAATTAAAAATATATAATATAAAACAAAAAATAATTTATTATAAACATCCTAATGAATATTAATATAATTTATTCAAATTAATTATTTATTAAATAAGGAGTACTAATTTATTTAAATATTACGTATTCAAAAATTGAACAATTTTTTATGAAACTTGCATAAGATTCGATACTGAAATAGATTGTCAATAAAAAAAATCACATTTTCTCAAAATAAAATTATAAAATATTTTAAACGTTTTAATAAATTATGAAAAGGGTATTTTTTCCAAATTTCCTGAATTCCAATCAAATTCCCCGAAAATGCCGGGTTTCCCCTGCGAGTCTACACCCCGTTCAAAAATCAGCTCTTCCAATATGAGACACCTCGACCTAATTAACAAATATCCATTAACAATCCGGCGGATACCTTGACGCGAGAGGATTCCATCGAAAGGGAGCTACGTATACAAAAAAAAAAAAAAAGAGAGGGGATGAAATTTATCCAAATAGCAATTTGCCGGCAAGTTGGAGGGCAGCTGCGGCGCCGAGCATTATCGAGCGAGATTCCGTTAGGCTCCCGTGCAGATAGAGAAGTTTTTCTCCGCCCTTTCTCGCGCGGCTCCATATGACGCCGATACACAAACGCGGCGAGCCCAGGTGGACACGATCGGCCGGCCACTCCGGAGAGGGAAGAGGGTGCTCTCTCTCTCTCTCTCTCTCTCTCGCCCCGACTCCGGGGTGGATCGGTAGGTACGATCCTGGGCGTTGGGACGTTGCCCCTACCGCCGCCGCCTGATGCCGGGCGTCTGTCGCCATGGCAACAGCCGCGTTGCACCCATCGTGGGTATGACGCACACACGGCGACCGGCGTCGTCGTCGCCGTCGCCGTCGCCACCGAGGAGCCGTATTTACGTGAAATCAGGTGTTTCACGCACACCCTGTGGATGCGCGTGCAGCAGCGTCATATGTGCCTTGCCTTAACATTCATTAGATGCGCATCTAAAAACCGGACGTACGCTGCTCGCGTAATTGCGTTTGACAGATATCTGACACTTCAATGAAAAACTGAAAAATAAATAAAACTATTGTAGTATATTATATATGAATTAATTCAGAAAAATCAGAGATTGTGTACACAAATTAATAAAAATCAAATTATTACTATAAATGATATATGAAGTAAATAATAAAAATATTTAATCGCGTCCAACCCCACGAAAAATTTAAACATTTAGAAACTGAAAAATAAATAAAAGGCAGAGAATTTTAGTATATTACGTATAAATTAATTCATAAAAATCAGATTGTACTATATTATAAATAAATTAATAAAAATCGAATTATTATTATAAATAATATGGATTAAATAATAAAAATATCTGGAATTTTATCGCGTTCAACCCCCCCAAAAAATTTAAACATTTAGAAACTGAAAAATAAATAAAAGGCAGAGAATTGTAGTATATTATATATAAATTAATTCATAAAAATCAGATTGTACTATATTGTAAATAAATTAATAAAAATCGAATTATTATTATAAAAAATATGGATTAAATAATAAAAATATCTGGAATATTTTATCGCGTCCAACCCCCAAAAAATTTCAAAATTGTGAATGTAATAAAGCATTCGATATATGTATATAAGCTTTAAATGTCAAAATGCCCTGACATTCGTCGGATAAATTTTCTGAAGTTTTTCGAAAGCGCATTTATGTATCATTTTCCGTGACTTTGAAATTGAAAGCCTTCATTAGCATGTCAATAAATTCGTGTCACTAATGTTTCATGTTTTGAGTTTTTTATAAACACAAAAATAATAAAATAAAATTAAACGTTAATATATTTTAAATGAATCAACAGTGACACACCATAAGAAAAACAAAGCTTTCTTCTATGAGGAAGGAAAATAAATTTAGTCAATGACCATAAAAATAATTAGAAAAAAACAATTATCACTTTTAAAATAAATTTCGCAAAAAGCAAAAATTGCCCAAACTATTACTTTCACATTCAAATTAAATAAAAATCTTTTTGCGATAAAATATAAAAAAAAATTATCCGAATTGTTCCACTTTTTAAATTGCATACATGCAGCACCATTTTTTAACACATTTCATAAAATGAAACAAAAACAAATGAAAATTTTTCGCGAAATAATAAAATAAACCCTAGAACGAGTTAAAACGATATTGGAAGAGCTGTCTTTTTCAGAATTACATATAATATATATATATATATATATATATATATATATATATATATATATATGTATATTACAATATTAGTCGATGTTGTTATTCAATCGGTCGTGTATGTACGTCGAAAAAGCTCGACGCTGCCCCCTCCTGGACCAGCAAAAGGCAGCAGCTCACTACGTATATGTGTATCTACATGCTGTTCTTTTAGTGCTGTATCAATCAATAAGCGTGTACGACGTAAAATACGCGGCATCGAGGCTTCGTACCTCCGTGTTTCCTACACGGATACGTGTCGTCTTTCGCAAGCGGAGACGTCGCTTTGTGATCAGAGTGCATTTAATTTCGTATGCGATCCTTTCGTTCCTGTTTGACAATCTTCAATAATTAATTAATTATTCAAGAATTCGATAAGAAAAAATACATAACAAGTTATTGAACATATTATGCTTGTCAATTCAGTAATTCATTAATAAAGTTAAATAGTTTAACCATAATTAATGTGTAATTCTTATTTTATCTAAAAATTTTATCAATCTTCTTCAATAATTAATTATTAAACAAGAGATCAACAAGAAAAAATATGTAACAAGTTATTGAACATATGGTTGTCAATTTAGTAATTCATTAACAAAGTTAAATAGTTTAATCATAATTATTGTGTAAAATTAATATGTAATTCTTATTTTTATCTAACAATTTTAATTTACTATATTTCGTTCCTATTTGAGAATCTTCTTCAATACTTAATTATTAAACAAGAATTCAACAAGAAAAAAGATATAACAAGTTATTGAACATATGGTTGTCAATTTAATAATTCATTAATAAAAAATTAAATAGTTTAATAATTTAATAATAATTGTTATATAATATGTAGTTCTTATTTCATCTGACAATTTTATTTTATTAATATATGATTCTTATTTGACAATCTTCGTATAATAATCGATAATTATTAAATTAACAGCCATTTGCTTTTTAATTTAATAATCGCGATTCTTGTTCGATAAAGATAAAATAAGAATTACTATTAATAAAATAAGATTGTCAGATAAAATAAGAGTTACTATTAATAAGATAAGATTGTCAGATAAAATAAGAAATTTATATATGTATATAATATATAGTAGTTATTATTTTATCTAACAATCTTATTTTAATTTAATTTAATCTGACAAATATATATACAGGGTGTTTAAAAATTAGGCCGACAAACTATGAAAAAAAAAGAAGACTCTTTCAAAATATTTTTTTGTCAATACCAATTTTCTCTATAACGTTTGGTTTTACAATAATTATATAAGTTTGTGATTTTTCAATTTATCATGTTTGCATTGAAGTTAATGGAGAAATTTTTGAGCATTTACTGTAAAAAGAGTGAATACTTTTATGCTTTTGTTCTGTGCTTTTTTATTGTTTAAATCAAATTCTTACTTCATATCATACAGTATAAAACTAAACATCGTAGAGAAAAATAATATTAATAAAAAATGTTAATTTTGAAGTCTTTTATTTCTCCTCAAATTTGTTGGTAATTTTGATAATACCCTGTATAGTAAATATATATATTTAACAACATAAATTTCTCATTCATCTTTTTCTGCTAATAAAAACTTTTCTTAGATACATAAAAAAAATAATGCTCCTGGGTCCTCGCTGCGTCTGTTAGATTGTGACGTCAGAGAAAACACATGCTGAAAATTCTTAGATGCCATTTTTAAACAAAAAAATATTTCAATGAAACATTACTCTTCAGTTGGTTTTAGCATATTTTGAAAATACCTCGAAAACTATTCTTTTCGAATGACGTTTCAAGAGAAAGGATGTCAAAATGACGTCATTTTGATGTCAAATGATATCAGTTTGCTACTTGAACAGTCATGTCACAACTGTTGATTGATTATAAAAGGAAAAGGATAGTTTCCGAGATATTTTAAGTATGCCATCTGAAGTGTTGTTTCATCGAAATGACATCCAAGAATTTTTAGCGTGTATTTCCTTGCTTCTGACGTCACAATTCCAACATAGTCAATAGGAGCTGGGAGCCTGAATAGAAAAATCATTTTATTACCGAAATATTTGTACTCTCCAAAAAATTAGATGTATTTAAACCGACCGATGCCAACAATTCAATAATATATTACAGCATAAAAAAATGATTCCGCTCGTAGACGACACTGGAACGTTACGACGGAGTCGGAGGTGTTTTGAATCAACTTGTTTGCGAGTCTTACGTTTATCCAGCGCGGTTTCGATTACCTCACTCGAGCGTACTCGAGTTTCATAAACGCACAGCGGCAACTCTGCCGCTTCCGTTCGACATATATATGTATATATATGCATAATACAGTACTATAATCGCGAATCGTACCTGACGTGCTCCAGGTGGAATCCCGCCACATGGTGGTCTGGTGGTCGCCCAGGTGCAGCAAGGTCCCACCGCCTTTTACACCCCCTTCGTCCTTGGAGCCTCCTTCGTCCACGCCCCAGAGCTTTTTTGTCGAAGGAGCGATCTGAAAAATTTAAAAAAAAAAATTAGACATCTTAGAAATCAATTGTCTGAGGATTCCATGATTTCCCAGGTACTTTTGTTCAAAATTCCAGGTAAAATTGAAGTATTTTAAATATTTATTGTAGAATACAAATTTTAAAATTTTATTTGTTATACATAATTTTTTAACATAAATGAAGTATTTCTGTAATATAATATAATGTAATATAGTATTATATTATAATAAAATATATATTTAAAATACTTTATATAAAACTAATCAATTTTATATTCTTTGAAACTATATTTTAACATCAAAGGGGCAATTTTTTTTTTAAATTTCCTAAGTTTAAATCAAATTCCATAATAATTGCAGGATTTTTTCAAGAACAAAATTCCATGATAATTTCATGATTTTCCAGGGAGTATACACCTGTATTAGAATAGGTCGTAAGCCTGGGAGGTCAGTGAACACGATTTAAAAACGCGTTGACACGAAATTCCCAGGAGCTTTTCTTTCCCCATCCGGAATGCACATATCGGAGTATGACTTTGCATTAGAAAATTAAAAGCCGACATAATTCGCATCGACGAAATTTTGTTTCCTCGACAAGGTGCACTGGTGTAATTAATAATATCTTCGTCCCACTGACCTATTGCATTCCAGTTTTATTCTCGAAAGTGTATTTGCAACATCACGCATATATATTTCATGCGGACAGAATGCAGAGACAATTTTCCCTTGGTATTTATTAATTCACAAATCATAAATTCGTGTAATTTTATTTGAAAAATCGTCAGGATTAAACGAGTAAAAAACGAGATTTTAATAATACAGTATTTTATCAAACTTTCAGTTTTGTGTTTTACTGTCACATTCGCAGACTCCTTTTATTTCAGAAACATCATGGAGATTTGAATATTTAATAAATTAATAATAAATCAAGGAATATAACAAATCCATTAAAAACTGTATTTCATATAAATTATTGCAAATGCTAATTGCAAATGCTAATTCCTATTTATTTAATAATAATAAAGGCTTTATTTTAAAGCGATAAATCTAATGCCATATTCAGGGAGCTTTAAAAATATTAAGCGGCTAATATACAAATGTTTTATTTAAAATGCTTTCATAAAAAAAAAAAGCTCAAAATCTTTTTTTTCTTAAACACTGTATTTTGTAACACTAAAAAATTATAAATATAATGATTTCTGTCACATGTAGATTTATATATCTGATATATGCATATATTAATTACACTGTAAAAAATATGTAATATATTACATAGAAATATGTAAAATTACATAATTAATTTAATGCAATTTTACATATTTTTACATGTAATTTTAAATATTTTTTACAATGTAGATACTGATTTATCAATATAAATCAATATAAATAAGTATTTAGTTATATAAACTGATATAAACACATGTATTTCATGAAAAAAAGTTCAAAATATCCTAAAAAATTTTTTCTAAAAATTTGTTCTTCTGATACTATTAACATAAAATTTAAAAAATAACAAATAATAATATAATAATTAATAATAAACATAATAATTAATATACTCGTTTTTTGAAGTGTCAATTTCTCGATTACTACACGAATAATCGAATTTAAAGTAAATCGCGATGCGGACTCGACACGCTGATCCCGACCTCGCCTAACTAGAGGTTAGTGACGTCACTTCCGCAGGGGAGGGAGCGGCTCGCAGAATTTTAGATGCGGGTGCACGATGAGAAAGAGAGTTCAAAGTCACCGATGCATCGTCTTGCTTCAATTTTAACTTTCGTGATTCGGAGATCGCAAGTGCTTTCGCTCTTCCCGAAGTCGGCTGAAAGTTTTCGTGGAGTTCGTATATATATAAAAAAAAAAAAAAAAAAAAAATTCGCGACAATTCTTGGGGAGAACAAGAGTCAACTTCTTTAAATAAAAATTAAATCCTGTTCTTTTTTTTCGTGGAAAAAAATTGCAATTTAGATGCGATATGACATATGACTAAAAATTCATACTTATTCACATTTTTTTTCATTGCAGTGAATTTTCAAATTTTACAAAACCGCACATATCTATGCACATACATTGTAAATTTATGTCTCGATATGCGCTTTGTAAAATTCAAAAGCATGTTACAATAACAAAAAAAATGCAGAAAATATCATGTAAAATTCACGAGAATGGTTAAAAATATAGGTTTTACTATTTATAATTTTATATGTTTTGGGGAAAATATATCGTTCATATAAAACAGAAAAATTAAAGAAGAATATATTAGTTTGTATTAAAAAAAATCATCTTATATAAAAAAAATCATCTTATTTTGCACGTTTTTTATCGTAAGCAGAAAATGACAAATAATCGATTTCTCGAACGTCACTTAGCTATATCCGCAAGTGTTAATTAACTTTAATTGCTACGTAGGAACATGCGCATTTACATATTACAGCCATTACTGTGATTTAAAGAAAATGTAGTAATTATTCGCCAAATAAATCGATCCAGCAATTATCAAGAAATGGAACAATCGAATATAAATATAAGTAACGAGAAATATTTCATATATTTGACACAGTAAATTAATTAAGTTTTCTTAAAATTAAACAAATATGTTGAATATAGAATTTAATTACATATGTCTAAGAATATTTAATTATATAATAATATAATAATTATTTTATAATAATAAAATATAATAATAAAATTTACATATATTTCGCATATAAGTAAATGTTACCTATATCAAATAATTTGGTATTTGGAGAGAAATAATTTGTATTAAAAAAAATTGCGCACATAAAATATTACAGAATTAATTTCTGAGACTTTCAAGCACAGAGAAATAATCCTTGTCCTAACTCAGAGAAATCAATTTCACGATGATCGATTGATTCTTTCATCGAAATTGAGGATGACTCAATGGATGTAAACTTTTTTTTACTCGTTTCTTGAAAGTTCCTTGAAAATCATAAGCGTTTGCATAAATTTTAAAGATGTGGGTCATTTCAAAATACTTTTCTACACGTGTTTCTGCAGAAATAAATATACAAGATATGAAGCAATTAAAGGTTAAAGAAGGTAATTATCTTCTTTTTTCTCGACAATTATTTCCCATTGCTCAATTTGAAAAATTTATGGAATTTATTATTGGAATATATACTAAAAAAATCTTTGTAAATGCCAACTTTCGAAAAAAATTAAAATTAAATTAAATAGTATTTATAATTATATAATAATGTAAATAGTAAATAATAATATATGTAATTTTTATTCCTGCTCAGAAACACACATATGGATTTGAAAAACATTGACTTTTCTTTAATGAATACATTTTATGAAGATTTATCGCAAGTTTCATGATGAGACAAAGAATTAATCGAGAAGAATCAACGAGCTCTTGCAATTTATGAAAAAAGTCGTAAGTAATTGCATAATTTTGAAGATGTGTTTCAAAATACTTTCCTCCAGACGTATTTCTACAGAAATAAATTTACAAGATATAAAGTAATAAAGGTTAAAGTAATTATCTTCTTTTTTTCTCGACAATTCTTGCTTATTACTCAGTTTGAAAAATTCATGGAATTTTAAGTTAAAATAATCTTTGAAAATTCTAACTCTCGAAAAAACTTAAAAAATAAAAAAATTAAATAGTACTGATAATTATATAAATTGTGTAATAATTAATAAATAATAAATGTATAATAATTGTATAATAAATTGTAAATAGCAAGTAATGACAATGTAATTTTTGCTCCTGTTCAGAAACACAGTAAAAAAATATGTAAAATTACATAAATAATAAATGTAAAATTACATGATAAATAATGAAAAGGTAAAAATTTCTATTATTTATCGTGTATAATTTTACACTTATTATTTATGTACTTTTACATATTTTCGTGTAATATATTACATATTTTTTTTACAGTGGCACACGGCTTATTCCAAATTTTGATCTAACAATAAAAAAACTGAAAATTGACTTTTCATTAATAAATAAATTTCGATAAAAATAAACAAAGATTGATCGCAAGTCGCGTCACGGGACAAATAATAATGAATCGAGAAAAAGAATGAATTCGCGAGTTCTCGCAATTGACAAAAACGATTCAGCCAACTTTCGCCCGAGTTCCTCGATGAAAGGGAAATTCCTCGAATTCCCAGGAACATTCTTCCTTCCAGAAGAGCGCCGAGCATCGAGAGATCGTTCCAGCCGGCAATTGACGTATCGCCGTTTTGCATGTAAATGCGGAGGAGAGACGCGAAGTTACGCGAGGAAAACGAGCTGGCGGATCTGTCTAAAGGTTCAGTAAGATAAGGACAAAGGTAAGGGTGAAGCTCGGTCAGCCGGGGGTGATACGCTATGAGTATCGACCGCGTCGCCGACCACCGGAGACGCTTTTGTACGTTTAAAGCGCGACCGAAGAGAGAGAGAGAGAGAAGGAAAAATATCGACAAAGGGAAATAAATGATATACGAAGTGGAGAAAAAAATTCCGCCTACGCAGAATCACTTCCGCTTCTTAAGATTGCGAGGTTGTCGCGCCTAATGAAGTAAAGAGAAAACAAACTAAACAAGATTTTACTTGTTAGACTCAGTTTCCAAGAACAATTAACATTTCCTCGAAATCTTGATTCTCGGTGCAACAGATAATTCTTCAAATTAATACATATTTAATTCCAAAACTCTCCTAAAGTTTGTTTGATATCTATTAAAAATATTATTGTTATTTATATAAATATTATATTTTATTATATATTTTATATTATAAAATATATACAATATATTATAAATATATTATTATATATTTTATATTATAAATTATATACAATATATTATAAATATATTATTAAATATTTTATATTATAAAATATATACAATATATTATAAATATATTATTATATATTTTATAATAAATATATTCTATACTATAAAGTGATATAATATAAATATAAATTGAATAATATAAATATAAATCAAAATTATATAATATTAATATAAATTGATCATATAAATATATTATAAATGTATATTTATTATATTTATAAAAGCTAAAGAGATTTATTAAGACTCCTCACCTACCAGGTTGGAATTGTAACGTCAGAGGCGAGAAAACACATGTTAAAAATTCTTAGATGCCACTTCGAAGTGAAGATATTTTAAAAGTGTACTAAAGCCATCTGAAATAGTGTCTTATCGAAATATCTTTTCGCTGAAAAATGGCATCTAAGAATTTTCAGCGTGTACTTTCTCACCTCTGACGTCACAATCTAACCTTGCCACGGCAGGAACTCAGGGAGCCTTAATTTCTTGGTTTCGTGCACAAAGAATCAGTTCCAACGAAATAATAATTCTTTCTTGAATCTGACGCACTCTGATATCTGCTCTTACTTGCCTGTGAAATTTAAATATGAAAGAAAATAAATTAGAATTTTTAAAAATACAAGAAAATATATAGAAGATGAATGCAAAACAGAAATTTGTTAAGAGAGAAAAAGTTTGTTTTATATTTATTAAAAATACATATTATATATTATTTATATAAATATTTATAACATAAATTATATTATAAAATAATATAAACTATATTATAATATAAATATATTATAAATATTTATTATGTTTATTAAAACTTTCAAATACAAGTTACTGATTTTCTTAAAGGTATTTCATTAAAATTCTGCCAAGAAGAGCAGCCGAGAAAATATGATGTAACTTGTGCGACTTCTAAATGGGCTCAAAAACTCCTTTCACTCTTTTTCTCTCTCTCTCTCTCTCTTTTCATTATCTAGCCATCCATTGAACAAGGATGGCAAAGCAGTATTTTTTTTTCTCTAAACCGACCGGTTTTTTACCCTAAAAGGGGGCCGAAGGGGGAAGAGAGGAAACACGTGCGAGCAAGAAAACCATATTGGCAACAATGTCAACCCCTGGTGTGTCACGTTGCTCCCGTTGTTATGCAACCAACTGGACGGGGGATTATAATCGTGCCATTGGAAATGACCTCGCTAGAACAATCCCTATGTTAAACAAAGAGCTCAGGGAGCGATGGTGTTATTACAGAAACGCGGTTACATCTATCTCTATTACAAGACAATGAAAGAGCTTTAGGCGAATCGTAGATAATAAAAGAAATTTTGCATAAAGTTGATCACAAAATGTCAACTTTTCTTATATTTGCTTTATATTGCTATCTATATAAATATTTATAATATAAATAATATTATAAAATTATATAAACTATAATGTAAATATATTATATAAATTTACTCTCGAATTTACTTCTCTGATTTTTAATAATAAATATTCAATAATAATATATATATATATATATATATTTTACTGATTTTAGCAATTTTTATATTTCATTCCCGTTGTATATTTTATTGAGAAAAAAATCAATGTGGGGATGAAAATATATTAAGAGTATAGATTGGAAAATTTTGGACTCAATCTATTTCTCCAATTTCCAATCACAAAAATTTTTTTTTCGAAAGTTGGAAGTTGATGACAATCAACTGTTGCTTTTCATCAACTAATTCGCAAGAAAGTGTAATAGTAAAAATAATAAAACGCGTACATTTCTAAGTTTCATCCCCTCGATTTTTCATTTTTTCCCGAAACTCGGAAGTTGATAACAATCAGCTGTCGCTTTTTATCATGTAAAAATAAAAAAATCGACAACACATTATTTTTAAAGGAGGAAGTTAAAAAAAGGTCGATTTCCCGATTATTGATGGGGTCTAAAATTCGAGTTCCACGAGTATCTATAAACCATATAAGATGTAAAAACTATAATATTTAATAAGTATCTAATTAGAAGCTGGTTTGATTGAAAATTCATCCATGTTATCGACTTTAGTTGTCGTCAGATCGATCGAATGACGATATTTTCAATACTTTCCCCAGGTCTCTAGGAAAAAAGGGCCATCATTTTTACATCTTATGGTTCATAGATACTCATGGAACTCGAATTTCCTTTCTCTTCTTTGCTCCCTGTTCCCTCTCAACCCCTCGAGTTTAAATTTTCATAGAACAATCGCGCAAGAAGGCTAGATATCCGCGTGCTAGAGTTTCGATCCTCTCTCTTTCGATCCGGCCAGACACCAGACGGACTCGCGCCGGTTCATCCCACCATGGTTCACACTCTCTCTCCCTCCTCGGGTCTTCGTCACACTCCCACGTTCTCCACGACGGTGCGGCGTGGACGTCGTTAAATTGCCACGGGGCCACCGACCCCTTTCCCCGGGGCCCTCGGCCACGGGTCACGGCCACTGTCCTCCAGTCTACGAGGAGGGATCAGTCGTACAGAAGATGGTATCGTTGTACGTGCGTATCTCGTCCACGAGCCAATGCATATCATATCGACACACTTGCTTATCATCGAGAGCGATGATTGTTATTGTTACACTGTTATCTAAATTTGACGACAAAGAGCATAGAAAATTAATCGGGAATAGTCGATCTTTTTATCTGTCAAAATCGTGTCAGCGATTTTAAATAAGCGTAAGAAATTAAATATATATATATATATATATATATTTTTATTTTTGAAAAAATAAACGAAAGCCAGCAGTTAAAAAATATGAAAATGAAATTATTTTAAATTAGAAATAAAATATTTCTGTTTTATGATATTGTATACATATATAGATTTAATTTCAAAATTAAAAATTTATTAGTTTAATTTGAAAAGCGTGTAGCTTTTTTAAATGTAAATAAAATAGAATTTAATAGAATTTTAATTATTTTTTGTTATTTTAATTTTCATGTTCTACACTGTGTAATATTAATAAATATCATAATGCAATATTAATTATATCATAATTAGTAAAAAAAAAAAATACACAATATTTACTACGAATTCTTGATTTTAAAAAGTTTATTGTTTCACTTAAGAAGTATTTAGTTTCTCATATAAAATATAATTGCAACATTTTTATATTTTTTTAATATAAATATAAATAAATTATATATATATATATATATATATATATATATATATATATATTTATATTATCAACATTTATATTACATTTTTTATTTTAAAAGTTGCACGCTTTTAAAATTAAAAAATCTGAAAACTAATAAATTTCTTATTTAGACAACTATATATTTTGTCAAAAAGAAAACAATTTTTTATATATACAATATTAATAATAAAAAAAATACCCTAATTATAAACACGATTAAATCCGATCAATGACAGCTCACAATTAACAGAGAGATAATGAATAAAAATTTAAACATGCGCTATTAAAGCTGCATAAAAATACCAAAATATTTCTGTCGTGGAAATAAAAAAAAATATCTATGATAAAATAAGTTCTAACGCCGCGTAAATCGATCGCTCTTGTAAAAGGGGAAAATACCGCATGGAATTTTCGCGCTGATATGAAATACACCGAATGCGCATTCCAACATGCATTGGTCAGAGGAGAATCCCATGTGCATTGAATTCACGATAATAATGAGAGCGCAGGATTCTCCTCTCTCCCTCTCTGTCTCGCTCATCAGCCGAACTTCGAGGACTCCGGTTCGACACAACCAACTATCGATTACCGATATTGTTACGCATAAAGTTCAGTGACATGCGTCTATCGCGATAAATGAACCTTTTCGCACAATATCATGCGACGAGGACGCGTTCTGCGTCTGCGTATATATCACGGATTTTCTCGTCAATTTGGAAATCAGGCTGACAGATGTCAACGATAAATAAATAATTATTTTAGCTAATAAAATAAATATAATGGAATTATTATAATATATACATATATAATAATCAATTTAATAAAATAATATAAGAAATATAATAATAAATAAATAAAATAATAATAACAATAAATCATATGAACATAAATAATATATAATAAATATAATTCAATTTAATTTTTAATAATTAAATTTATTTAATTATTAAATTTATTGTTAATAAAATTTATTATATAGTTATAATAAAATTATTTTTAATAATAGCAAAACTCGAAGTGTCTAAAAATATTAATAAAACTCTAAAATGCTATCATTAAAAATAAATAATCTAATAATAAAAGATTTCAATCTGAAAATCTGCAACGATTAATATATTAGTATCGCTATTAATGAATTTCTCGATTGTATAATTATAATGAATTCGTCGGAAACATAAACGCGACAAATCTAATGACTCATGCCTACCAGTCTGCTGTGCCAGATAAAACGGAGCAGAAACGATTATAAAACGACGTAGTTAGAGAGTAATACTAATCTTGCGTAACATTTATCAGACGTAAGTTTCCTTTCGCGCGCAACGTAACAGCTGACTACGTAACTGTCAGTAACAACCGTTTGACGTCGTAACACAACCGACTACGTCAGAATGAAAGTCCTCTACAGAGTGCAAGTACCGTCCATTTCGCTATTTTACTTAGTATTTTTGCCTCGTTTCGCAGCATTCGCAGCTGTACATATACATATATATACACGTCCAATTTATTAATAACTCGGGTTTAGCCGTTCAATCTACATGCAAGATGCTCAATAAGAAAGAGAAAGTCGCATTTAATTCAATACAATTGATCAATTGCACTCTATGCATAACAGTGTCGTGATAAAAATAGATTAATGGGTCTATAAATAATGTACGAGGTGTTGGAAAAAGATATACAATAATTTCAGAGGATTTAATATGCCTCAAAATAAGTTAAAAAGTCTTAATAAACATTTGGATTCGCAAATGACTTTTGAGATTATTTGCAATATCTCATATAATATGTACATAACTTAATTTAATTTTTTTACCATATATTTACATAAATAAAGTAATATAATATAAAAAAATAAAATAATAAAAATAATAAAATAAATTAAAACAAAAAATAAAAATTATAAAAATAAAATATATATAAAGAAATAAAAATATCTGAAAGTTTATTTTTGGACCCATGTTTATTAATTAAGACTTTTCGTCTTGTTTTGAGGCATACTAATAAATCTTAAAATATTTCACATTTTTTCAACATCCTGTAGATTATAGCTTTAAAATATAAAAAATAATTTTGAAAAAAAATTACTTATGTTCGTAGTTTAAGAAAAATTGTTTCATATGCATACATATTGCATAAAATCTAAAAGTAAATATATAAATATTTAAATTTTTTCTCTTCTTCTTCATCTTATATAAAATCGAATAATTTAGCTTATTTTGGTTAATTTGTTAAGATAAATAAGAATATATATTTTTAATACAATTTTTTATAACTTATAAATCCTTCAAAATTGTATACTGGAAAACAAAAATTATTAAATTAATAAATATTTATTTCAATACCGCTTTATAAATCATTTATTTGAAACAAATATTTATTTGTTTTGAAAAAAATTTTCTTACATCAAATAAATAATTTTTCACATCAAATAAATATTATTAATTTTGAATAAATGATTTATAAAGGAATATTGAAATAAATATTTATTTGAATTCAATAAATTTTTTTCAGTGTACTAAAAGATATAAAATTATACAATTATAATTTTCAGAAATGTTTTAAAAAGATTTCATGTTTTTATTCTTCTCATTAAAGAACAATATATTCTTTATTTAAAAGTCAATGTATCTAAACTGTTCGAGTGTTTCAGATAACGTTTTGTTTCTTTTCAAAATCTTTCAAGCCCTTTGAATAGATATTTTACACACTATTTAAATGTATGTGAATATTTTACTTGTGGATATATATTACAATGGAAGAAATATACTATTTCGATAAAAACTGAAAGCAAAACGTAGAATATTATAAACACGTGCTTGACTCTAATGACCTTCATTGTTAGAAAGTAACAATGTAATGAGATAAATTAACAAGGTTCAAAAAATATATGAAAATATAGATGTAGATAATTGAAGAAAATAGTTTTGATTACTTTTGACATTTTCCAATCGTTATTTTTGAGATAACTTGTTTCCATAGATAGATTCACGAAACAAAAAAATTGATTCAAGATACAACAAATATCCCACCATAACAAAATTAAAAGAAATTAATAAACTATTTTTTCTTAATAAGAAGATTTGTTTTCTTCATAAATATTAATATTTTTCTTGTTGATCATATTGCAGAAATAAGCTAATGACAAATGCTAATAATTATAACATAATTATGTTCATGTAATTATGTTAATAATGTCAAAATATAATTACATAACATTAATAATATAGCATTATTATTATTGACATATAATAGTTATATATAAAATATTATATATATATATAAAATATCCATATTTTAATAAGTATGTGAATCAATTATTTACAAGTACATATATATTTAATATATAACTTGTCTTTTTATTATTTATATAGTTTTCCATATTTTTCATCATTCTTTCCGAAATAATATTACTTGCAAGCACAAATATAAATATTCTGTACTATATTATATATATCATTATTTTTTCCATATTTCTCAAACTTTCGACAATGTAAAATTTTTTGATTACGTGCAATTTACAATGATATTAATCGTAAAGATAAAACATAAGCGGTTAAAAGTTCGAATAAATAATTATTTTATAATTATTATATAATTGCGTTTAAAATCGGTAGTATTATATAAAATTTCGATAATTTACTAAAATTCTCGTTTCTTCACACATTCGAAATTTTTTAAAAATTAAATATATATATAGTTTTATTTCACTTTGAATGCAAAAAGTGCAGCGTAAAACAAAGATGATGTTTTATTATAGAATATATGCCTACGTAATATTTACATTATATTGATTAGTCATTTAATTAACGTAAATAATTCATTTTGTGTATTTGATCTAATAAAAATTATAATATAAGATCAACTAAGCATGTGATTTTCAATTGCATTCTGTTTTATACACTTTTTTCAAAATAAAATAAATATAATTTTTTTAATAACTGAGTTAAGAAATATAAAAGAAAAAAAATTGTATGTTAAAGGTGCAATTATAAAAAAAATAGATAATAAATATAATATAATATAATAGTATAATAAATGTAATATATAAATATATAATTATGTAAATATAATAAATATAAATTGAGAAAATCTCAAATATTGATCTGCGTTATCGTATTCTTCAAGAAATATGATAAAAAAATTAAATATTAATTTCCGTTACGTTATTTTTTCTTTTCAAGAAATTGAAATAAATTAAATATTAGCTTTCATTATCTATCATTTTTCTGAAAATTCCTCAAGAATGATAACGAAAGTTCACCTAACACGGCGATAACATATTCAGAGTCAAGGGAGAATTACACAATTTTTAAAAAATTCATAATTTATTATTACAGAACGCAATTTTTTATAATTGCATCTTTCAACCTACAATTATTTGTTATATTATTATATTTTATTTATATCATATTTATTATATTATATATTTTTTCAACCCAAAAATCACATCAATTGTATTTTAAATGAAGAAAATGTAATAAAAAAACACGTGACTAGTCTAAAAAAATTGGTTAACTAGATTAAATCTTTCAACTAAATTATTTTGTTAATTAAACATATATTAATATTTAACTCAAATATACGTTTTATTAGATTTAATTTAAACATTTATATATATGTTCAATTAACAAAATAATATCTTGTTGAAAGGTATAATTAAGATGACAAAATGTTTGTTCAATGTCTCATCGAATCAATAAAGAAACGAACTTTCCAATTCGATCAAACGAACTTTGATACCAGATAATATTTAATTTAAACAATGCAGCGTGTTTCTACTTTATTCCACGTGAGCATTCGCATTTGAGACAATAAAAGATAGACTAAATCGAGGGAAAAATAAAAATTACAAGAAAGAAATAAAAAAATTCAAAGACACCTATATAGTTGAAAAATGTATGTTAAAACAGATATCACATGTCCCAAACGGTCCACAGAAATTTTGGTGTTAATTTAACATAATACGGATATGTTAAATGGAAACACAAATATTAATATTTTAACACAAAATAAATGCAAAATTTCAAGTAATTTAAAATAAATTTTGTGCAAAAATAACATAGTTTTTTAACTAAAAATATGTTGATTTTAGATTTTATCATCCCCACTCATATTATAAAATAAAAAAATCACCATATTTTCTGTAAATTTTAACGGATAAAACAGAACATATTTATTATGTAAAATTAAAAATAGATGCACATTGTGTTATTTTTACATCTTTCCCAGTCGTTTTCACAATTTTAAAGTTCAACTAACACACATCAGCAATATGTTACTTAACACAAAAATGTTCACGGGGACCGTTTTTAACAAAAATGCAGAAATTTCCGTAACACGAAAATGATGACTCTTAAAATGCATTCACCAAGTCGCGCGAGGAACCTAACCTGTATCAACCACAAGGAAGGCAAGATCGACGCGCATGGCGCCGAGAGACGCGAGTCTAGTCTAGTCTAGGCTAGGCCAAGCTAGGCTAGGCTAGGAATAGGAGCGACACGACGCGGCCCGGAAGGCGGGCGCGGTTTCGAAGCGATCGAATAATCCTGGACGACAAGAAGAGAGAATAATAATAATAATAATAAAATAATAATAATAATAATAATAATAATAATGATGATGATGATGATGATGACAGTACCATGTCTCCCACGGCTCCCGTGAGATCCTTCATGTCGAGCGAGGGGTAGAGAAAGAGGTCCCCCGGCGGTTTCATCCAGTCGCCTGTGCTCGCGCCCGCACCCTGGCCGTAACCGATTCCGAAACTCTCCACTGTCTCCAAGGTCGCGGCGGCGACGGCGACGACGGCGGCGTCGTCGGCGCGGTGCGTCACCTCCGAGAGATTCACCGTTAACCCCGTGGTAGTACACTAGCCGGCACAGCACGCGGGTCGAAGAAAATCCTCGTGGATGACACTTCCCACCACTTCCACGAGCACACCTCTTCGCCGACAGCCGGCGATCGGTGGGTGTGAAAGGGAGAAAAACCCGACGAGGACGACGTCGATGTCGGCCGGATCCCGAGCGAGGCGCCGTTTGACAGCTCGCGCGACGCCGTTTGACAGCTCGCGCGCCGATGACAGATGATCGACGCGACGCGGCGCGACCCTCCCCCCTCCCCGCCCGCTCTTTTTCGGAAGGACGCCGGCCAAACAACGCGAGAGTCGCGGTTTTACAGTGTCACCACTACACACATCACGACTCCATCACTCGACACTGAAGGAAGAGAGAGAAAAAGCGTTGGCCTGCTGTCAAACTTCCCCTCTCTCTCTCTCTCTCTCTCTCTTTCTCTCTCTGTCGCACTCGCACACTTTGCACACTCACTATGTACTCGCGCGAAGTTGGCTACTTATATTTACAACGAGGGAGGGAGGAGACGGCGAGTTGTTTCTCGCGGCAAAGGCGAGGGATTAGATATCCCGTGAATAAACGCGTCGTCGTCCGGAGGCCGCCCGGGATAAAAGGCGTCTCTTTCCTGCTAATTCTCTCTCTGTTCTCCGTTTCCGTCTTTCTTTCTCTCTCTCTCTCTCTCTCTCTCTCTCTCTCTTTCTCTCTCTCTAGCCTCCCGCGTTGCCGCGCACTCGAATTTTCGTCAACCGGACTCTGCGCTTCGTCGGACGGAGACTGCGCTCCTAAACCGAAACAAAGAACGACGCTCCCGACTCGGCCGCCGTCTGGCGGCCGTTTCGCGAATCAGCCTCGCCCGCCTCGATTTATGATTTGTGTGTGTGTGTGGGAATTTTTTTCTTTTTTTCTTCGTCGTTGTATCGTGAAATTGCACGATACGTTCGCGGAATATCGAAAAAAAACTGTTGACAATTAGAAATGTATAACGTAGCTTGTATGTTATATATTTCAAATGGCAAAAGTAGTCATTTTGACTTCAAAATGACGTTATAATAATTATTGTGGCTATTTAGGGTGTTGTAATTTTAAACAATGTTTTTAAAAGATTTTATGAAAAAAAGCTGTTGACAATTAAATATAAAGACAAATGTATATTTTATGTTATATATCACCAGATGGCAAAAGTAATTTTGACATCAAATTATGTCATTTTGATGGCAAAACGACATCATAATTATTGTGGCTATCTGGGATATTATAATATAATTTTAAAAGATGGTTTTTAAAATATTTTATGAAAAAAGCTGTTGACAATTAAATATAAAGGCAAATGTATAATGTATCTTGTATGTTTTATATATCCCAAATGGCAAAAGTAGTCATTTTGATGTCAAATTATGTCATAATAATTATTGTGACTATCTGGAATATTATAATTTTAAAAGATGTTTTCAAAAGATTTCATGCTTTTACTTTTATTCTCCTTATTAAAGAATAATGTATTCTTTATTTAAACTCTTATATAAAAACAAATGTATAATATATCTTGTATATTATATATTCCCAGATAGCGCAAAAGTAGTCATTTTGACGTCAAAATAATGTCATAATAATTATTATGGCTATTTGGAATATTATAATTTTAAGAGATGTTTTCAAAAGATTTCATGCTTTTTCTTTCATTCTTCCTATTAAAGAATAATATATTCTTTATTTAAATCCTTATTTTTCTTCATTGCATCGCAAAACTATGATACGAAATATCGAGAGAAGCTATTGACAATAATATATATAAACATGTATGTACCTTACATCATTATATGACATATAAAACTCCAGATTAAACCAGAAACGATAGAACAATTTATGTAAAAAAAATAAAAAAATAAACATTCACAGATATCTTAAAATGAAAAATGTGAAATTAATATTACTCATATTTTCAGAGATCTAAGTTTTATATAAATATGAATTATAAATTGTATTCAAAAAAGATAGCAAAAGTGAAATAATTTACGCTGCATATTTTTTAACATATAAAATGTATAAATATTTGTAGAAGAATGTAAACCAAGAAATAATCGTATTCTTCCTTTTTATGACAAATTAAACATTTGATGTAAATGTTTGATACACAGAATCATATATTATTTCCTATATTTTTAAGCAAAAAAGTCTATTTGTATTTATCTATAATATAAAAAGATAAACCGTTGATGGACACTAGCTTTATATTTGAATATAAATAACAATAGTAATATTACATAACAGAATTAAATTAATTGTAATTTAATATAGTTATTTTATAATACATTATTTTTTAAATTAATTTTTATGTCACACAAATATACACATGCAAATGTTCTAAGTAACTTCTGCTAAAAGTTGAAAAATTAAACAAATTCATCATTATTCAAAAGACTTAATGACAATTTAAATAGTATAAGTAAGGTATTATATAATAATTAATTCTCTATCAATATATTTTATTAAAATATTAAAAATAATATAAGTAAAATAATATTATATATTAATTCTCTATCAATAAATTTTATTAAAATAATATTAATAATTATATCATATTACTATATTAGTTGTTATATCATATTACTATATCATATTGAATTCTATGTATCAATATAGAAATTCTATATACAAATATAATATTAAGTTTTGTATATCGATGTCCATCAATAGATAATCTTAAAATATATTAAATTGCATCATCAAGATCTAAAGTGACTAAATAAAGCCTTTTATCTCCCACCCCAAATCACATTGGTATGTTTCTTCTTTATACAATGATGACGCTACTCGTTTTATATTTTATACACGAAGCAAATAATACTGGCGCACTAAATAAAATATGAACTGTTCAGTATATATAATGACAAGGAGAATGTCGAGGACGACAGAGAATTTATTCATAGGCCAAATCAGTAGTTTTGTGCTTTCCTCGCATTATTTAGAAAAGAGACGAGTGTATATTTAGAGAGATTAGATATTGATACTGTTTAGTGAGATTAAGTATTATTGTTGTGCATCTAAAGAAAAATATATATTTTGATCGAGACTGACTCTCTAAAATATAATAGAATTAATAATGATATTGATATAAATGTGATATCATTTTTAACAATAATTTTTTAATTATTTTATAATGGTCATTAAAATATCATAATTGTCATAATTTTTATCTTATTTTACAATTGCTAAATTTTTTTGATTATTAGAAAATGTTGTAGTATTATAATTATTTGATATTTATAACTTATTCTGTGTGATTTAATCTTAACATGTTCATGTTACTCCTCGACGCAAATATCAGATATCAAATGAGGTAGATTTATAAGGTATTCACTGTTTCATAAAGTTACTAAATAAATATCTACATTATAAAACAGTTAATAAGCGTTCTTAAAAGAAAACAATTATTTTTATGAATAAAAAATATTTATAATTACCATCAATTCTGGCACGTTGTTCTTTATAAAAAAGTTAACTTTTCACAATAAAGACTTTTGAATCTTATCAATTTTCAACATTTAAAACATTAAAGTAAATTTTTGATTAAAATTTTATCTTGCAGATAAAACAAAGAAAAATAATTTTAAAAAAATTTATTATAAATAAAATTCTATAATACCACATTTTTGTACATTTATAAAGATTGTTCAATATTGAAATTTAGATATCAGAGAAGCAAATAAAATTATTCACCTACATTTTTTTATTAAAAATTTAGAAATGCGCAATGAACGATTTAAAATGACAATTTATTTACTACTGGATGGTCAAATATTGACTTCAACATAATTTAAGCAAAAGACCAAACAAATCCATTGTATAAAATATATTATCAATCGCGAAAATATAAATTTGTTGATTTCTATTTATATCCTTCAGTTAAAATAGTATGTTGAAAGTAAAATTTTCATAGGTTAATTAAAAGATATTAATAAACTTTATACAAACTATCATGATAAATTATTAATTTGAAACCCTTAATTGTATTCATAATTTCTAATTATGCATTGATAAAAGAAACAAACAAGTTTTTTTAGTGATATTTCATGTAATGTTGCCTGCCTATCCATATTAATTATATGTTATCTATAATTTCTCAGCGAATAAAATGGCAGCTTTATTTTTTATCAAGCATGACGCAATTCGCAATTCTGTGCAAGAACAGATATATTTAATACAACTTGTATATAATATATGAAAAAACTCACCTGTCCGTTTCTGAATTGTTGCTGTTGCTGCTGATGATGATAGAGTGCAACTTGTTGTTGAGTCATCTGATTGTTCAAGTAAACTAAATGTTCCGTACCAGGTGCTCCGCTCTATAAAATAGACAAAATATTTGTATAAATACAAAGAAAGCTATTTATCTATCGCTGTATAAAATATAATCGACATGCTAACAATCATTGCTTACTTTTAACTGCATAGGATGTATCTCATATGGTACATTACTCAGATGTACATTATTCATCGTCAATCCAAGTTGTTGAGATTGACTCTGTTGAGGTACACCGAGCTTAGTCATTGAATATTTCCATTTTTCTTGATTCTGAAACAAATTATTTTTCAATTATATAATTTACTTCTGATTATCATAATAAATAATCATATTACAAATATATATTATATAATATAATGTAATATTATATTATAATATCATATTATTATATTATATTATTAATATTGTATTAATAATTTTAATTCATTCTTTAAATAAAAAGAAAGATGCAACAATTGATGAGTATTAAATATAAACTTGATAAATATAACACGTGCATAAATTTCCAATTATTATGAAATAATTAAACCGAATAAGCAGTTTACTAAACATACATTATCAACGATAACATCATCCGCTAGAGCCCATGCTCTGGGAGCTTGTTTCGCTTGGAAAGTCGAAGATTGGGTATTAAATTCTGGTTCTGTAGGTCGTTGAAATACATAACCAACCATGGCATCGTCTTGAGTTCTATTCACCCCCATCTGATGTGTCTGACCAGGTTGAATTCGCATGTTATCTCCTCCAGCCATAACTTGTCCTAACTGTTCCGTATCCTAATAACAAAGCATATATACATCAAAGCTAGAATCATCGTAGGATGCCTATAACATTAATTATACAATAACTTTATATAGTTGCAATCGAAATAAGTCCAATACTCAATTTTGGCAATGTGCACAATTCTATATCGCATTTCCTAATTTTTAATATCAAGTATCACATTAAAATGATCAGATCATCGCTACATCAAGACAATTACGTTTACAATTATGAAAACTCTCAACCGCAGAATATATAATGAAACACGATGAGATTATTTCAGCAAAATTTGACGATGTGCACAATTCTACATCTCATTTCCTAATTTTTAATATCAAGTATTATATTAAAGTATCAGATCATCACTACATATCAACACAATTAAGTTTCCAATTTTCCAAACTCAACCACAGAATATATAATAAAACACGATGAAATTATTTCAGCAAAATTTGACGATGTGCACAATTCTACATCGCATTTTTTTACTTTTTAATATCAAGTATCACATTAAAATGATCAGATTGTCACTACGTCTCGAGACAAGTAAGTTTACCATTTTCAAAACTATCACCGCAGAATATATAATAAAACACAATGGGATTATTTAAACAAAATTTGACGATGTGCACAATTCTACATTTCTCATTTCCTAATTTTTAATATCAAGTATTATATCAAAGTATCAGATCATCACTACATCATGACAATCAAGTTGAAAATTCTGCAAACTCTCAACTGCAGAATGCATAATGCACAAAAGCATAATCCAACATCTCCCTAAGAAACGCCATTACAGTATACATCCGGAATCACGGTTTCTCGACAACAGACATGCAAAAATCCCGAGTCAGCGTCTCGGCAGGGCCACCTCGGCACTCTCGCGCTGACATTCGCAAACTCGACAAATCTCACAGTCGCGTAGGAGACGCCAGGAGGTTATGGCCACCCGATATCTCGACCGGAATTAATCATCGCGCTCTCCTCGCGGCTCCGGCGAATCTCTCGGTTGCCCAATAAAAGGAGCCGATCGAGGCGGGCCGGACTCGTAAATGGAACTCAAAAGAGTACCGTGGGTATGTGGCCGTTGACGGAGGTGTGATGCAGCTGCATGGAGGATGCCGGCTCGCCTCCGGCGCCTCCGCTGCTCGAGTTGAGCCACTTCATGCCTCCTCCTGTCAAAATTCTCGGCGCGGCTGTTGAACCTCGAGAGCCGCTGTCAAACCCGCTACCGAACGCCACGAACTCCTGGGGAGCCGGGAACGGGGGAGGGCACCCTCGTGAAGGTTAACCCTCGTCGACCGGCGTGGATGACTACGACGACGACGACGACGACGCGGATGACGATGACGGTGACGGTGATGCCGCTCTTACGGCGTGCTGTTCCGCGCGTTGCGGCGCATCTCCAGGTCGCCGATGAGGAGGTCGATGCCGACGGGGATGACGTCGACGGGGCGGCTCTCTCTGCTGCTGCTGCGACGACGATGGCGCGTAGATATCAGTCTTGACAGAGGACTTCGGCGGCGAACGCACCGTCCTACCAGCGAAAAGCAGATAATTACAGCAATGGCAGCTGTGTGTGCAGCTCCGGCGCGCTGCTGCCGGATTTTTGACAACACTGTGTACGCGGAGGACACGAAGGGGGAGAGAGAGAGGGGGGGAGAGCACAAAGGAAACCGTCGCGCGAGAGAGAGATAGAAACTCTTATATTCCGGCTAGAGCCAGGCTAAAGTGACGGATCGAGCGCGGATTCGACGTACGAACGAACGGACCGAGAAAAATCGGAGGAAGGAAAGAAAGATGAAACAAGCGAGAAACAAAGGGGAGGGGGAAGAACGGGAAGAATGGACGCGAGAGAGAGATGGAACAAGTGAACGCGAGGAGATGGATGTGGATGAGGAAATTCTTGGAGAAAAAAAAAAAAAAAATTCGTGTTTTGACAGCTGTCAAACTGACGAAATTTTTACCTCTCCTCGGGAAGGAGCGACGCACTCGGCCTTCTTTCTCCGCCTCTCTTCCTCGGTTTTTTTTCTTATTTTCTTTCTCTCCTGCTCTTCGCCCACTCACGTATTTTCTTCTTCTTCTTCTTCTTCTTCTTCTTCTTCTTCTTCTTCTTCTTCCTCTTCTTCTTCTTCGGCTCCCGCCTTCTTTCTCGCCTCTTCACTCGGTCATTTCGTTAAAACTAAGGGCTTAAAATACACTATTCACAGGTATGTACAACAGCCACGCGACAGCCATAGAAACACGACGTGCGTGTTCACCGGCGTACGCGTGTTTCGCGCGCAAGGATGCTGCGTGCGCGATTTCAGAGGGGGTGGGCGGGGGTGGGGAGAAGAGACGGAGAGAGAGAGAGAGAGAGAGAGGACGATTGATGTGTCATTCGCCCATCATCGTCGCGCCAATTTGCATTTTTTCGATTTTTCTCGTATTTTGTGTCGATAATCAAACTTACTCACATAATTTTTTGCGTGACTTCGACGAGTTAAAATTAGAAGAAAAAAACCTCGTGCGTGAACGTTGCGTTTGTAACTGCAATGAAAATTCAATTTTTATGGAAAACGACGGCGCCATCTGTCGGCGAAAAATGGAGGCTTTTGGCGCGAAATTTAAATACCATTCGAAATTGAATCGCGCGCACAATTATTCTCGAATAATAGCGATCTTTATAATAATGTTAAATAATATCATTTTATAATAATATAATAATAAAATATATAATTTTTTGTGTTATAATAATATTAAATTTTTAATATTATATATTTTTTTATATACATATACCTAAAATAATATTTTAATCTTTATAATAATGTTGTCTTTTATTCTGTCAACAGTTCTCAAAACTCGATAAAGTTTCTTCCAATAATTAAGGATCGCGTTAATTACTGTCGAAAGAGGTTAAGAATGAGAACCCCAGGGTTATCATTATTAATATTCATAAAAAAGACATAGTTTTAAGAAATATATCATATACCCAGATAGCCACAGGAATTATTATGACATCATTTTGATGTCAAATATTTGTATATATTTGTGTTTCTCGATGCACTTGGACGAGTAGATAAATAAAATGCGGAGACGATTTTGACAGATTCCGGAGATAAATCGACATAAAGACTGCACGTCATTCAAAGTCTATCGAGATGCTATTTTGCGATTCTCGAAATATCGAAGTCGTCGATAGCGGCAATTTTACGCAACAACAAATAATTATTAAACAGAAATAAATTTTAAAATAATTTTTATATGAAAAAAAATATATATATTTATTATTATATATTAATATTATATATATTATATTATTATTATTATATTATATTATATTATTATTATTATATTATTATTATTAATATTATATTTCATATAACAAAATTAATTTGCAAAAATTTCTTCATTTTATATGGAATTTTTTGATATTTGAATAGAATATAAAAAATTTTAAATATCTATGAAAATTATATATGAATGTATATATGTATATTATTAATAGAAAAGTGCTGAGAGGAAGAGGAATATTTATTTGTTCCCCCTTGAAATATCATTATAAAAATCAAGCATTTGCTCTCTTCTTTTTAATAAATATTAGAATATATGTATTTATTTATACATGTAATATTTAATATAAATATAAAAATGACAATAATAAAATAACAAAAAAATTAAATTCCAAAAAATTAAAAAAAAATATGTAAAAATTTTTTTTGAACTAAAAAATAAGCTTTTAGAGCGTCAGAGTGACAAATGATTGATAAGCGTCTCTTTCGTAAGTCAGCTGATTACGAGCACAAGTGGTTGACACGTAAGTAGCTAGAAAAGCGGTTCAACGAGATTGCATGAAAAAAATATAAAAAAATAAATAAATAAAACCAGTAATTTCGTTCACAAACACAGCTTTGGCGAACTTAGCGCGCGATATAGTGATGCTTATTTATGTTCTGTGAGCGTGAGACGAAATAGGGACGAAGGGATTCCTTATACCGTGTGTAAATCAAATAATCCAATAGTTGTGCGGGGATTTTCGTGTAAATGAAATTTCGCATGACACAATCGGCGATTAATATCCTTCGTCATCGTTCATAACATTATAATTATATGCATGTATATATATATATATACATATATATATATATATATTTTTCGGAAAGATAGAGAGATAATAGAGGTTAAAACAATCGCAAATATAGAAACGGAAGTAATTAACGTTCCTTCGTATTCTCTCTCCTCGTTGCTTCGTTCATTCGTAGATCAGCTCGTATTTATTTTTTAATTTCCTTATTGTAGCGAGGAAATTATTCAATTTCATTGTTCTTTATTAAGTATCATGGAAATCCAATAAAAAAAACGGAGAAAGCTAGTGATACTTTTAGCGAAATGTGTCTATAGTGTCAATATATATGTACGGATCTAAAATCGTTTTTGTACCTAAGATGTGATAAAAATTATATTTCTGCATCGTTTACACTGATTTTATATTATGACATATATCAAATTTGAGAATGCGCATAAAAATTACTTGGAAATATATTAGAAACTTTACATGTATATATTTAAGCATAAAAGAATAGATGTATTTTATTAAAAATTAAAAAGTACATGTTATTTTGTTAAAAACTCGACATTATTCTGTTGTACTTTCAGGTATCGTAATGTTGTGACACATCACAAGCAAGGGTACATTGTTCAAAATGCCAGCGATTTGGTCCGGACGACCTGGTTGGCTAGGAAAGTTTGGGATAGCATTACTGATGATATGGTTTATAGTATTAATTATATCCATTGTGCATATATTCAAATCCAATTCCCTGTCAAATCGAGATGCCAGTACTGCCAATAAAGAGAATACACAACGCTTAGCACAAATGGTTAGCGACTTTGAAGTTCTGAAGAAGCAAAACGATGCGTTAAAGAACTTCATTTTAGGGTATGTTTACGCATTAAGAATCTGTTTAAAAAAAACATTCATTAACATTGTGAAATTGAAATTTTAGACATGGGGATATTTCTATTGTATAGGCTAATTTATAATAAATATATATTAATTTATATAAAAAAATAATTTATATTAAAAATTTTAATTTACAAAGTAACATAATTTCCAGAGAAGGACCAAAATCTATACAGGGTGATCACTTAGGAGCCATACAAGATAAGTTGGGGAAGGCGTCAGCTTATTATGATCTGATAGAGCATCAGGATGGATCGCAGCACGGCATTCCTTCCTTGGAACACGAAGAAATGCGACGACGATTGAGAAATGATATTCAGGAGACGTGGTAATTACGATTGAAACCGAATATTCTTAATGTATAATACAAAAAAGATGATCAATTTGATCATATGCATCATAGGTATTATATAAGCGCCGAATTAAACAAATTTAAAAAGCACATTGATGAATTTACATATGATCAGAGGGAGAAAGAGATACAAGATGTGCTGAAAAATGTATGGGATCACAAAAAATCACTTATAATGAATATCGATAAACTTAAGAAAGTAGATGGTTATGAAGAGTGGCGGGAAAGGGAAGCAAAAGATTTATCTGATCTTGTTCAGAGAAGATTTAGGTAATAAATAACAACTTGTCACTATATTTAAATATATTTAATATATCAATCTTGCAGATTTAATCTAATTGCTCATTTTATTGATTTCAGATATCTGCAAAATCCTACCGATTGTAATAAAGCAAGGAAATTGATATGTAGTATAAATAAAGGATGCGGCTTTGGCTGCCAGGTAAAAGAATTAAATTATGCTAATTAAATCCTTCAAAAGGGCCAAGTAAAATAAATGCATCTCTTATTTCCAGGTTCATCACATTACGTACTGCTTTCTAGTAGCTTATGGTACAGAAAGGACACTGATATTAAAATCCAAAGGCTGGAGGTATCAGAAGGGCGGCTGGGAATCTGTATTTAAACCTCTCAGCGATACTTGCTTATCTACAACAGGTGTTTCGCATTCCAATTGGCCTGGTGATCCCTCTAAGCAAGTAATATCTTTGCCGATAGTGGATAATGTTTATCCAAAACCAAGGTTCCAGCCACCCAGCGTACCTGCAGACCTAGCGCCAAGATTAGAGAAGATTCATGGTCATCCCTTAGTCTGGTGGGTGGGACAAGTATTGAAATATCTGATGCGACCTCAGGATCAGATGAAACGAACGCTGGAGAAAACGAAAGAGAGACTCGGCTTCAAGAAACCTATCGTCGGCATTCACGTACGCAGGACGGATAAAGTCGGCACGGAGGCAGCTTATCACGACATAGATGAATACATGACTAAAGTGGAGCAGTATTTCGACGAGCTTGAGACCAAGCCGGACGTAAAGAGGGTTTTCATAGCTAGCGATGATCCGAAAGTGATAACGACTGCTAAAAAGCGTTATGCGAATTACGAGATAATAGGTGATCCGGAGATTGCCGAAACGGCGTCTGTAGCGAAGCGATATTCGGATGCCTCGTTGCAGGGAATCATTATCGACATTCATCTCCTGTCCGAGTGCGACTACTTGGTGTGCACGTTCAGTTCTCAAGTGTGTCGCGTCGCGTACGAGTTGATGCAAACCTTCTACGTGGACGCGTACGATAGATTCACGTCCCTCGACGATATATATTACTACGGGGGACAAAATCCGCATCCCCACGTAGCTATTTTGGATCACAAACCAAGGAAGAGTGGCGAGCTGGAATTGAAGGCCGGAGACCTGATCGAGGTCTTCGGTAATCATTGGGACGGTTTCTCTAAGGGATACAACACTAGAACTAGTATGACAGGATTGTTTCCTAGTTTTAAAGTTAAAAATCCCGTTGACGCCGTAGATTTTCCAAAATATTCCAATGTTCCTCTGCTGGAAGGTAAAGCCGATTAAATCGGAATTGTAAAGCCGACAATTCTCTCTCTGTTTATATAGAAGATGGAGAGAATTATCAGAGCTTCGACGAATCATTATTTCTCTTCAAATCAAATTTTTATGATGTTAGGAAAAATAATATGGCACGGTGTATATATATTTTGCTACTTGTAAATGACAATTTTAATGCTTGTAAATTCCTACAAATGTCCATGACTTGTCAAATAGGAATCTAATGTATCACAATTACATAATCATGTTTAATTTTAAAAAAAAATTGCAAATATAATTTATATTGAATAATATAATAGAAGTTTTCAAAACACAATTGTGATTTTTTACATATGAAATCGTAATAGTAATAATAATAATAATAATAATTAGTTGATACTTTATGCAGCTATAGAAGTGCAATTAGGATTAAACTCACAATTGCAAATATGTAGTAATACAATACAGATACAATATTTGTAAGATTTTGATATATTTTCATTGAAGTTACGAAGTGGTCGTTGATTTGATGAGAGATTTAATTAAAGAGAGGAATAATTATATGCCGAATCATTATATTTTGAATTATAATGACTCGAAATACAGTATTTCGATATTCTTAATAATCGATAAGCTGTATTCCTTCTGTATTATGTACATAATATAGAAACAATGGACTGAGAAAAGGATTTCTTACCGCGCGTACTGAAGTATCCAACATTTGTGCCAATCAATCATTGAAAAGTGTTGATGAGTTACAATTTTGCGATTTCACTGGAAAATACGTAAAGAAGATACAATCACAACTTTCTATTCTCGTTTACTGCGGACTCATCGTGTTTTGTAAATAAGTTTGCCAAAATTTCGAGAGACATTGCTTCAGCAATCAATAATATACATATTTTAATAATCCTTGACTAACAACTCAATGTTCACAGCGTACAAAATTGTATAATATATAATTTACATATTCATCATATTTGAACATTTCTAAAATTTAATCTATTATGCATGATTTATGTAAATTATGTTCATTATATAATATATATAATAAATGCACGTGCGAACATCGAGCTAGGCTTGGGCCTATCTTAAATACATGGAAATTTTCCTTGTGTATATATACATATTGTAATATATTTTATACGCGAAACACGAGCGAGAATTGTTATTATAAGATTTGAATTTGATTTTGACTAATAAAGACTTAATTCATAAAACACACGTTTATGATTTCTCAATCTTAGGTAAAACATGAATCGCATTTTATGTAGAGATAGGTTCACAAATTTTATACGCCATAATATTCCATATTTTTATGATAAAAGTTTCATTTTGAACAGTGTTTACTCTTTATAAAGAAGAAAGTCTATATATTTTTTTAAATAACATATCGCCGATTTATTTCTATATATATATGTATAATAATATATATACATGAAAGATTATAGTACATCAATATAAAGATGTGTTTATATTTATTTATAAGAAAAACTATGTTAGAAATAATTGCCATTAGTCGCGTATACAAATTATGTAAAAAGTAGTTTTATCTGTAATTTTTTTTAATCTTGTTTTTTAAAAATACAATATAAATGATTGTAATGATAAAAGTGGATGAAGATCATTTATATCAGATTGTCATCGGCAGAAAAAAAATGAAACTTGATAACTGAAATAGATGTAGACAATACTGCTAAATAGAACAATATGCAAATAAAAATAAGCAACACAATCATCTCGTGCGTAATGAACATTTATATTCAATTACATTAAAAGTATTAGTATTTGATTCGTGATTGATATTCAATTATATTAAGCTCGAGTTACAAAGTCCTTTCAATGCAATAAATACGATAATTGTCCTCATTCTTATTTCATAAGTCTCATTTTATACATTGTTCGATAAAAATGGCAAATTAATGAGATCATGGAATTTAGAAATACTTATACATCTACTTTGAGTTCTTTAATCTTCGATATATAAACTAAATTTTAAAAGATAACTTACATTTCGAGATAGAAGATACGCTTGTGCGATAAATATAATTATATGTCCAATTATTACAAATCAATGTTTCTGAATCGATGAATCAATATTTTTCTTTTATACAGAAAATTAATTTAATCGAATATCAACTCTGATATTTGTATTTGCTGTGAGTACTTGTTGCTCTTTTTTCCCCATAGCCGAACTTAAAATCTATCATTAAAATAATTATTTTCACCAAGACTGCAACTATATTTTTATAGACCTTGTATATATTTTGACTGCGAAACAAAAGAAAAAGTAATGATTTTATGGACAAATCATAATACGCACTTGGGGAATAGTCAGAATAATTTCCAGTGTATAAAAGATATATATTGACAGATATATATCAAATATTATTTCACGAATATTGACTAGGTTATACTTTTACAAGATATGCAATCAACGAGATTTAATCATAACAATCAAAAATAAAAGCTATTTATAATTAATATATATTTTTTTTATTTAACTTATTTTACAAATACGAAATATTTATGTGTGCACGAGATGTTCGACCGCAATTGGATAATATTTTAATGGCAGATATTGCAATTCAAAATTAAAAAAAAAAAATTATTTTATTAAGTTTGTATCTTTATCAATGTAATCTTTGAATCACAAGGGATAAAAAAATTTCTAACAGATTAAATTTCAAAATTATAAAAATAAGTAATACAATATTATATTCTGTAAACTTTGTGCAAAATTTTCAGTCAATATTTAATTGACATTATATAGCCAATGTGTGTTAATAATTATAAAACGTAATTAATCAAATTTGTATTTAGAAAAAATCAAGATTTCGGATTTTTCAATTAAAAAAATCTATCATTAAAATATTTATCGATGGTGGTGAGCCAGTCCATACATCGCCGTGTGAATTACAATTTATTGTCACAATAATACTACTATTATATTCCTTTTGCAAATTTCATTTTTAATGTTTTTTCGCTTATTTAAATAATTTTCTTATTTAAATATGAATTATTTTAAAAATGATTAATTTTGTGATTTATATAAAATTATTGGCTAATATTTTTATAGATATTACCGGTAATTTTATATACACTAATTATATAACATAGAGATGTATATATGCAATTTCACTATATAAAGATAATTTTATGTAACAATCATGATCGAAAAGTAACAAAGATAGACAAATTTTAAATACCGTAAAGTTTGTATTTATAATTGAACAATATTATGAATTATAATGTACGGAAAGTGCAATATACAATGTTTCATGGTTATAATCCCTTACACATCTTTGTGTTCCAGATTCCAGTGTATTACGGTTTGAAAGACAGCTTGGTTTAGTAAATTATAAATTACAAAAAAAAAAAAAAAAAAAAAGGTAAGATAAAAGTCAACCCCAACAATACTGGAAATTGAATTCTGACTTTACACTAAATAAAATTACAAACAACATTATAGCACTTGTGTATAATGCGAACAATGTGATTGGGTATCCTCTCCAAATTTAATAGAATATAACTATACTTAAGAAAATGATGTCTGATTCACATTTACGTTACACAACTAAAAGATATGGATATCTCATCTGTGTTGTGCAAATATAATCCTTCGCTTTCCGTAAACCATTCAATTCAAATGCAAATAAGCAGATCCAAAAAGTTCTTTTCGTCCTTCCTAAGTTACAATTGACATTATTTCTTTACCACATATTCCGTTTATTGATTTAGCGTTCGTCGTTCTCCAATGATATTTTCTAGTTTTCGCGCAACAAAAGTCGCGGGTTTTTTAGGAGATGTACTCTCTGTCATTTCTACATCCGTGTCATCAGAAAGTAGTCGTTTTCCTACGCCCTTTTTCGCATCCACAGAAATCATCATCTTATTAATAGCTTCTAAATCCTGAAATGGAGGAAACAAAATATATATTGTATATCATGTATACATATGCAGGGTCTCATTTTAATCGATCACCCTCAAACATTTTTTTCATTTTTGATTGCAACAAAATACTTTAAATAAAAGTTATTTGATTTAAAGGGGAACAGAAGATAGCGTTAGTGACTTTTTTCTAAAAGACGTTTTTCAAGGTAATTTAAAGGTCATTTACATTTTTTGAATGGACTCACCATATTTTTTTAAAATAAATTGATTCCTTGTAATTTTTGGCATAAAAAGTTATAAAGATAAGATGGCCAAAAAAGATATTTTATATTTAAATTTGACATAATTTTACATACACTATGAAATATCTCGTAAAATATTTATTTTTCTACAATTTTATTTAAATACTTTTATACATAAAATAATGAAAGAAATCAATTGGTATAAAAAAAAACATAGTTGTTTGAAAGAAAAAATATGTAGCTGCTAGTTACATACAATTAATAAACTTGTTTAAAAACAACTATATGTTTTCTTTACACCAATTGATTCTTTTCGTTATTTTGTGCATGAAAGTATTAAGGTAAAATCGTTGAAAAATTAGTTTTACGAAATATTTCATAGTTTATGTAAAATTATGTCAAACTTAAGTATAAAATATTTCATAAACCATTCAATTTTTTGCCATCTTATAACTTTTTGTAGTGAATATTGCGAGAAATCAATTTACATAAAAAATGTAATTAACCTTTAAATGACCTTGAAAAGAACTCTTTAAAAAGAAGTCAGTGGTATCATCTTATGTTCCCCTTCAAATCAAACTTATGTTTGAAACATTTTGTTGTACAATCAAAAATAAAAAGAAAAATTGGGGGTCATCGATTAAAATAGGACATCTAAGAATTAAAGAGAAAATTTAAATTTATAACTACTTGAATTATATTGTTTCAATTACAAGAAAATCTATATAATTATTTTAATGTCATTAGTAAGGCGCGTAATGGAAAATATATTGCACAGAGAGAATTTTTCGTTATATTTTACCACAAAATTTATTACTATAATGCTTGATAATAAGCCGAAAATGTATTATGCTGCATATTAAAATTATTTAATCATGAACGATTAAGCTGGATTAAAAATATTACACTGCATTGTAAAATTTATATATTTTATATGTTTACTTGTTTGGCATCTATTCTATTTAAAACACTTACAGAATCATAAGTTTTTAATATGTTTTAAAATTATTGAAATTTTACTAAATATTTTAGTAAAATTAATCAAATGTTTTATAACTTATGATGGTAGATATTAATATCATATTTTATTGTGGTATAAATATTAATAAGAGAAACTCTTATAAAATTCTTCCAATATTCTTCCACGATTACTATGAATTTTATGATAAATTCTAAGAGAAAATTCTCTCTCTGTAGGAATAAATTAAATATTAAATGTTAAGAAGAAATAAGAATAAATTGAACACAAATTGTTCTACTGTGTAGATTAAAATCAATTGTACCTTGGCAGGACTACGACTGAAGCAGTAACTTAATTGCGGCGCCGGTGACGCGCTGATAGCCTTCGGATTCAGGGTACGTGTCATAATACTACCGGTAACACGTCTGACCGGCGAGTTAGCAGGTGCGTTTCCCTTCGGCAGAGGACTCAACGAGAGATTCATGACGTTACCGCGCGCCGATCCGAATTTGTTCGCGTATTCCTTGACTTGCGGGACGTATACCGTATTATAAAACTTAATTAAATCGCCTCGCTCCTCTCCGTCGAAGTTTTGCGACGTCCCAGCCATGTTCGTCGGGGTCGGCGGAGTGATATTCTCCGCCACGGCGCCGTTATCCTCCGACTTCTCGTTATTGTTGTTACTGCTCGTCGTGGTCATGTCCACGTCGTTAGAGATTTTCTTGATAAGAACGGACCTGTAAATATGCGACTCCGCCTGCGGCTGGAGCCGATAACAGCGCATAATCTCGGTGAACGAGTTCCTTTCCATCTTCACGAGTTTACATATCACATAAATTGCACACATTAAGATCTGATCGAGGTGTCGATCCTTCATCAGCTCGGTACGCTCCTTCACGGAGTACTCGAAGATCGTCCAGATCTTCTTCTTGTCGGTGTCCGGGATCTCCAACGAGTTGCACAGATCCTGCATGCGAACGCACGCGAGATTGTAGAACTTGCGGAAGAACAGCGCCACGGAGCCCGTTCTCCTGGGTCGAGCCGCGTCTTTGTTCGCTCCTTGCGCGGAATTGTTACTCGAGGCTTGCGCGCCCGAGGCTCTCGAAACCGCGTCGGGTACCAGGAGGATTCTTTGGCCGTCTAATAACATTCCTCGGTTGGAGGATAGTACGCTCTGCCCGACTCTCAGGACACTCTGCCCGGTGATCCTGGTCTCGGGGAATAAGCGTTTCTTTGCTATACCGGATGCTGCGATAGGCGACTGAAATCTAGACAAGTTAAAAACAATTAAGGTGCGATCGGGATTATATCCTCGAATTTATTACACATATATATGACTTTTCTATAATATTTTGAATAATTTTTTCTATTTTCTATTTCTAATTTAATTAAATTAATTATTTATTAAATAAATAAGGAACACTAGTTTATTACCTATTAAAAATTGAGCAATTTTTTATAAAACTTACATAAGATTTTGATACTGAAATAGATCATCAATATAAAAATCACATAAAATTTTAATAAAAACTTAAATATTGCAAAGACATGTTAGACGTGTTTTTATTAAATGCTAAATAAGAGTAAAATTATCAAAAGAGCAATTTTTTTTAACTTCCTTGAATCTAATTCTCTGATTTTTCAAGATAAAACAAAATTCATTTGCAGTTTTTCCCCGAGAATATACACCCTGTTTATATATCGCATATGTACATTCATACAATTTTAATTTACGAAGAAATTAGAACTTTTTCCACCACATTTCTTCTCCTTTTAGGCCTATGGTAGAGAACTAAACGCAAGTTCTGTAATCGTAGATATAAAGTAAGGCTTGTTGTACACACATATTACGTTTTTCTCTGCTTTACATCTATCGCTACGACAGACGTAAGAACTTACGTTTAGTGCTCTGCTATAGATACATACCTTTCTGAAGCAGACGAAATCGGACTCTGCTGAACGTCATGATGAGTACGATCTCGATCCAAAGCAATCCGTCTCAAGACGGGTTGACCAGGTGCATTTGGATCGATAATTTCTAAAGTACCAGGTAAGGAAACCTCCTCGCAGCTCGGCACACCGTCCGACAAAGATTCGATTGTTTGCCAGAGAGGACTATCACTCCGCCAAGCCAGAGACTCCAGGATCTTCTCCTCGATCTGATTCAAGTGCTTGACAACGTCTCGCGACAATTGATCCTCGGCTCTTACTATAATTTCTATGACCTTATAAAAATAGTACGCATCTAGATTCAAAGCCTTTAATATCCATGGAAACATTTTGTCGTTGCTCTTGTACGAATAAATAACTATCTCGAGGCAGCAGGCAAACAGGCACTGAATAAAAACTTCATTTAAAAGGAGGTTCTGCAAATATAAACAAATATTAATATATAAACAGGAGAGCAATAAAATCTGAAGATTATATAGCTAATTTATATAAACTCACAGTTATGTCATCATTCGGTTTTTTACGCTTCTCGTCGTTCAAAATCATTTCTAGTAACTTATAAAACAGAGTTTGTCCCATGACAAGACGCTTCTTTCCAAAGTCGGATGTCGAACCGTCATTTACATTGTTATTATTGTAACTTGCGCAGAATTGTTCACCAATCTGTTTAACTTTTGCTTCAAGCGAAGATTTAACATCTTGGGAACAATTGTTCAGCATTTGTAGTAAGCCATCACTTGGAGCAGATTGCCCGGCTATCAGAGCTTGCAACTTGATGACGCTTTGAGTTGCCGTTGTCACTGGTGTTATATTAGACATATCTTTTGATCGAAGGTATTTACGGCCAGTCAATGGTGTGGGAGGTGCTAGATGCTGTATAGGCTTTAAAAAAAATAAAAATTCATTTATATATCTATTATAGAAATAGATTAATATATATATCAAATATTAATATTAAATTAGTATTATATAATATATATAATATTATATATGTATTAATTAATATTAATATTAAATTAATATTAAATATTTTTCTTTAAACTTACCCCAGCGTACTGTTCCTTTTGCAATTTGCTCATTTGTAGTTTTTCATGAAAATCATCAATCATTTGTGTAGGAGAACCAATGTTTTCACTAGCATCATGGCCTGAAACAAATCATAAATTGATATTAGAATGGGTGGTTGTAATTTAAAAGAGTAATATAAAAAAAAAGAGAAAATCGCTTTTTCGTTTAAAATAACAAACTTTTCATTTAAGTAAAGGAACATTGTGGAGTTAAAATGTAACCAAAAGAAATTAGTTTTCATTAAAATCATTCAAATGTTAAAAGCACCCTCTCAAAATATAAGAATTTCTCACACTCAATGTTATATCCCACCTTTTAAGACTACGTCTTTAGCAAACTCGTCATTCTTACTAATGTCTTGGCCAGATCTATCCGAATTTGATATGCTGCTCAAAATTACTCTTCTCCAATCAGCTACAAAGCACAGTCACGACAAAGCAAATACACAAATTTGTTTCAAGAGAAAAAAAAACTTAAAATAGATAAATTACTAGCAATTCTTTTTTTTAAACTCTTTCTTCTCTTTTTTTTTTCAACTAGAAACATTATCAATCTACACATTCAGATAGCTTCATTATAAGGTATAAATTATTTATTATAGTATATGTTATAAGCAACTAATAATAATAAAATGTAAAATATTGAAAAGAGAAAGACAAAATTTTTTAATGTTGATTGATATTAAATACAATTTTAATAAAAATTTTTAGCAGGACTAAAAAAAGTTGCAAATAAATTATTAATTGCACAATATTTACAGATTTTTGCTTAACAATGTAAATATTTACAAAAGCGATATAAGCTAGCATAGAACATGCAAAATCATATTTCAAGCTTTCAATAATGCATGTATCAAATTTTTTTTGGATGTGTTTTTTAATTATCTTATGAAAATTTTCAAATAATAATTAAATAACAATTTTACCTAAGAAAATTCTTTCATCAAAGTCTCCAACGCTCAAAACACGCTGTTCATAAGCCTTGTTAACAGCTTTACTGTTGCCATCAAAATTCAATGCCTCTAATATACCAGAAAAGTTTGATTGATCGCCACGCAGGATTTTTTCATTAAATAGCTTAATGATATAATTTTTCATGCAGTACTCCTTTATAACTTTAGCGTCAACAGGGATCGCTTCGTGACGTTCGCACAACAAACTAACAATGCAGTCTGCTGTTTGCGGAGGAGTATAGTTCTCATCGTTAAAATTTGCTGGCAATCCTATAAAACAAAAAATTTAAATACAAATGTAAAATATAGATATATAAAATTATTCTCGTCTGTTCTATTAAATTGGATACTCACCAGGAAATTTGGGATTCAATAAATCTTTTCTATTGGATAACAGAGCATTGCTGTATATAAGATCGCAGCAGACCAATAAGAGATGGTAAGAATTAACAAGATCATCCAAGATATCAGGAATTGCACCTTTTATGCATATAAACAGTGTCCAACAGAATTCAAAGACTCTAGCAGGTGTACAAGGTATCGCTTTATGCCTTCTAGACCTAGGCGGTCTAGAAACATCCTCTCTTGGATCCTTGAAGATATCATTGAATATTGGTTGATACTTCTTAAATATCACCATAGACACGGAAAAATTTTTTTCTAGCTTCTCTATTTTGGTGCGAAAATCCTGTGGCATATTGGCCATATCCGCCCATGATTTGCTCTTTGTAAAGAACTGTATCAGCGGAAGATTACACAATTGCAAGAGACGTGTCAGCGACACACAATTCCCTTCCACATTAGCACCTGTTCTTCCCACTGTCGGTGCAGAGGACCTTCTACAAGCTACATACACTGCGCAACCTATCCAATGCAACTGATCACCCTGTAAAACAAGTTTCCCCTTAGACTCCGATGAAATACATCAAAATATCATTAGAGAACAAAGCAAGAGGAGGAAAAAAATGTCATTATAACAGAAAATGAAGATTGCCCAAGTAACTGTTTCAATATTTAACGACAATATAACTGCGATTAAAAAATATATAACAATATTGCAGAGAAAACTTGTAAATCGACACTTTTACTGCGATTTAAACACTTTAATTCTTAATCTTTATTATTAACATTTTTGCGCGGATTAATATTTGCAAAAAAAAAAAATCGTTCGGGCCGAAAAAAATATTTCGGGCCCGCGACGCAGGTTCAATAAATGAGCCACCTCCAGAGTGTAGTTCTGCCGGATAGTTTCGTAGGATCTCCAGGCCTCGGACGCGGCTGTCGCGTCCATGTTCAGCTTCTGGCAGAGATCCTGGTGCTGGCTATACGTCGAGTCCTCGCTGTCGTCCGACTGCCCCATCCTGCGCGCCGTAATTTTCAGGCCAAGTCGCGAAACTGTCACAGACGTGAAGAAGCCGCGGGTGGAAGAAATGTTACTTTACATCCGACATACAGAAACTCCGGCTCCGCCGTCGTACCGAGGCTGTTGCCGCGGGGGCTTGGCGGGAAACGACACGAGCGCCGACATCTTTGCCATGTTGGCGGGAAACGTAGAGCGGTCAGGTGTGCAAGCTCGCCGCGAGAGGGCACTCGGAGAATTTTCGTTTCCTCCATTTCCGGTTCCGGTAGTCGCCCATAGCAAAAATAGTATTTTGACGTCAAATTAGCTCATTTTGACAGCAAAGTGACGTATTTTGACAGCAAAATAAAATGACGTATTTTGACAACAAAAGAAAATGACGTATTTTGACAGCAAAATAAAATTACGTATTTTGACAGCAAAATAAAATGACGTATTTTGACAGCAAAATAAAATGACGTATTTTGACAGCGAAATAAAATGACATATTTTGACAGCAAAGCAAAAGACGTATTTTGACAGCAAAATGACGTATTTAGACGTCAAATGACGTCATTTTCACATCAAAATGACGTCATAGGCCGGTATTCGGGGATGCCAGACGATCTGTCTTATCTATCTTATCTGTCTTATGTCCGGTTCTACAATACGTCGTATGTCGCAGTTGGATGTCGGAACCATGGTCCGTAGATGAACGACAGGAGAAGTAAGGTCGTCGCATTCATTGTTTCAGCATTGGGCCCCAAAATGGCGCCGCCGATCTAGCTACCGGACAGCTGTTCAACTATAATTTTTTTTTTCACTAATGCTCGTTCTACAATACGTCGTATGTCGCAGTCGGATGTCGGAACGTAAGCAAGGGTCCAATGAGAAAATTTCTTTTTTGAAAACAAAATTTTTTCATTGGAAAATCACGTTCCGACAACCGACTGCGACATACGACGTATTGTAGAACCGGTCTTAGTACCATACATAACCGCACATATGCATATATACACATGCAAGGTCTATAGATGAACGAAGGAAGAGGAAGGAAGGTCCTCGCATAAACCGCCATTTTGGGGCCACGAAATTATGTGTGTGTATGTCGGTGTGTCTCGTACGAAGTATTAAGGTGCAATTTCACGTGCCGCTAAAACAAGTGACAGATTTGTCGCTTGTAATCCAGCATCAACAATTTTGTAGTTTGAATCAGTTCAATTACAAAGCATTTACTGCTTAAACGCTTAACTTTCAATTTTGTCGCGCTGCCTATTCTTTTCATGTACAAAAATGATTGCTGTTTAATTCAGCGACAGAAGTTGGTATGTGATCATTTTCGTTCAAACAATCGGTTTCAGCGGCTCGTGAAAAGACACTTTTAATGAAAAAAACTGTAGTTGAATAGCTTTGTCCAGTGGCTGGATTGGCGGCGCCATTTTGGGGCCCAATGTTGAAATATGAATGCAATGACCTTCCTTCCTCTCCCGTCGTTCATCTACGGACCTTGATACACATGCATATACACACACATATGCGTAAAAATTTATTAATGTGGGCGTGTGTGTATAACTTTTTTATTAGATTTATAAGGTGATATTCATAATCCGTTCTTATATTTAAGATCGTTTTAAGACCGGATTTACAACAGGTGTAGTAAGCTCTAAGCTTTAAGAAATTTATCAATCACAGTCAAGAATGAGGGGAATAATCAACTATGATTGATCAATTTCTTAAGGCTTAAGGCCGGATCTACAATAGGTGTAGTAAGCTGTAAGCTTTAAGAATTAATTCACCAATAACAGTCGATTATTCCCTCATTTTTGACTGTGATTGGTGAATTTCTTAAGGCCAGGCAAACTCCGAATTGATATTGGAGACCTCGTGCGGTGACAACGCGAAACTCCGGTTTCAGTGTTGCCAACGCCGAGAAACCAATTCTCGGGTTTTATGTAGTGGTGTATGTCTGTACACGTACATACACCAACTGCATCGCTCACGCGGACACACGTAAGAGAGACAAGGACCGATAATCACGTGTTCTCCTTGTTCATCTACCGTGCCGGTATACGCGAGATGCCGCCTGAAAATGCTTTCTGGCCTTCCGTAGCAGAAAGCAGTAACGTAGCAAAACTAATAAGCACCCACTTTTTGGAATGTATATATGGTTATGCACATATGTGCATAACGTATATATATATAACATATATATATATATATATATATATATATTATATAAGGGATATGTTGATTATATTCTTGATTTCTTTTTGATTATTGATGCTATTGTATAATTTGCTCCAAATACTTATAACGTGAAAGAACGTTGAGTAATGTATAATCAATGCAAGGATGTTCAGTATATCATCCAGTATATAAATTAGAGTTCAAATATATCAATATCAATTTTTTTATAATATATATATATATATATATTAGAATATAGAAAAATGATAAAAAAATATATTTCGGCGATTTAAAAATTTTTTAATATATTGAAAATATTTTTACTACATACACTATATATAAGTGTAAAATAATTCAGAAAATAAATTTAATAAAAATCTACATACCAACTGTGTGCATGTGTGCAATTGATTTATTACTTGAAATTTATTTACGGAATTATTTTGCATTTATATATTTATAGTATGTGTAGTTGTAAAATGATTAAAATATTTTCAATATCAAATTTTTAAGTTTATCGCCTATATAAAAAATATATTTCTATGATTTTCTATATTCCAATATATTATAAAAAAATTGATATTGATATATTTGAACTCAAGTTTTTTACGTGATTAAATATTCTTGCATTGAGCCATCATACGTTACTCGTAAGTTCTTTCACGTCATAAGTACTTATGTAGCAGAGAGAAAGAAATGAGAGTTATACAATGTAACATCAATAATCTTATATATTATAATCTTATATATTATATATATGTAATATTTCATTTATTTATAAAAAACATTTTATAAATAAGTAAAATATTATACAGACAATGTACAAGATGTTCAGTTTGTGCCATAACAAGCTTCAATCAATAATTATTACTCCAATGAGTATAATTCACAATAATTTTTATATAATATAATAAATATTTGAATATATAAAAATATTTTTAAAAATTTGTTTTAAAAATTAATTGAAAAAAAATATTTAAAATATTTTTTTATATTTAAAATATTCTTTTCCTCAATTAATCTTAAAAAAAATATTTTTAAATATTTAAAAATATTTAAAAATACTATATATTATATAAAAATAATTGTTGATTATTATATTGGATTATTAATTGAATGAAGCTAGAGCTTTTAATATGGCTTTTAATACTGCTTGACAAGGAGAGAGCATCATTCCATCTTTGTCTCTCTTACATCGCATATGTAGTAGCGTCCATGTAGGTACAAACACTAAAAAATATTAAATTTAATTTTTTTATTGTTTTGAATAATTTTATCATTAATATACTTATTTTCAGAACTATTTCAATTTTTATTTCATACTTATGTTTATATAAATTATAAATTAAAAACATATCAAAAATGTAATACATATTAATAAAATGCAAATACATATAGAAAATTAATTATAAAATGTCATCTTAAAATAGTTTTTATTTTTGTTCTTTATTTACATATGCATACATATACAAAAAAATAAAAATAATATGATAGCCTTTTTGCTGACATTATCTCTCAATATTTGCATCCGTGTGCTCACGTATTAGTGTTTGTACCTACATGGACGCTACTACATATGCGATGTAAGAGAGACAAAGATGGAATGATGCTCTCTCCTTGTCAAGCAGTCAGCATGTTACCACAGAAATTTCCCCTGCTCCTTATGAATCTAGTGAGAATCTTATCGTCCAGATATTTCATAAAATAAGTGACATAACTTCGTGAATTTTTTTTTAATATATTCTTTATATAATAAAGCAGTCCTCTAAAAGGCCGGATTTTACATTTTCGCTCTTAAAAATTTATAATAAATAAAATACGGACTCGCGGCTAACCCAACCTTACCCGTTCCTAGCTGTGCATTCCCCCAAGTTTATTAAAAATTTTTATTTTTATCTTTTTTTCATAAAATAGCTCTTTAGAGGACTACAAATGAGCTTACTGATTAAGAATATCCTAAATTTAATAAGATTCATTCAATATTTTCGCTAATATCTGGAAAATAAGAATCCGTAATTCCCGGCCGGCCGATAGGCGTCTCCACCATGTCGCCTGCCGACCCTTAAGGCTTAGGGTTTACTACATCTATTGTAGATCTGGGTATCGATTCTGTAACCTTTTCTAAAGTAAAAATGTAAAAAGTGAAAAATTTCCGCCAATCGCACATCGATTTTATTTTAAAATCAATGCGTGATTGGCGAGAATTTTTCACTTTTCACGTTTTCACTTTAGAAAAAGTTACAGAATCGATACCCAGAGGTGTCGACAGAGAGTCGACATACTGGGTACCTATTACTGTTATTTGGGTGAGTTTGCTCACGAGATGAAAATCACAAAAGTGAGAGATTCACTAGATTTTGACCAATAGAAGCGTAGACAACCTAGTGAATCTCTTTTGTGATTTTTACCTCGTGAGCAAACTCACCCAAAGAACCGTAATAAGTACCCTTAGAACATTATGTTTAAAGTAAGTACCCTGGTTCTACTGTGCGACTACCACCTATGATACTTCATTGTAGAATGGTCTTAAGGCGATCTTAAGCCGGGTCTACATTGGTTGTAAAATCGTAGATCGTAAGAAAATTGATTCAATCACAGTTGAATGTGAGCAGAATAATCGACTGTGATTGGATCAATTTTCTTACGATCTATAATTCTACGACCAATGTAGACTCAACTTTAAATATAAGAACAGACTATGAATACCGCCCTTAGTTAATGTCTCATTACCTCTTATTTATACTGCGCGTATGAGTGTAAAGTAATAAATAATGGTTGAATGTGCGGCAGAATTTTGTAATAATTTTTCGTCAAAGGTATATATTATGAAAATATAAATTTCCATGTATTTTTTAAAATATTTAATAATTTATTATATTTGATAGCAATAGAAATTTCATAAAACTAGCGCAAATTGAAGAAAAATGGCGGACCAATCAAAGGTTGCTATCTTATCTTCAGACTCTGATTAGAGGGTTTCTAATTAAATGAGTGCCAGTATATAAGTACCATTATCACCTTTTACTTTATTATTTTCTTAATTTTTTAAATTCGGGCAAATGTGCCCACTTTTGCCTCTTTTTTAGATGTTCATCAAGCATGTCCTGATGAATAATTTAAATTTCCCGCTCTTTATTCCACTGCACGAGCGCGCTCGTGTTACTGCGCATGTGCGGAACTTTTCCCGCGATTTGGAAACGTCAGGCGTCAGCTGCTTATTTCACTCCGATGGAGGGTGCTGCCACACACACGTACATACACATACACATACAATTCGGTATATTGAAAAATTCGCTTACCTATTTTTAATTGTAAAACTATTTTTGTTTGTAAATTTTCATTTACAGATATGATGTATTGTTCATTAAAGTAACATAATTTTAATACAGGGATCACTGACCCTGACAGGACGAATTAATGATAATCTGTGTGACCAAATTTAGTCCGACAAATTGTATAGGTGTATATTATTATTAGGTTATTATTTCGCTTGAACGTTTGATATATTGAAAATTTTATTTCTTAATATCGTAAAACTATTTTTATTTACACATTTTTATTTACAGGTATGATGTATAATTTTAATATAGTATAAAGGACCACTGATATTGATAGACAAATGGTAATGTGTGACGAAATTTGTTCGACAATTATAGGTGCGTATTAAGGTTATTTTTTCGCTTGAACACAGTTAATTACATAATTCAATATATTACCTTAATTAATGGGGTATAATAATTATTAACTAAATTATTAATTAACTAAATATACTAAATTATTAATTATCATTTATGAATTATTACGATAAATTATTAAATTTTTGTATAATTATATTTATATGAATTATATATATATATTTTTTATTAATTAATTTTACATAATTACATACAATGATAAATAATTAAATATTTAAATATATTTATATATAATTAAAAATTTCATAAAAAAAATTTAATTTTTTTAATAATACAAACTTATCCTTACAAGGATCCAACAATTTTATGAAATATATATAATTTTATTAATTAATGAAAGGCTCGTATAAATTAAACAAAATTAAACAATCATATATAGTAGGCTAACTAAACGAGCAAATAAATAAGATGTAAAAAATTTTTTTATTAATAGTTAAATCATTAAATTAACATTCCGTTACAGAATCGATATAAATTGTAAACGTTTCGACTGCACTACAGTCTTTATCAATACATAAAAATTAAATATTAAAATATAAAGTTAGATGTTAAAAATACAAAGTTAATTAAATATTAAAATATAAAATTCAAACGATTCTTCGCTGTTGACCAATAGATATGCAAGGCGATTGGTCTGAGATGCCAAGTTATGCGACATTTGAGCATGATTATCGTTTTAACAAGTCCTTTTCCCCGATATTTCAAGTGTGTGTTGCGAAGTCTGAATACCATTTTGGTATTCAGACTTCGCAACACACACTTGAAATATCGGGGAAAAGGACTTGTTAAAACGATAATCATGCTCAAATGTCGCATAACTTGGCATCTCAGACCAATCGCCTTGCATATCTATTGGTCAACAGCGAAGAATCGTTTCAATTTTATATTTTAATATTTAACTAACTTTGTATTTTTAACATCTAACTTTATATTTTAATATTTAATTTTTATGTATTGATAAAGACTGTAGTGCAGTCGAAACGTTTACAATTTATATCGATTCTGTAACGGAATGTTAATTTAATGATTTAACTATTAATAAAAAAATTTTTTACATCTTATTTATTTGCTCGTTTAGTTGGCCTACTATATATGATTGTTTAATTTTAGATAAAAGAGCTTTTTATATACATATACTTATATAAATATATATATATATATATATATATATATATATATATATATATATATGTATCTGTTATATATTTAATTTTCTATAATCAAGAAATTTAGACAAATTTTTATAATACATTTGCATCTAAAAAAATATACATAAAAGTATATATATATGTACATAGAAAAACACATAAAAGGAAATTAATTGTATATTTTGATGCACGCAAAAAATCATTTATTGCGATTTTTTAATATCTAATATTAAGAATAAATTATAATTATAATTAATCTTTATGCATGCATCAAAATATACAATTAATTTCTTTTTAAAAGAAGCATAAAATTTTGTTATAATAAATTAATGTCTACCTTTCCTAATAAATTGATATTATTTTCATATGAAAGACAGATGTATCCCGATAAGAATCTCGTTCATCAATAACGCTTACGTGTCACAAAAATATGTTGCTCATTGTTAATTTCGAATCTGACAAAGGCAATATATTTTCGATCTGGTCTGGAAAGGCATTAATGACCGGAAACGAGTATAATGAAGCGCGTTGATACAGAACCTCATCAAATGTTTGCCGTATCACGCAGGAATTACGCGACACATTCGCAATCTACAAAATAAATAATCGAAATGTATGACTCAAAGACGCGCAATATGTCTTTTGAGAATAAAACTAGTCATTATTCCGAACAAGTATTACGAATCGGAGCGTATCTTATTTAATTTTACTTGAAAAAGGTACAATATGATTGATAAATGACATTATATGGCAATAATTTCTCTTATATTTAAGATATATATATATATATATATATATATATATATTATATATAACAATTATTTATATTACAATTATTATATATTACAAATTATAATAATTTATAAAGTTTATTATCTTAAATTATCTTAAGTTACATATTATATAGTATATATTATATTTTTTATTTTAATTTATATTATATTAAATTATATATAATATAAAAAATATACATAACAATATAATATTTATTTATAATATGTTATAATTATAATGTTAATAGATATATAATGTATTATATTTATAATTATAATTATATAATATATGTAATATAATTATATGTATATAATGTAATATATTATAATTATATACTATATTATGTTATATACTTATATATTAAAATCGTTTTTACTAATCGACTGCAATCGATAAACTATCGACTTTGGATCGGACTTTGATTACGCTACGAGTAGCGTATTTATAAATTTGCGGGAAATATTCTGTATCTTACATACATGATATCGTTATCGCTGTTGTGATATTACGATCTAACATTAAATGCATGTTATTTGCGGGAAGACCGGTTTTCTGTCCGCAGCATATCCCTGATAATAAAAAATGGTTCCTATACTTCATGCGCCCCCATTGCATCTTTACCAGGGTGCCTGCATAAATCTAAAAAAAAAGAAGTAGATCAAGCACATTATGCAAGACAATCGATCATAACATCAATCTTGAAATGTCATGTATAATAATAATACATCACATGCACATTTACATAATATACATATATATATATATATATATATATATATATATATATATATATTTCAAGTTTATTTACTTACTTATATACGTTCTATCTTTTTCAGATATGGGTCTTCTCACGTTATCAGGCTCGGTATGCAAAATTATTTATCCCACTGTCAATTATCCCGACGTGTTTTTAATTAAACAGGAACGTCGGCAGGAGGATGAAGGTGTTCCGTGTAAACTATGCTTAAAGCAGCATAAGCGAGATCGGTGAGTCACGGAGCGTCGTCGAAGCCTTGTCCAGTTATGTCTTGGTGCTCGCACCGAGCTCACATCTATCTCCTCTCTCTGCGCCATCGTCATTGTCTGGGTACCAATAAAAGAGATCGACGAGACTGATGGCCGGTTAGTGTTCGCGTGATTCCACGCGATACGCGTCGCGAGTACTGAAGATAAGAGCTCCGTAGTTCCCCAAGACTAGCTTCTGCAGCGAACTATGCCTACATTCGCAACCTCGAGTGCGGATTGAACTTGACCCGTATCCAGAGGACATTGGAACGTCCTAGGTCGTCGAGGCGGCAGAATCGATCAGAGAATCGCACAGAGTCTCGAGGACTTCACGAAAATTATATTTTTTTGTCGCACTTTCTCTCAGGTGGGTGTTCATTGTCAATCTCAGATAGCCAGTAATTATTATTTGACGTGGAAATGTAATTTTTAAAATAATTTTACATCATTGATAAAAGCATTAATAAGAAAAAGTGATAAAATATACTTCTTTATAAGTTGTATTAAAAAAAAATTATACTATTATTATACATATAATTATATACTATTATTATATACTATATTATATACTATTATTATATCATTTCTTCGTGAGAAAGATTTTGCAGTAGATTAAAGTAGTTAATTCAATTATCTGTGTGTTATAATCAAAATCACTAGTTGTCGTGATTATAAATACATTAATTCTCTATATATAACTTGTGAAGATTTTATAAATACTTGAGTAATTATTAAATTTTATAATTAGTGCCGAATTTCATAATTAATAATTGCGTTGATCGTAATTAGCAGAAAAGGAGAGTCTTTTGAGATTCGATGGTGAAAAGTCTTACTTCCTACGCTATTATTTAGCATATCATACGAAATGAAGATACAAAAAGTGCAATATGTGATAAGCTATTCATGACAACTTCACTTTCACATATGACCTTCGGGATAAGATTAAATCCTGTTTAAAAGCAGTTTTGATAACCTAAGTAGATATTTTTTAAAGTGAAATTTGGTAGTTGTGGAGTAAAAGCTATAAAGTAAAAAAGTTAAGTTATAATAAAATAAAAAATGAAGAAAAAATCGGAAGTAGTAAATATATATTGTAAATTAAATAACAAATTGATATACATATATATAGTTTTGAGAAATGTTAATTCTTATGCTAATAGTAATCCTTTTTTATTTTGAATTTGATGCATGTTGATTAATAATTAACTGCTCTAATTAAGTAATTTAGTTCCTTGACTAAGATTATTAATTAATTAATGATTATTAATGAGAAATTGTAGGGAAAATGTCTTGTAAGAGAGAGAGAGAGAGAGAGAGAGGGAGAGAGAGAGAGAGAGAGAGAGAGAGAGAGAGAGAAGAAAAATAGTTAAATTGAAAATAATTGGCATATTGAATTTGGTTTCTAAAATAAATAAATAAAAATTTCTAATTTTTATGACAACGATTGAAATCGATATAATTTTGATGAGTTTAATTTTCGGTACTTATAAAAAAAATTATATTAAACATCGAATTGTATTTATTAATGAATAAGCATGAAGACTATAATTACATGCATTTAATATTCAAATACAATTGTACTGATAGTACAATCAATCCTTGTTTTGTGATTTATTTTTTTATCGCGATATCTTGTGTTTTTTTATTACAACATGAAATTAATGAGATTCTATGATAAATAACATGTTATTAAATAATATACAATTATATATATATATATATATATATATATATATATATTATTTATAATTTATAATATAATATTTATATTATTTATAATTATAATATAATATTTATAATATATATGGTTTATAATTTGCTGTTTGTAATATATATAGTTACGTGATAAACATTAATGCAACTGTCAGATAAGCGTGAAAAAAACGGGCTGGATCGATTGAACGTAATTATGAAAATCGCGAATCGTTATTTGACTTTGGTGGGAATTCCAACTATCAGAGACGTCACTATTCGATGTATATGTATATACTACATCATAGAACGCGCGATAAAATGCATCGTGGCGGAATTCATCGTAGGGAAACTAATTTTGATTATTTTATCTCGTTATTTATTACATGTACAGGGTATTTCTTTCAAGCACTATTCTTTCTTTTTACTTGCGGATTTTAAAAATTGATCTTACTTCAGCATAAATTTCCTTCAAGAGATTATCTTTTATTGAAACTTGTATATGGGATATTAAAATTTATTTAATATCCCATATATTTTATTATTTAAATTTGTGATTTAAATATTTTTTTAATTGGATGTTTTGAATGACAATTTTATTAGATTATATTATACGATTAATGAAACTTTGTTTCTCACATATATTTTAAATAACTTTTGTTCACTTAATTTATGAATATATTTTTAATAGATTATAAATCAAATTTTTTTTTCTCTTTTTGATAAATTTTTATTCACTTTTTGCAATTGACTTCAAATTAATAAAAAAAAAAATCATGAATAAAGGAAAGATAGCAGCTTTTTAGGATAATAATCCATGATCCTAATCCAGAACATATATTGTATTAAATATAATTATACATATGCTTACATATGTAAGATGACTTTTTGGACACAAAAATAGTACCTACATAAATAAGGAGAATAGTATTTATGATCTTAAAAATGATTTATATTATATTTTTTATTGCGTTATGATATATTTCCTGTTAGAGGAGTAAAAGTTAGCGTGAGGAAGTGGCTTAAAAAAATGATTACATTTTTTGCGCGGTTAAATCCCTAATCTGTGGTACGTGTCCGCCACTCCCTTGGGAATTTCCGACGACATTGTATAAGGTAGTTTTACAATCGCGTCTTTCAGATAATATATAGATGTCTTCTGAGACGTGCTCAAAAGCGCTGGGTTATTCCTAGCATATATCTGCATTGTCCCAATGTTAACGAGCACGACAGAAGTATTGTAAATTTATTCGTGCTTGACATTGATTCATGGTTATTCTACACAAAGGGATATCTTGAAAAAAATATTCATTTAAAAATGCTTGATAAGAAAATATTATTTCAGTGGTTTAAATTCCTTTTGTTTAATTTTATTTTAATTCAGATATTTTTGACTTTGAAAAACATTTTCGAATCTTCTTTCTTCTTTCCTGTAATATATTATAATATTTTTTATTATATTAATATGTTTATTATTATAATATATATATATATATATAAATATAAATATATTGTAACATATATATTTATTATTATTATATATGTGTGTATATATATATATATATATATAATAATAATAATAATAATATATATATATATATATATATATATTTATTTATTTATTTATATATTAATAATATATAAATTATAGATATATTTATTTTTAAATTATTTTTTATTTGTTCTTTTCTTTTATAATATTTGTTGAAATGAGTTAAACACGGATGAATCGTATCTTTTCTATGTAATTTAATCGATGTTAGAATATGTTTGTGGCTGTTTCTCAATAATCGTGAATACTAGATGTGGTAGAAATAGTGGTAAATATAGTCTTACGTTGATGATTGTTAGATTATTAGCGTAATGAACATTGAATAAAATTAGATATGCATTTTCTTGTGCCTGCGCTTGGTATGCATTCAAGATTATATATTTCTCATCAATTATACAGAATATATAACTTCATCTATCGATTTCTTCTTGTTGAAAGCTTTAAGATTTTAGTATTATTCTCATATTATTTCTTAGTAAAAATAATCAACTCTTCCGGTCTCAGCGAGTTTTCATAAATGCTAAATATTGATTAAAACAAGAAAAAAACACCTTGTATATTTTGATTTAAGATATTTAAATGTAACTTGAAATTACTTTATATTATATTTAATGATATTTTTTTTAATATTACGTATAAAAATTCACGTGAATAAATCACTAACTTAAAAATAAGTAGTTAATTAAAATAAACAAAATAATTAAAATATACAAACAAATAAATTAATCAGTGAAGATGATGCTTATCAGTCTGATTAACACATGAGATATTGAATGCGACTTTTTTCTGCACTATATTTCCTGCTTGTAGATATTTTTATCAAAATACATTTCCTGACTGGTTTTGCCTAATTAGTCTCATATCTTTATAATTAGCGAAACACATCTGGCACAATTGATTATGGCATTTCAAATCAATGATAATATGTGAAAATGTCGCTTAAAAATATTTATATGTATTTTATACACACTATATACAATTATAAATTACTTTTTTGTCTTAAGTTTCTAATTATCGATTATAATTATGGAATTTTTTTATAATTATCGATATAAATATTGCGTTATATTATATATCGTTTTGGCGAAATATTATAATATTACTGGCAAAATGATCTGAAACATGATTTTTATTGTATTTGCAAATAATAATTGTACTGCAAATAATAGTATGTATATTTGTATGTATATAGGATGTGAGCAATTATGCGAACTACATGTCATTAGATGTTATTATATTTACGAGATTCCGTTGCTAATTGTTTACAACGAATACAAAATTTATACTCACAATCATAGCTAATATTTCCGTTGTCACCGTTTGAAAAAATATATACTAGATAGATAATTTACTAATGACTTACTACGAAATTATCTAATCATGTTATCGAATATCGAATCTATACATATAAGAGATGAAAAGATGAATAAGAGGAAGCAATATAGAAAATTTAATTGTACAATATAATTTAATAATATTGAAAATAAATTAAAAAATTAATAATTTAATTTTTATTAATTTAATAAAAATCAATTTAATATAAATAAAAAAATTTAATATAAAACACAATCTAAAAACTGTTTAAAAAATTCTTTTGATATCGCGTGAAAATTAATAGCTTTCTAATGTAGGACAGAATGTACATTTTTATCAATCTCTCTTGATTGATCGTTCTTTCAGAAAATCAATATCACAAACATGTATCTGACATGCAATTTTCCTTGCAGATACTCGAAAGCATGGCACGAATGTGGTTGCTGTTTGGTCTTCTGGTGTTGGCCGAAGGTCAGCTTGTCTATCCCGATCAATATGAAAGGATGACAGTCGACCCGAATCGTTCATCCGTTCTAGGATTGTTAACTCCTGCCTTAAAAACTGCCAGCAGCAGTCAACCAGTTCAGACCTATAATCAATCCATTTACAATCAAGTGTCTAATCAAGTTCCGCAATCCGGCGTCCCGGGTCCAGGAATGGCGCAAATTTACCCTACAACCCAGCTACCCTCTTATACATATCCCCCAGTAAGTCCGCTAGCTAATTCCACAACTATTCCATTATTGGAAAATTGGAGCAATCATGTAAGTCATATTACATCTCGTTCTTTGCATGTTATTTAAGCACAACCACAGATATCTATATTAAAACAAAAAATATTTTTAAAAATATACATATAATTATATATATATATATATATATATATATATATATATTATTAAATTGATTAAATTAATATTTTATAAAATTAATTTTATTTTCAGAGCATCTCAGGTGGCAAAAGTACGTCATTTTGACATTTCATGACGTCAGTTTGCTACTTGGAAAGTTATTTTATTGTTGTGCACACAAATGTCTATACTAAAGTGTGTATATATATATATATATATATATATATATATATATATATCACACACACACACACACACACACACATTCATATATATATATATATATATATATATATATATATCTGGGTGCACAACAATAAAATAACTTTCCAGGTAGCAAACTGACGTCATTAAATATCAAAGTGAAGTACTTTTGCCACCTAGGATGCTCTGAAAATAAAATTAATGTAATTGTAAATTTTTATATTGAATTATGTTACATTTTAAACAATGTACAGTCTATATAGAAATAATAATAGCGTCATGCACGAATAAATCGATTATATATAATGCTTTTCATATATATATATATATATATATAAGTTTATTAAAAATATTAATCAGAGGAACACGAAGAATGTTTTATATGTTCATCTTTTATCGATTCTGTAACACGCGCGACATGTGAGAGTACATCGATGTATCATTGATTTTAGGTGAATAATATTATAGCCAGAGGAATCATGAAGTTTTCTTTGGACATGGATAAAGCGATTTACAATACCAAAGGCACAGCAGCGGCTAATAATCGTGAAAATCTCATCTTTTCTCCACTCAGCGTTGCTGTCGCCTTGTCATTAGTCCTGTTGGGTTCCGCTGGCAGGACTTTCAATGAAGTATCCCGGGTTCTCGGTTTGGAAACAGGCGTTGATATATCTCAACATTCGGAAATTGTTCATCAGACGTTCGGCCAGCTGCTGAACTTCATAAACTATAGGATTGAGGGGAGCAATAAACCTCGTGTAGATTCCGCAAGTGGTGTCTTTGTTCAGGTATATGCTTATTAATTATTTCCATTATATAGGATTAATAAAAATTTAGCGCAACGAACTCAAATTCACTATAATTATCTAAACCTGTAAAAAAATCTTAGAAGGATCTTAAGCACACACAAGCACAAATATTATTAATATCTAAATTATAAATCATAAATTAAATTATATATTTAAAGTATTATATTAAATTATATTAATATTTATAAATTATAAATTAAATTATAATTATATAAATAATTTGAGAAAAATAGAGGATTTGTAAATTAAAATTCAAACATGCAAATAGATGCATTCTTCATTTAATTTTAAAAAATGTTATGTTTTAATCAATTTTTAATGAATAAATTGTTTTAGGAGGGATATCCAATTCGCCCTGAATTTCGCGCAATTAGTGAGAACGTATATAACAGCGACGTGATAAATTTAGATTTTCAAAGAAAAGGCAAAGAAGCTGAAAATTTCATTAACAATTGGGTAAAGCAACGAACGATGGGAAAGATTGACGGGATATTGAGCAGCGAACCAGATCCGACGACTACAGTTATTCTTTTGACGGCCCTTTATTTCAAGGGAGAATGGAATCAACATTTCTTAGAAGGCATGACGCAAAGGTGTGAGACATTTATTTTATTCTATTTATTTTTTTTTTGGCAATCAATAAAATTATTCTATCTTTATTTTTTGCTAATATAATATATTTTCTGTTGCAGAAGAGATTTTTTCGTCGAACCGAATGATCGGATCGGGATAGACATGATGTACAATGGTGGTAATTTCCCCTTTTACGAGGACAAATCGCTAGGCGTTAAAATATTGGCTCTACCCTACAAAGGTTTAGAGGTAAGTGAAAGTAATATCATATCAATATGAAAATATTTAATTATAATTTAATATCAAGATATCTTTGAAGATATTTATTTAAATAATGCGCACTATTGTGTGAATACACATTTTAAAAAATTATATTATTTTTTTATTAACAAGATGAAATCTAAATTTTTACATCCAAATCTCAAAAATTATTTTTAAGATACTTCATTTCTGCACTCCTTTAATTATATTAATTATTTATTAAATTATATGAATAATATTGATAAATTATAAATTAAATTATATATAATTACATAAATAATTGCAAACATGCAAATAGATGCATTCATTTAATTGTTAATGCTTTTTTATATTATATTTAGTACGTTAATAACTTTAAACATTTTCTTCCCTTATTTCTAGACGTCCATGTACGTTCTTCTGCCGAAAGTCGAAGGAGCCACCGCGCTGAAGAGCTTCCACGATCAACTGACAGTGGATACGATCGAATACCTAATAAGCAATCTTAAGAATGAAACCTGCATCATCGGCTTCCCTCGCATGAAGCTCTCGAGTACGTTGAGCCTGAACAGCGCGCTCCAGAATTTGGGTCTGCTCTCGTTGTTCGACGCGAAAAACGCGGATCTGAGCCTCCTCTCGGGATACGGACAACAAGCACCAGCGGCGGCCGCGCCAATTTCCCAAATAAACTTGCCGCCGTCGCAAGTCTCGCGGCAAGTTTATCCCGATCAGCTGTCGAGCAAAACCGACGACGTGCTCATCTTCTCGCGGATCGGGGATAACAGTAGTAGTAACCAGGGTGCGAGAAGAAACTTCTTCAGGTACGACGATAAGGAGCGCGGACTTAGTGTCGAGCAGTGGAACACCGGATTTCATATTGAAAAAATTCGTAGAGCACGACGCGACGTCGCCGACGAGTCATCACGAACGGCTTACGTCGCCGACGATCTCGAGAAGGTCGCGCCGAAGGTCAGTGACGAGAATACGAGATACGTGAGCCTGGAGCGGAACAAGTATCGTTTCAAGAGCGCCGAGAAGAGGATGAGGAAGAGACGGCAGAGCCGACCCATAGACGAGAACTTTCTGAGGTTCATGCAAAGCAAGAATTTCCCGTTTTACGGCCTGGACAGTCTCCGAAACAGTCCGGGTCTCGTGAATCCGGGCCTCTTCGCCGACGAGGTGCTGCACAAGGTTCACATGGACGTGTCTGAAAAGGGAACCGAGGCCGCCGCGACGACGGCGGTGCTTTTACGACGAGACGGCAGTCAAAAGAAATTCATCGCCAATCGACCCTTCCTCTTCTTCATTAGGCACGATACGACGAAGCTCGTTCTCTTCTGGGGAACGGTTAACGCGCCAATTCCGAATTACGCCGTCGTCAGATGAAACGAGCTGTGAATGTACAGAGTTCGTTCTTCTCGCGAATAATTCGTGTACTCTATTTATGCTATTCTTTACTGTATACTCTATTTATATATTTGCCTCGCGATTCGAACAAATGCGATTTATTATTTCTTTTTTTTTTGTATCGCTCTGTAACAGACAATTTTCGCACTGTTTTGTCGAGTTTCATCGCGTTGCATCATCACACATATACATATATATTTTGTTTTAGCATCTGTTATTTTGTTATCTTTTCTTACTGGCGCCCAGATGTTAGTGCATCATCTGCTGATATTTTTAAGTTAACAACAATATTACATTTTTAATATATATATTTTTTTAATATTACTCAAGTGAAAGAGCGAGAATTTTGTGATCGAAAATATTAATAATTCCAAGTTTACAGAATTTCAGATAAATGTTCAACGCACTTATATAATATCATTAGCGCCCTATTTAATTAGAGTATAGTTGTCAGATTTTTTTAGCTTTATTTGACACCGCACGTCTTATTGTTCTAGATATGATTCATTTTGTACTTTTTCAATAATAAACAGTTTCTTTATTTAAATCTTTGTTACATTGGAAAATAATATTGACAGAAACGAGTAGAGACGATGTTATTGTTTAGGATGAGAGACAACAGTCGTGTCCTATGATATCAGTACGTATTGTTATATACATATGTTATTGTGTCGCTTTTCGAAATCTCTGTATTTCTCGCGATTTTTGCTTGAGAAATCGTGTAAGTAATTAAACCCGCAGTATTATTTCGATCGTTGCGTCGTGTTAATTATTACCGATTATTCGCGAGTGCGTGTTATGGCTGATAGATATATACATATATATATATCTCTGTTAGTGTATCTTTTTTTATTCGACTCGACAATATGTGTGATCCACACTTGAATAATAGTTCGATAGATGAAAGCAATGGGTACGTAAGATTCTTGTACAATGTACAATCATCGTATCCTGCTAACATGTATGATGCAGGTGGATATATGCCTAATGTATTACCAGTACATCCGCTGCCACAGCCTGATAACAGTAAGTACATTCAATTTATTGATGCAATCAGATATTGAGAGAGATTTAAGGATTTCCTAATAATTGCTGCAAGAGTTGATCGACTTTTCAACTAATACCCTAAATTATTTTTAAATAATTTTATATATTTTTTGTCAGATGAAAAGTCAGTTGTGAATATATAATATTTTATATGTATATATACACTACTTTCTATATTGTCTCTACTTATATATAATTGATTTAAATATATTCATATATTCTATTTATTTATATATTTGTGATTCAAATAAATTATTTATTTATAGAGAATTAAAAAAATAAAAACAAATTGTTAGGCATAAAAAAAAGCCTAAGATGAGCTAAATATTTTAGATATAGAATAAATTATTTTTAAATTCCTTTATGCTTATTTGAGCGTTTCCATCTTTTCTGGACCATATTTAAAACTATCTAATAAATATCTTAATAAATAAAAAATTAATATGCTGAAAATAAATCCACAAGAAAACCCAATATAAGGTTCAAAGTAAATATAGAGAAATTTTTTAATAATTTTGTTGTAGCTAAAATATATTATAATAACTCATCATTATTTATATCTGAATTATTTTGTATATATATTGGAGCTTTTTTGACTTATTAGTTTAAAAGTATAATTTTGAAACATTTCAAAAAAATTATATTAATAGAATTTAAAATAAATTAGTCAATATATTTATTATTGCATATGTTATATTCATTTTTCAGTAATTTTTTTTAGTATTTATATCTACATTTAAAATTTCACACAATACTCTCTTAAATTGTTTTCAGAATATTAAATAAATATAAATATAATTTTTGTGTGCTGCATCGATGCAAATCAGATTTCATCACAAAATTAATTTAAAATAATCAAAATCGAACATTAATTCATATTTTTATTTTTATTCATTATTTTCACTTTTATTATTATTAATTTATTTTTATTTTATGAATTATTCTTTCGTACAAATTTTATTATCAGATTCTTCATAAACGGAATTTCTATAAACGAGCACTAATTATTCCCCCATAATTTGGGGAATAAAAAATCCCTATATCGCATAGTTACTTGCATCGACATATAGAACGGACTGAGCATCGCGATGGGTAAGCGCGCGCCTGCTTTAGAGTGAGAAGTACTACATCTGAGGCCTATGTTTGTCTCTCTTTTTGCAGGGCCGTCTAAAAAAATTGCGGACCATGTGCATTTTTCTATGAAATGTGTAGTCAATAGATTTTTTTAGAATTTATTTATTTATTTATTTATTTACAATTTCTTTATGTGTTCTTTTTCTGGAACTCTGAAAATAATGATAATGTATTACTAGCTTTATATTGTATAATTCAATTATTATTATATTACAAAATATTTAAAATAATGTTCTAAATATCTCTTATTTGTAAAACGCATAATCTAACCTAACTTTTTATAATTTTACTTTACACAATTTTTATTACATACTATTACATATCTTAATTTTATTATATAATATATAATTTTAATATATATTTAACAAAACTATGCAAGTTACGTATATATAATATAATTATATACAGCTTTAAAACAATATGTTTAAAGAATGTGTTACAATAATGTCCTATAAAAAATACTTTTAATGTACTTACTTATGCATCTGTATATCCTTTTTATTTTTATCATACGTAATTTTGCACACAAAACACCTTAAAACCATTTTTTAATTTTTAAAGATAAAGATAAACGTTTCACGTTATTCCAAAGCGAGTAGGCGAAGGTGAGGTGTCAAAAATTTAATGCTATGTTACTGCTAGAATTCTGGAGGGGGACGAAATAACAAATCAGAAGCTTGCAAGAGAGACAAACATAGGCCTCAGATGTAGTACCTCTCACTCTAAAGCAGGCGCGCGTTTACATATCGCAATGCTCAGTCCATTCTATATGTCGATGGTTACTTGTTACTTCTATTTAGTAAAATATTTCGGACAAGTTCACAATTCTCATGTCAAAAAGAAAAAAAATGGCGTCTGCAATTCTGATTGGCCGCTCGCGTCCGACAAAATCGACCAATCCGCGCATCTCGTCGCTGTATTGTAAACTGTCAAAGAACATCACCGGTAATATATCAGATTTCATCACAAAATTAATTTAAAATAATCAAAATCGAACATCAATACATATTTTTATTTTTATTCATTATTTTCATTTTTATTATTATTAATTCATTTTTATTTTATGAATTATTCTTTCGTACAAATTTTACTTATCAAATTCTTCATAAACGAACACTAATTATTCACACTTAATTAATAATATAAAATATTTCGGACAAGTTTACAATTCTCCTGTAAAAAAGAAAAAAAAATGACGCCTGCAATTCTGATTGGCCGCTCGCGTCCGACAAAATTGACCAATCCGCGCATCTCGTCGCTTTATTGCGAACTGTCAAAGGGCACATCACCGGTAATAAACATAACCAAAAAGGCGTGAAAAAGTTTTTTCGCAAGCATAAAGAAAGTGATTTGAACCAAATAATATTATCGAAGAATCGTGTCGGAAGTCCAGGAGAGACTCAGCCCCGATGCCGAAGTACTACTGCGACTACTGCGACACGTATTTGACACATGATTCTCCGAGCGTCCGCAAGACCCACTGCCAGGGTCGCAAGCACAAGGACAACGTCAAGTACTTCTACCAGAAGTGGATGGAGGAGCAGGCGCAGCACCTCATCGACGCAACCACCGCCGCCTTCAAGGCCGGCAAGATCGCCTCGAATCCCTTCGCCGCGAACAAGGGCGCGGCAATCCCGCCTCCGCCGAACCTGGGCTCCAGCCTGGGCTCGCGATCAGGAGTCCCACCCCAGGGACCGCCAGGAATGATGCCGCCACCTGGTATGCACCCAGCTGGTCCCATGGGGCCTGGAGGACCGATGATGATGGGCCCTCATGGACCAATGCCACCTCCGATGATGGGAATGAGGCCACCTATGATGGGACCGATGGGCCCCATGGGTCCCATGATGGGTCCCATAGGTCCTATGGGGCACATGAGGCCCCCCATGAACGGACCACCTCCTCCTATGGTTGGACCGCCACCAATGAAGAAATAACAGTTGGAGGAGTCTTATTTTTTATGTATTTTCTTCTTGCGGCGATGGACTCTCTTGAGTTTTTATTGCGTGTCACTGAAATGGTTTTGCATAGAGAGATATGTCTGTATGCGTAGATTGTATTAAGAATTATGATTTAGTTCTCTGCGACTAGAAAGTTTGATCTATGTTGAATGAGATTTCGATAGTTTTCTTCAGGAAAAGTGAATGTAATGTCTCGATACTCTCTATACGGTATGCTCTACTCTACATCTGTCATTCACTACTCTGACATATGGAATTACTAGAATACAAATGTGAAATATATATAATTCTGAATCTTATAATTAGTTGTTTAACTATTCCAATTAGCAAATTCTTAATTCTGTTAATATATAAAATTATATAAAGCTTAATTATAAATAAATAATAAAATGACATTTTTTTGTATATTTAAAATTAATTAATATTTTATTTAAATTTTATACTAAAAGACACTTTTTTCATATTCAGGTTATAACAATAAAATTTAGTTATAAGTAAATCAAATAATAGTGACATATCTCAAACAATTGTATTGTCAGATATTATTTGTGAAAATATAAAATAAATATTCTTTCTGCATATTCAAAATTCAATCAGTTTAATATTTCATTTAAAGATGCGTTATATAAAGAAATTGTTTTTCATTGCTATGATAAATAATCTTTAATCATAAATAAATCAAATATTGATATTTTAATTGGATCAGTTATGTATTATTTGTGAAATACGAGAAATGTTCTTTTTCTGTAAAATTAATCAATTTAATATTTTATTTAAAGATATAATACTATAAAACGATTTTTATCATTATGACAAGTAACAATTATAATATAAATGTGGAAAATATATATTTTAAGATATTAATTTTATTATTATCTAAATTGGTATCATTAAGAAAACAAAAAATTGAGATAATTATTTAATATCTCATTCGAAATTGTAAACAATATGAAAAGATAATGGATTTATAATTACTATAGCAAATATTATGACTGTTTTGAAATGTCATTAATTTGATCAAAATATATGATTAAAATGAATGTAGTATATATGATTAAACAGTATGTAAGATATTTTTACAGTTATATATTATATACCTTTCCTTTCTCACAAAAACGTGGTCATTTGGCATCGTTTATGCATAAACAATTTTCTTTTATCCACATTTAAATCATTAAAATTGACATTAAAATTTACCCATAATCATCTTATGCCAGTCACAAATAATTTTACTTACTCAATATTGCAATATCCATGAATCAGAATGTATTGACATTTTTTATAACTATTATGTCTACATGTTTTTCCAAAATGTATTAATGTTCTTTTCATATTTCTTCCCAGAACGAATCATTTTTTTTATGTCATCGACATGTTTTTTCTGAATTGTTTTGTCGTTAATTTTCTTTTGCAGTTCATTTGCTGCTCTCGTTAAATGGGGTAGATTAAGCCTACGAACCTGACCTATGAGACTTAACGCATTGTGATATAAATAATTAACATCAGATATCCTTTGCGCTTTTGCAAGCTTTTTTGCAAGCTTTGGTATCGCTGTATTCTGCAAATCTTCAATTTTTAATTGTCGCCTAACTTTTTTTTTCTGTTTTTTCGAAAGATTACTCATATCTATCGTCCTGAGAGATGACATATATAAATCTTGAGGTTTTAATTTTCGCAGTTCTTCCTTCTCCTTTTCCACAAGAAATCTCGTATCCACCGTATTTAAATTCGGTTCGTTCATGAATGAATAATTGATGTCATTGCTTGTTGACAGTTGATTTGCGTTTTCGTTTTCTATTAAAATCGATACCGGTTCAATATAATTCAACGCCTCAATATTTGACGGCACAACAGAATCTTGTATCAGTATTACCTCATTCTCATTGCAATTTACGGTATCACCGACATTATCAATTAATACCTCACTTGTATCCTGCTGAATATTCATCACAGGGAGACTTTCTGGTTCATCCATTTTATTCTTCTGTTCTATTACCTGGGTCTGTGGCAAATTCTTCGACAGCCCTTCAGCGTGTGCCTTAAAGCGATTCAGCGTTTGGAACAACCCAATAGGTGTGTGAGGTACAAATAAACGATTGTAAAGCAGAGTGAACTTCAGATAAGAGGCATTGTCGAGTCTCGTAATCTTGTGATCCCATCTCTTAACATCGAGTCGCTTCATCTCCTCTTGAAACTCGATCACGTCAGCATTCGGTACAGGCTCAGTATTGACAATCATAAGGAGCCTGAGTTGTATACGCCACAACGTCTTACGCAAGCTTATATAAGAGCTTTTGCACAGTCCGACATTGTACCGGACCTGTACCAATTTGATTTTCAAGTCTTTTACTGTATTGTAGAGCCATTGTGGGTCATTTTGCTGGTTGCTTCTTATATGTTCAGTGTAATTTGTAAAGCTCATTTTTGTCAACTGTGGTAGCCTCGAATTCAGACAGTTAAACATCTTTGTAGGACTCATGGGCAGGGTCACGTCTATCCCATTATACTTCTCGTTGTCTGGCAGATTGATCCAGTGGAGCAGCAAGTTGTAGATCAGCTCTGCATAGTCCTTAATCGCAATCACCTGTATCACTATGGCTGAATTTTTCTTTTTCGGCCTATTTATAGTGCCTATTTTCACTTCGAATTCTATCGCCTTCTTACTCAGCGTCTTAAGAAATCTGGGCTCAATTCTGGAGTTTGGTAAAGTGTATGCCACAGCTTTCTTTCCATCGGCTGACAAATCCTTCTTCATTAATGCAAAGTCTCTCGTGATTATCCACCCGTTCTTGTGATTTTTGTTATGAAATTTACCAAAGGTATATATCACCTTGTCGAAATTAATCTCGTTCGGTATGAGCATCTTCTGTTCCTCCTCAAACTGAGGCAACTTATTTGCCGTAGAAGAAGCTTCCGAGTCTCCTTTTACTTCTAAATTGGACAGAGTTTCCTCCATCGGCGTCTCATTGGTTCCTTCATAATACTCCTTCACAGGTTGCTGAATAATTTTCGAGCTAGATGTCGCGTCGAACGATTTAATTTCCTCTTCGTAGAGATCCTCGGCGAAATTAATCGGGTACATAGGCCCGTTCGTGTAATTCGTGACCGCGGCGGGGGTCTGGTAGTGCTGGGACCAGCGATATTCCCTGCACGTGGAGGACTCGTGGCCGCGCTTGGTGCAATTGCAGCAGTGCAACGAGCCCGGTGGCTTTATCGCGTCACCCGGATTCTGCGGCAGGCTGGTCTGACTGGTGGTCTGATGGTACCGTCGCCAGAGATCCGGACACTGGGTGTGCTCGTGTCCTACCGAATGACACATGGTACAGTACAGGACACGACAGTGCTCGCAAGTCTTACGAAACGTGTTCTGTTGCTTACCGCATGTGAGGCAGAGTTTCTGCGGGCAGCGGAACACTACGTGGCCCTGCTTGCCGCATATGTAGCAGCAGGGCGTTTTACGCGACACCGGACAGTCGTAGTGTTGGTGACCGTCTCGGTGGCAAATGCTGCACTTGACGTTGAAGAATCGGTTGCGTTGCTTCATGGACGGGGACGGCATTAGGTCCTCGTCCAGGATCCTCCACAGTCGCGGATCCCGCGACATGCCCCGCTGCAGCTCGTCAACGTTGAAATTCTCCTGGCCGCGGGACGAGTCGTAGTGGACCTGCCTCAGCGCGGTCGACATCGTTTGGAAGTGCTCGTGTCTCTTGTCCTGTTCGCTGTTGTCGCTCTGTTGCGTAAGAGTTTGGTTGTTTGGTTGAACGACGCATTGTCGTTTTTGTTTAGGGTCCTCGGTTCTATTGTCGAATTGTCTCTTTCGCTCTGTCGTTGTGTCGCGATTACTGCAAGACGTCTCTTTATCTGTTAGGTTTTTGTTTTCGTTCCTTAAGTTGTATCTGGTCTGTTGCCGTTTTGTGTCTGAAAATACTGGATTTACAAATGTCTCTTGTTGAAAATTTGTGTTAGTTTCCTTAGATTTAGTTTGAGGTAGTTGCTGCGTAGAATTTTTATTTGTGTCTCTGGTTGATGTATTTGGCTTTGGATTTTTATTCAACTCCGCACTTCTGGCCAACTGTTTTATTTCTTGTATACTTTTTGCACCCTTCTGAACTATTGTACAATGTAAAACGATATCTTCTCCGATTTCTGGTGCACATGTATTTTTGGATTTTGTTGTATTCTTATTATGTAAAGATTTATCGGGACTCTTATTTTTAGGGGATGTATCTTGATGACTGCTTGATGTCCCTGTAATTTGACTCGTGATTGGAGTAATTTTTTCTGGAATTCGATTATCTATCTTTGAATTTGTATTGTTTTCCTCATCGGAATCCTGCAGATTTATAAGTAGTGGTTTTGGCTTCGGTGGAACTGGTATTTCCCAAATAGATCCTTCAGAGTCAGAGCTGTCAGAAGACTCTTTATCTTTCGTAAATTGTTTGACTAAGGACATCTCTTGTTTCATAGATTTTGAAAGGACATTGTACTTTGAATGTTTCGCTTCATTCAACAAAGCAGTATTTAAGGAACTCCCTTGATGCTTTCTTTTTCCTGGAAACTTTGTGCTTCTATGTTGGCTAGAAGATTTATTCTTCTGGGAAGAAATTTTCTTCCACTCTCTCTTTTCCTCTTTCGACGAAGAACTTTCTGTACTGCTATTAGAATCGTCTTCTTTATCTGTTACAAGATTTATCGCTTCTGACACTTTATCTGCGTTGGTCTGAACTTCAACCAATGGAGGACGATCAAGTGAATTCTCTGTATCTAATGTATCATCATACATCAATGAATCTATGATGGAAGTCACATTTGACAATTGAGCGTTTTGATTACAATGTTCATTCAATATTTTCTTAATTTTATTATTAGATATACCTCTAGCAGCTTCAGGTTCTGATAGCTGCTTGTCTTCAGGTTTTTTTCTCCGCATACTTTCAGAAGTTAGCTCGGCAATGCTATCAAACTGAATCGTTTTTGAAGAATCCAGACTTCCTGAACCATCCCCAACATTCGATCCATAATAGATTTCCGCGTATAATCGGGATTGCAAGTCGCTGTCATCGAAGTTGTCGGTTTTGTAATCTACACATAATAATTGTAATCGTAAAGTCAAATATAATAATAATAATACAAAGATGCGACAAAAAATTCCAATAAATGTGAACAATCTTTGTAATTAGATCTTTGTAAATATGTAATTTTTTGTTGCTTATTTCCCTTTGAATAAATTATTTTTTTCAAAGATACTGACATTGTTTATTAAGGAAATATAATTACCATTGTTAGTATATCAGCATCGTAAAAATCAGATATAATAATAATACAAAAGTATCAACAAATGCGAACGATCTTTGTAATTAAATCTTTGTAAATATGTAATCTTTTTCAATTTTATCATGTAATTTTTTTGTTGGTTATATTTACCTCTGAATAAGTTATTCTCTTCAAAGATATTTTCTGACATTGTTTATAAAGATTTTTGAGATAAATAAAGATGTACGAAAGAATTTTGTAATTCATCTAAATGATATAGCCAAATGTGGCAAAATAAAAATTTTATAACAAATTATATGTTACATATTACGTTACATGTGCCAGCAATAGTAGTTTCAATAGCAAAGGATCATAAATGGGGGCTAAAAAAATTCCCTAGAAAGCACATTCTTTTGTCCTAACCATAGAATTTACATTATAAAGATAGAGATCCTCTAGATAGAAATTCATCATTGAATGGGTCATTGAATAGGTTGTTTCTGATTGACTGCTGCTGCTGCAAAAAAGAGAAAGTTAATAACTAGAGATAGCTTTCGAAATCCTTGAAATTGTTTAAAACATTTAATTTTCATTTTTATAAAATAATTATAAGTTTTAACTAAAAAATTTCTTTTTATTTTAATGCAGAAATAAAGATATATAATGCTTACCTATATCTAATCTAATGTACATATATATATTATGTACCTTTTTATTTTTTGTCTAGATTCTTAAATTACGATTTTTTCTATATATTTATTATTTTATTCTTAATTAATTTATTTATTTATCATTATATAGAGATTTTATTTATACATTTTATCTCATCTTTATATTATATATATTATAATACGTTCTTCTTGTAGAAATATTGATATTAATATTGTGATATATTTATTATTGTTATATATTTTATAATATTTATATTTATTATTACATATATATATATTTTTTTTTATTTGACATTAGATTGTTGATTTATAAAGGCAAAATGTGTTTTTGTTAAAGGTTTTCTTCCAGTATTTGGACCACCTATGACTATTAATTATATGCAAGAATTTGAGAACATTGATAGAATAAATTATTCCTTTGATCAGTTCAGAGCGCAATGGGAGCAATGCAATTATGTTCCTGTAAATCATGAATTGTTCATACAACATCCAATTATGCCAATGACACCACAAAATACAATAAATATGGGGATTGAATTTCAAAAATTGGAAACTGAAGTTTCAAAATTTAATGGACTGAATAGTAATTGCAATATCAGTGAACCAATAGTTCAAAATATTCACATGGAGCACAATTATTCTTTTGTAAATCATACACCATATGTACCACACTTTCCAAAAACCAGACCACAAAATATAAATGTCAACAATGAATCTCAGAGTTCAAAACTAAGTAAAATTTTAAAAATTGATGGATCCAATCGTAATCATGATATCAGTAGTAAATCGATGGTTCAAATGGAGCATAATAATTTCTCTGTAAATCATTCACAGCATACATCATCACACTGTCCAATTACACAAACCACATTACAAAATACAATAAATGCTGAAATAAATAAATCTCAGAATTCGGAAGTTATTAAAGTTTCAAAAGTTAATAAAACCGATAATGATCTTGACAGAAATAAAATGATGCATAATGATCCTTTTGTAAATCATTCACAGCATACATCATCACACTGTCCAATTACACAAACCACATTACAAAATACAATAAATGCTGAAATAAATAAATCTCAGAATTTGGAAGTTATTAAAGTTTCAAAAGTTAATAAAACTGATAATGATCTTGATAGAAATAAAATGATGCATAATGATCCTTTTGTAAATCATTCACAGCATACATCATCACACTGTCCAATTACACAAACCAGATTACAAAATACAATAAGTGCTGAAATAAATAAATCTCAGAATTTGGAAGTTTCAAAAGTTGATAAAATCAATGATGATCTTGATAGCAATAAAAAGCATAATGATCCTTCTGTAAATCATTCACTGTACAATAAATCACACTTATTTATAAATGTTAAAATGAATGATCCTCAAAATTCGAATAAAAAGACTAAAGTTCATGTAGAAGTTAATGAATCTGATAGCAGACTTGATAAGAATAATTTGACGATTGAAATGAATCATAATGATGATCCATCTGTAAAGCGTGAACCATTCACACGTCATCCAATTACACAAATTGAATCACAAAGTACAAATGCTGAAATAAATAAATCTCAGAATTCGAAAATAAGTAAAGTTTCAGAAATTGACGTATTCGATTGCGATCTTGATATCGATGAACTGATAAAGATGGAAATGATGAAGTTTAATATGGTAAATCATGAACCGTTCATATCATGTAGTCATTCAATTACACGAATTGAACCAAAAGGTGCAATAAGTGATGAAATAAATAAATCTCAGAATTTGGAAATTAGTGGAGTTTCAGAAACTGATAGATCCGATAGCAATCTTGATATCAGTAAATTGAAGGTTCAAGTAAAGTATAATCTTTCTGTAAATAGTCCACCATTCATACCGCGTATTCCAAAGACACCAATTGGATTACATCTTGCTACCAGTAAATCGATGGTTCAAGCGAAGGACACAGAATCTCCATTTAAAAAAAATAAAATGCAAGGTAAGGTAAAAATTAAGGAAGTTTATTTATTGTTAGTCTTACTATATAAAATAAGATATTTAAAAATAAATTCAAAATCTTTCGACGTCCAACAAGTAATAAATATAATATCTCGTCTATGTGTAAACGGATTTATTGTACTAATAAAGAAAGAGAGGAAGATATTTTTTACTTAATTTTTATTTTTCTAAAAATATATTACTGTATTTAAATATTATTTTTAAATATCTTTAAATATTTCCTAATAGCGCACCATATATCCAAAAGGCATTTTGAGGATATCCGAAAATATCCAGAAGACATTCGAACATCCTTAGGATGTTCTCTGAACGTCTTTGGGATATGTGTGCTGTTAGGGTTATTTCTTATATTATTTTTAATTTTATTAAAAATGTATTATTTTTTGCACATTTAAAAGATTATATGTTTCAAATATTATACGATTTTCTAAAATATTTCAAATTCAAAGAAATATATATAATATAATTTTCGAAAAATAATAAAAGTTTAATGATATAGTGTATTTGTCCATCATAATTTTATATCTCTACATAAAATAACTATGATTCGCTGTTTTTTTCCAGTGCTTTGGATATTAACATTAGAAAATTTCTCTTATTAATAATACATAATAATATATATAATCTATCAAAATTTTTCGAATTTTATTTAAAAATGTTTTAAATTATATCATATATATATATATATATATATATATATATATAAATAATTTAATCATAATAATTTAAATTTTATCATAATATTTATTATAATATATACATATTGCAATATTGTGATAAATTCACGTTGTATTGTACTTCGATTCGATACTTCGATTCTTGAAGTATCGAATTTCGATTCGCAATTAGTAATGAACGTGGCGCGACGACTCAGAGAAGTCGCATTCGAATCGCTCCGTATTTCTTGCTTTAGTTGCGGTTTAATAGTGAATCTCGCGCGCGAATAATTATCGCAAGTGTATTTCTTAACGTGGTAGAAATCATTTTTCAAATAGTGGCACCTCTCGCAATCGTCATTACTGTGATTTTCGTATCGCTCTTTCGCAGGTTCGGAATTGATCGAATATCGCGTTATATCCTTTCTCCTTCGAAGTGCAAGAAAAGTGCACAAAAGTGCGACGGGTGCAAGCCGATCGCCAGGTATAGACAATTATTTATTAGCAGGGTTATTAATGATTTTTTAAACTAAGTTAAGTTAAAGTTAGGTCAAGAATAACATTTTTAAATTAATTAAAATATTAACTTTTTTTAAAATTTTTAACTATAATTAATTAATTATTACCCAACCTTGTATTTTAGTCTTCCCTCATTCCAGGTAGAACATAACTCATATAATGACGTCATCATTATTATATTTATTTCATGTTATGTATTTTTTTTAATTTTATGTCATATGTTATTTGTTATAAAAAAAAAGAAAAGTATTTATTTTAAGTAATTCGCTCGGAAATTTGAGTCGCTCGAACGAGAAGCGGCAGGGCGCCAACTCCTTTTCGCGTCAAGTTGGCGACCCTCGCGCGAATCGTTCCTCGGCGACGTCGGCTGCTTCGGCCAATCAGGCGGTTCCGTTTGGCGCACGATCGGTGCAGTTGATAAATGGAGGATTCGTGTTTGTCAAGGTAGTTTTGTTTACGCGAAAATTTTCACTCGGTAACAACTCCTCGCGCGTCCCGTTTGTGCTGAAGAGGTAGATGAAGGTACGTAATGACATTTTCCGCCCGAGCTGTCACTTTCGGCGCGCGCGCTCGCCTCTCCGGCCGCGAAAATCGCGCGAACGCGTCGACCCGTCGTCGCGGGCGAACGAACCCACTCGGCAGGACGAGTCGGTTGACGCGAAACAAATTCGCCGTCGTCCGGCGAAATTCGCGGCCCGAGCCGTTTCCTCGCGTTTCGCGCCAAAATCGCCGAATTTTCGCCGGCTCCGAGCGATCAGGATCGCGAAAACTCCCTCTCGCCCTCATAGGTTATGGGCTTGCACCTGGTGTATTTTCAGTAGGGAACGAGCGAATTTGTCTTATTTAATTTTTTATTTTTATTTTTATTTTTATTTTTCACGTGCTTGCGAATTTCGTAGACGTTCCTGTAATTTATACAGGATAGATTCCATGTACGCTGTTATATTTTCTGTTGTTTCTTTCATTGCGATCACTCAAGTACAGAGTTGAAGATTGTTTTAGTAATTGACTTGTTAACAGTGTTAAGCTTCAGTCAGCGATTGTATTGTACATCTGACATATGTACGTTTTTTCCTTTTCTCATTTTCTTGAATGCTGTGCATACATTTGAATAATTGCTCAAGAAATATTTATTGTTTGTCAACTCTTTTAGTCTCAGCCGATGAGGCATGTAAAACAGTGATTTATTATGATTTATTATGATTATTATAATTAATTATATTTGTATCATTTTGATATTTATGTGCAAGAGATAAAATGACTAGTTAGATAGATTGATTTTATATAACAGTATACTGATCCTATATATTTAAATTTGTCAAAAGTTTGTGAACGCAAAGTATTATTATTTTAACACTGTTTTGTGCCTTTTCCAGAATATCGTAACATGTCTCGCAATCACAAGGACAAGTATGAGAACTCCAACCCGCGCCGTATGTACACACTCATGTGCTCTGAGGACTATCAATCGGGGAAGAAATCTCATTGGTCGGAGTTGGAGATAACAGGCAGTATAAGAAACCTAAGCCCCAACTTGTGGCAAATGAGTCATCTGACGGCTTTGTATCTGAACGACAATAGTCTGCAGAGAGTGCCACCTGAGATTGGTCGTCTTGCCAATTTGCGCATTCTAGATCTCAGCAGCAATAAGCTGCGCAGCCTGCCTGCTGAACTGGGGGACCTTATCTACCTCAGGTAAGATAAAATAAAGAGAATTAAATTGAGTAAATTGTCCATAAATGTATTTTGTAGATTTTTCTTTATATACAATTTCTTATATTGTTTCAGGGAGTTGTTATTGAACCAAAACTACCTTCGTGTGTTACCGTACGAACTCGGGAAGTTGTTCCAATTACAAGTGCTTGGACTTCAAGGGAATCCACTTAGCAAGGATGTGTTGACGTTGTATGGAAATGGGGAGCCTGCAGGGACGAACAAGCTGCTGACGTACATGCTGGACAACTTAACAGGTAAGTGGAAAGATTTTCTGTTGAGAAGAAAGAATGTTGGAGATATTAGAATGTGTAGCTCTCAAAAACAATTTTCCTATTTTCTGCCAGGGAATCAATACATTTTCTTATTGATAATGAAATTTGCAAGAGTAACATGATGAAATAATTAAAAATTCACATGGAAAACTCTCATTTCATAGAGAACCAAAACTATTTTGTTAATTATTCATAATATAATTTATTCTTGAACAAAATAGTTACATTATTATTGTCTAGATAGACCATGACAAAGGGTAATTGTATATAGCGCCCTAATCAATATTAAATGATGTTTTCTATTTAAATTTGTAATCTTTTTCGAAATGTTTGTCGTGATTGTTATATTGTGTACATAAAAGGATAAAAAATAATAGAAGTATGTTAATTAAAAATTGTTTATTATACTTTATATGTATATATAACAATTTTTAAATACATTACAAATATATAATGATATAATTATTATTTATTATAATTATTATTTAATTATATTAATTAATTATATATTATAATAAATTATAATTATACACTTTATAGTTTTATATCGTTATAATTACACTATTAATAACATTACATATATATATATATGTTATTTTATTAATTAAATTATTATAATATATTATTATGATATACATATATTTAATGTATATAATATATAATATAATCATAAAATACTAGATTAAATGTATTAATGACTTAAGAATTTCTAATAACTCCTTTTCAGTTAGAAAATTAATTCTTACTGATCTCTTCAGAGAAAAATTCCTGACAGTCAAAACTATTAACGAGAAACTGTAGGCTCTTTCACCTTACGATAAATCATTGCAAAATAGAGAACGGACGGAGAGGAGATGTATTGCACGAAAAGACGGCTTCGATGCAACTGGTCCCCGATATTTTGCAATCCGACGAACGTAAATCGCGATACATAACAAAGTGGAGGAGACACCTGTAGGCGATACTCAAGTGACACGAACACAATGGGCACACTTAGGCCAATTATGGCGTAATTGTAGTCACGTTACTTCGGCGAAGTCGTGACGACGATGCCGCGCCGAGAGATTCCTCGTTGATACAATGCGCATAAATTTGTTTCCGGGACTTTTGGCTCCCACACAACACCATGGATTGCCAAATATGTCTATATAAATCATGATCGTATTCGATTTAATGGTTTCCGCGGAAAGTCTGTACAACGATTCGCAAATTCACATGCGACAAATTTGCATGCAATTTCATTCGAAGGATACGTACCTCATTAATCCATTTCCTTCCGCGATTTATTTTTTCTAACGAAAGAAATTGCTATAATAAAATTAGAGTTTATAATAAAATTGCATAACTAATGTTAAACGTTCTTAATTTAAGTTTTTACATTAAGTTTTTACACTTGCACAAATTAGAAGCTACAATATATATGTATTATAAATATATTTACGGAATTTATGCAAATTTGTGTAAAATTTTTAAAAAATTATTGATTCTTAAATTAAAAAGAGTCATTAATTATTTGTTGCTTTTATAATTGCCTCTTCAGGCTTAATATAATTCTGTGTTTGCAGTATAAAAAGATTTTCTGTCCAAAATATATTAATTTTGATACATTTTATAATATATTTATTTTTAATAATATATTTAAATGATAATTAAATGATAATTAAGAAAATTTTATAAATAAGAGTTATAGTAAAAGAAAGAAGATATCTAAAATATATCTATATATTATATTATGAGTTTCAATATATTTAATATAAGATTATACGTATTTAATTATTTAATTATTTTTTTCGATGCAAATATTCGCAATACTGAATTTTTGTACAGCTTTCCCGCAAATATTTTTCCACTTATACCTTTTCGCTTCTCTAATATACATTTTCTCATTTCATAGAGAAGAGAATAACATCAGGATATTTTTGTCCTTAAAAAAGGAAACACTCGACGAGGTGACGTGTACAAGACACATTCGACGTACTCTCCGGTAAAAATATAGATATGCTTTCCGCGTGATTTGAGATAAGAGGGTGACTCCGAAAGAGGGAAGAGAGGACGCGTTCGAAGAGATGAGGAAAAGAGAAAGAGGAGGACTTGAAAAGGATGATGAGCGGAAACATCCCGCTGATGCCCGCGACGCGACGGAGAGAAGCCGCGAAGGGGAAATGACGTGCAGAGTGCGGTGTGTTGTGGTATATCGAATAGTAAAAGTCCCGAGGAGAACAATGGATGAAACGGAATGGTACAGCCGAGACCTTTCAGGCGATCGGATAACTGCTAAAAATGCGCGCAACACAATAGATAGGAGCACGCCCTGCGACGGGAATCTCCTCTTTCTCTCTCTTTCTTCGACTGCAATTTGTTCTCCATGAACGTTCGTTCTCTATCGAGCGTAAATCCAAGAACCTCTGATCAGCCTACCCACTCATTCTACCCCTAAACACACCCATCCACCTGAGAAAGATTAACAAAGATCAAGCGGAATTATGTCTATCTGTTAATAATATTAGGTTTTTAAGGCACAGCAATTAAAAGAAATTTTTTATAAAAGCCTCCTTGATTTAAATATTTATAAGAGAAATTGCTGATTTTTTTGTCTCTTATTTCTCTAGAAAAAAATTAAAATTTTGTAGGAATATATGAGATATGAATGATATCATAGTACATAATAGATTACATTGAATGTCATGTAGATAAAATAAATAATTATTCTTTTACGCTGCAGGTTTAGAGTGCAAACAGAAATATATACACGAAAAATTTGTGTTTAATGGATATCACATGTTCCAAACGGTTCACAGAAATTTTTGTGTTAATTTAACATAATATGGACACGTCAAATGGAGATATAAATATTGTGTTAATATTTTAACACAAAGTAAATGCAAAACTTCAAATAATTTAAAATAAGTTTTGTGTAAAATTTACATAGTTTTTAATGTAAAAATTAACTAAAAATATGTTAATTTTAGATTTTATCATTTCTACTTATATTATAAAATAGAAAATCAACATTTTTTTCTGTAAATTTTAACAGATAATTCTTGTCACTAATAAAGCAGAACGTATTGTATAAAATTAAAAATAAATGCACATTTTGTGTTATTTTTACATCTTTTTTCAATTGTTTTAATAATTTAACATTTAAGTTTAATTAACACAATGTTAAATTAACACATGAATGTATTAAATATTTAACACAAAAATTTTAATGGAGACCGTTTTTAACAAGAAAATCTGTTAATAATATTAGGTTTTTTTAAAAGCACAGCAATTAAAAGAAACTCCATAAAAGCCTCTTTGATCTAAATATTTAGAACTGGAATTGCTGTTTTTTTTGCTTCTTATTTCTCTGGTAAAAAAAATTTTAATTTTGTAGGAACACATGACATGAATGATATCATGGTACACAATAGAATACATTGAATGACGTGTAGATAAAATAAATAATTATTCTCTTACGCTGCAGTTTTAAAGTGCAAACAGAAATATATATACATATACATATATATTGTTCTGAGATTCTTTGTTTAGGATTTTTCATAAATAAAATTTTTTATAAGTATCAAAGAATCTCAATGCAGATGGGAATCTACTGTGGTGAGAGAACTTGGAGTTGTTATTAAATTTAATTAAAATTGATTTAAATTATTATTGTATCATGTTTATTAAAATTAAATTATTATAAATTATATATTTATATATAATTTTAATGATATATTTATATTATAATTTTAAATTATTTATATATAATTTATGTTATTATTTATATTATTATAGTGTTATTTTGTATTATTTTTATATCATTATATATTATATATAAATTATATATTTAAATATGATTTATATATAATTTATATATAATTTAAATATAAAATAATAATAATACATTTATATATTTAAAAATTATTACATATGCATAAAGTATATTAAACAATTTTTATTAATATACATATTTTCCGTATTTTTTTCAAATCTGCAATATAATAATCATGACGTCTCGTTGTATATACATATACATATATTTACGGCTATATTTGGATGTTTGACAACATCCGTGTAATGAGTATGCTACCTTTTGGGAAGGAAACCAGGTCTCGCGTCAGCGGGCCGAGTGAAAGGGGTCTCGGGGCCCGAAAAAAGAGAAAAAAGTTCTTATCCGCGATTCACTCCGTCGCGTGCGTGCGGTGGCCCACTGAGCCATCTCATCCGTGTAATTACAGGAGGGGCCCGCTCCGGGACTCCTCCGTGTAATTGAGGACGAAACCGAGGGGAGAAAGTGAACCGTCGTCGCTCTTCGCGCATATACACCGACGCGGCATGATTCATGCGTTATTCGGCGCACACGCATCTGCGTTCACGCACGCAAGAAAAGACGGGCCCGGTAACTAGGGCATGACGAGGATGGCACCTGTCGCGATTGCACAAATCTTTTTCGCCGGCGCATCGCTCGCGCGTCGATTTTTTAATTGTTTTTTAATTATTTCTAGCGATTTTTTACACACTTGAAAAATTACTGTTAATTTTAACACAGATATTTTTATGGCAATTTAACAGTGTTAAATGGAGACACAAATATTGTGTTAATATTTTAACAGAAAATAAATGCAAAACTTCAGGTAATTTAAAATAAATTTTGTGTAAAATTAACATAGTTTTAATGTAAAAATATGTTAATTATAGATTTTATTATCTCCACTTATAAAATAAAAATTTTCCTACTGTGTATCTATTTGAACTATTATATTGTTTCGGATATAAGAAAATCTATATAATTATTTTAATGTTATTATAATAAGCTGCGCATTAGAAGATATATTCACAGAGAGAATTTTTTGTTATATTTTATCGTAAAATTTGCTACTATCACGTTTGGTAATAAGCCGAAAATTTATTATGCTGCATATTAAAATTATTATGATCGATTAAGTTGGATTGAAAAAATATTATGCTGCATTGTAAAATTTATATAAAATATTTTATATATATCACTTTTTTGGCATCTATATATGTTCTATTTAAAACACTTAAAGAATCATAAGTTTTTAATATATCTTAAAATCATTGAAATTTTACTATATATTTTAGCTATTTACTAATTATTAAAATTAATCAAACATTTTATATTTTATTGTGGTAGATATTAATATATTTTATTGTGGCATAAATATTAATAAGAGAAATTTTTATAAAATTATTCCAATATTATTCCACGATTACTATAAATTTCAGAATAAATTTTAAGTGAAAATTCTCTCTTCGTAGGAATAAAGGAAATATTAATTATTAGAGAAGTAAGAATTATTTTAAAATAATAAAATCTACAAACTCTAATATATAAATACAAATTCGAGTATAAAGAACTCTTACTAGTTTAATAACACATTCTTCATGCCCGAATTTGTTTATATATATGTATATTAGAGTCTTTTCGATTTTATTATTTTAAAATAATTCTTTATTCTTAATATTTAATATTTATTTCGAATATTTTCTCTAATTGTGCGCAGGCTCTAAGCATATCATATACATATAAACTTACTTTATTATGAATTTTCTCTTTTCTCTCTTTTTCTATGTTTAGACATTGTGTTTTGATTAAAAAGATTATATTAAAAATATATAATATTAAAAATAATTCTTAAATTGAATATTTATAATTAAAATTTTTAAATTTATTATATAATTAAAAATTAGTCATTAATTCTTCATAAAAATTTATATTTTATATAAAAGGATAATTAAAAATATAAATTACATATATGTATTTTAAGAAATAAGATTATAGCTAATTAAATATTAAAAATATTTATTTTAATTATTTGTTTATTTGGCATCTTCCATTCTGCATTGGTTCTTAATTGTTCAGAATTAATTTTAAATTTTAATATTTTATTGAGAACCTTATATAATTATTTTTTAATTTTAAAAATATTTAATTAATATTGGAAATATTTAACTAACCATAATGCTTTTTTTAAAGATCTATATGCAACTGATTTTTTCAATTATTCTCTTAAAATGTTATTATTTTTGTTACTATTTATTATTATAATTAATTATTATTATTTATTATTAATAGCTCTAGCTTTTCAGCTTATTGTTAACTTAACTTCCAGTTACAAATAAATATTTTTTATAAATACATGCAAAACTATACTACATATAGACTCAAATAAATTAAAACTGAACTGAATATAACTTTAAAACTAACATTAAAGACTGAAATTAGAATCAAAGCTAAAATAAAAAAATTAAAAATCAAAATACAATATAATTAGATGCAACAATTTTAAATTTTTCAAATTCACTAAAGTTACCTACGTTCCCTCAAGAAATTAATTTTTTATGAAGAATTAATGATTAATTTTTAATTATATAATAATTATATTTTTGAAGATAAATGTGCAACTGATATTTTTAATAAAAAAATATGAATAAATATTTTTATTAAAATTAATAAATTTTTTAATATTATAAATATTCAAAAATCTTAATTTTAATAAAAATATTAATAAATATTTTTATTAAAATTAATATATTTTTTAATATTATAAATATTCAAAAATATTAATTTTAGTAAAAATATTTAATAAAAGAATAAAAATTTTTAATAAAGATTTTATCACTTATCGAGGCTTTTATATTGCGTAATATTATTTACAATGGAAATTTTTGTTATTTCTGGATTCGTCACGATTTCCGAAGCGCACGATTTTAAATTCAGGTCTCCGTGCATGCGCTGGAACGATCCTGGTTACGATTCTGAAAGCAAACACGAGTCATGAATTGTAATTGCACGCACTAGCAATTCGTGTCACTCGGGTGTCCTCATTAACGCTTCTTCCGTCTAGTATAGGTGTACAACCGAGAGAGAGAGAGGGAATCGTGTTTCTTTAAAAAGATAAATTTTGTTTAGAAGAAAAGGGCTTGCGCAGGCGAGACTTTGACGTCACGTTGATAAATAAAGGCGAGTTCTCGTAACGTTGATAAATGAGGGCTTTCGTACAATTAAATGAACGAGAGGAGCTCATGTTTAAAAGAGATCCGTGTTGTCTTTGGGATATAGCCGCTTTATGCAGAGCTTATTAAGGATTGCCGCTGCAAAAAAATTGTTTGCTGCAGCGTGACTATAATAAAATTATTTATTTTCCCTTCTTTGTATGCAGGAGATACCAGCAGTGAGAAGTTTCTTTAAAAAAGGAATCGGTGATTTATTTGTGGATGTAAAAAATTGGAAACCATTCTATTCTATTTTTATCGTTACGTGTCATTTTTAATAGAAGTAATACGAGAGTATATATAATGCGGCGTGTTCATAAAACAAGTTTGGCATTGTTTTCGCTATGAAAAGGGAAACGCTTGACGTGAAAGTAATTGAAAGTAATACTGTGTCAACTATACGTGCATTGTGTATTTAATCGTCCATTATTAATACATATTTCAGAGTCATATGAAAATGAAATAGGTGTTGAAAAAAAGGGTAAAATTTTTTCTCTGACTGATAAGTCACGTAAATTTCAAATTGACTTTATATATCTTAAATTTAATTTAAAAATTAATTTATTTTTATTAATTTATTTAATTAAATTAAATTAATTAAATTAATTAATTTTTTTTAAATACTCTCACAGTTTAAGAAATAACAAAGTTATAATCGAAAACAATATAGATACTTATAAAATTCTGATAATCTTTTTCATTTAATATCTGATCTATTATTGTGCATAATAGTAATCGTAACTATTTATTATTAACAATTATTGTGCATAATAGTAATCGTAACTATTTATTATTAACAATTGTAATATATAGGATATTAATATAAAATGCATTTATAGGACACGAAAAGGAGGAAGAATACTTGATATATATATAAAATAATTTGATCAGAGATTCAAATGAAATATTTAACTTTATTTGAAATTAATTTGTCGCATTTAAGATCTTTCATAAATGATTCTCCAGGTATTCGCATATATTAATGATGCTATCGACTTATTATATTCGTCCTTCAATTACACTTCACTAGTAAAATGACACGAGCTAGGTTCAGCTAAATTTAACTGCGTAATGTCGCATTGAATAATAATTGATATCTGTCATTTCCGTCGAGTAACTTGCATAAAACGTCTGCGAGCATCGATTACACTGTAAAAAAATATGTAAAATTACATTAAAAATATGTAAAATTACATAAATAATATGTAAAATTACATAAATAATAAATGTAAAATTACATGATAAATAATGAAAAGGTAAAAATTTCTATTAATTATCGTGTAATTTTACACTTATTATTTATGTAATTTTACATATTTTTGTGTAATATATTACATATTTTTTTACAGTGTACTTAGTTTTATTTTGACGAAGCCGGGTAGGAAAAGAGGTGCTATTTCCGAATCGGCCGATGATTCGGAAAGCGTGGGAAAGCGCGGAGTGTGTTTCTTCCGACGTTTTTCCTTCCTTTCGATATATGTATATATGCACTTGCGAAAGTTGTACTCTTTTTCAGAGCCACTTCTTGCGCGCTTCTCCGGGAGCACGAGCGAAAATTACTTCGTTCGTTAAGTTGAAAGGTTCGCTCCCCAGCAAAAATTGCATCCACTGCTCCGCACTCCGCGACGTACTAATTATGTAAGAGATTAGATTACTTTTCAAGATACTCGAACCCTTTTCGGGGACGGATGATGAAATTTTGATAGCCTCCACCATAGAATTATTTACCCGAATTTATTGATTTGACATCGATGAGCTTTCCTCTGTTCCGTGTGTCGAAACCTTATTATTAATTTAATTCTCTCCGTGAAATTTCAAATAACAAAATCTTTAAGCTCGTTATTAATCCTAATTTAAAAGAGAATCATTTTAATTCTCTCAAAAAATATTTTTTATCTTTTATTTATTTTATATTTTATAATACATTTTATATTTTTATATAAATATATTATATATTATATATATACATATATATATATATTTTTTAATTAGATTTTTAAATAATTTTTTTATATTGTTTATTGATCCTTGTATTTTTATTCTTATTTTATTAATTTTATGTATACCTACTTATATATTTTTTTATATGTTTTATTTATTTTATATTTTATAATACATTTTATATAATTTTATATAAATATATTTTATAATATATTTACTTTATATATTTTTAAAATTAAATTTTTAAATAATTTTTAAAATATTGTTTATTGATTCTTATATTTTTATTTTTATTAAAAAAAATAATTAAGCATTTGCTTAGGCGGAATATATCACAGTAACTCAAGTAACACACAGAGTAACTGTTAAAGTAACTAAATCTAATTTAATATACTTTAGTTTGAGAAAGTGACTTGTTTTTCCAGTTTAACAACTTATGCTGTCTAAGAATCGTCCCTGTCAATAACTTGATTATGATCGAAGTTGTAGTTGCCAGTCGAGTTATCCTCGAAGTTACACAAGATGTAGGTATACAAAGATGCGCATCCTTCTGCTAACGATATCATTAAGGAAGAGGATTTTTAACTCTAGGATTATATTTTGCATATGACGTCATTTTTCGCAATTTAACGGTATTAAAATAGTTTCATTAATTGGATAGAAAAAAAAACGATGTTAATTAATAATATATTTTATTTTTAATCCTTTCGAAGAATTAAACTGATTCTCTAATTCAATTAATTAAGAACATATGTAAATTAAGATTAATTTACATAGATTAGATTATTTTATTTCGAAGTATCACGTTGTTGAGGAGAAAACAAATTAGTCTCTATCCTAATCGGGAATTACTTAACATCGACTTGACCCAAATATATATGTACGTACATAGCACTTTGTATTTTCGAAATAGCCTCGTCATTTTCACAACCGATGTTTGCATCGACTCGCGACGGGCCGAGTAACCCGAATTCGTGTCCGACTGTTGAGAAAGATTTCTCTTTTATTTTTTAATTCCCCTACAAACGAGAGGAGCGAATCTGTACCATCTCGTTCGCGGACAAGTCTTTTTATGTCACCAGTAACATCTTCTCAGATAGTGGGACACCACAAGATTTTATTCAGGGAGGCATGATTAAAATTCTTTTGTTTCTTATTTTCTGTTCTTTCTTAATATTTAAAATTTTTTATTTTTAGTTTTATTATTTTTTCAAATTAAATATGCAAATAAAGCAATTTTAATTACTGATTCCACAGGGGGACAAATGCTCCCTCTTACCCCCTTTTCTTTTTCCACAGAATTTTTTTAGGGAGAGGTAAATGATTAAAATTTTATTTTTTGTTTTTTCTTAATTGTTTTGTTTTTTATTTTCAGTTTTATTAATTTTTTAGATTAAATATGCAAATAAATTAATTTTTCCCTTCTTTATTCCTTTAATTTTTGTTATTTTTAATTACACTCGGCAAGGATAGACTGCCTACAGATAAAAAGACAGAAGTAGTTTACGAAATTAATTGCAATGATTGCAACGTGTCATACATCGGACAAACAAAGAGACATCTATGTACACGTGTAAAGGAACATTTCAGCAACATCAAAATGCATTCGAGTAATTTATCAGTTATCAGCAAATATAAAATTAAATTCGATCACGATTTTGACTGGACTTCGCCGGTTATTTTGCACAGTGAAAAACACGTAAGAAAAAGAGAAATTGCTGAAATGTTTTTTATTAAGAAAAATAATAACGCTATTAACTTACAAAAGGATACCGACAATTTAAGTAATATCTACGACAAAATAATAAAGGTCGTTTAGTCTCTCATAACTCGTCTAAGAGTCTTGACGTGTTGGCAAACCGACACTATGTTCGTTCTTGACATCTTAAAATTATAATTTTATTTTTATTTTCACAAGTATGTTTCGCTTTTTTTTATTATTTTGTAATATTGTTAAGTGAAGTAATTTTTTTATTGTATTAATCTCTGTACTGTATTTCTTCTCGAAACGTTCTGATTTAATAAATAATATTTGCCAGTACGGTCGAGAGAAGAGTTTTATTTTTTTAAATTCTGTCTGGCGATTCTCAAATATCTACGTTTTTATTTTTTTCTTCTGTCTTTCCAAATTATTTAATTTATGGATATGTTAGCAAAGCGATATTTGTATTGATAAAAGACTGTCGTACAGTTGAAACGTTTACTAATTATCATTTGTATTATTTTCATGACGTAAAATAAATTGTTAACACCTAATTAATTAGCTCGTTAAGTTGGCCTTTTAATTTATAACTTATTTTATTTTTTTCTTATTTTGTTGCATTCATTTTTTTATATTAAATATGCTCCCCCCATGCCTATCAGTCGTCGAGGGGGGAGGGGGCGCCTTCCTGTGCCCCCCTTTACCTCCCTCGTTTCTTTTACGAGCCGGACCGACTGGTTACATTCACGTTCTCGTTCTCGCGAGTCCCAAGTACACTCGGTGCTGGTTCACTTTCTACCGAGAGCAGCACCTGACCCGCGTCGTCGTGCCACCCAATCGGGGCCCCACCGCCGACGACGCCATCGCGCGAGAGATACTTTCCTCACTCGGGCTATCATTAACCCGGGGCCCGAGCAAACCCGCCGTTAAATCGTTTCGCGAGAGCCGGTGGATAACCACCGGCTCGTTTCCCTTCGCGAGTTATCGCCGCGCGTTCAAAGCCGCCGACGACTGTGATTAAGGGGCATTCGGCCCTTTTTGCCCCCCCCTTTCTCCCCCCATCACCTCGTCACGATCGTGTTGTTTTCTGGTCACCCGGTCTCTCCTCTGGTTAGACTCCTGAACGTCGTCGTCGAGCTTTTCTTCTTCTTCGTTGAATAGTTGAGCTGACATGGGGGTCCGCAGGATTTTTTCCAGGAGGGGGCTTAATTAATTTTTTTTATATTAAATATGTAAATAAATTCCAGTGTTTATTTAAAAGGAAAGCAATTCTTAATTTTTTGTCTGATTTTACAGGGGGCGAGTTGCCTTTTCTTGCCCCCCTTGTATCCCCTACGGACCCCCATTTGATCTGGTTTTTTCTTCTTGGCCTTCATTTTGCAATAAAAAAATGGTATAATTTTGCAATATGACAGGATTTGTTCCAGGAGGGGGCATAATTATATTTGTTTTTTATGGGGGTCCGCAGGATTTTTTCCAGGAGGAGGCATAATTAATTTTTTTTATATCAAATATGTAAATAAATTCTAATTGGGTTCTTACTTTGTTGAACTATTTTAATGGTCTCAATTCATTGTAAATATATTTTGCGTTTTAACTATGACTCAACTATATAACTTATATTGACTATGTATTGCGGATTTTTTATTAGAATTTTATGTATTTATTTATTATCGTTATTTATTATCACTATTTTTTTTGCGCACTGAAGAGGAGCAAGTAGAGCTCGAAACGTTTGTATAATTATTATTTCAAATTAAGAATTTTCTTCTCAATAATAAAATAATATCGTATTGCTCGTTACACATGGCCTTAATTTAATAATTTATCAATAAATTCTAATGTTTATTTAAAAGGAAAACAAATAATTCCTAATTTTATTACTGATTTTAAAGGGGGTAAATTGCCTTCTCTTGTCCCCCCGCCCTGATATCTTTGTACAGATCCTTATTTGATCTGGTAGGTTTTTCTTCTTGGCGATTATTTTGCAATAAAAAAAATTGTATAATTTTCCAATATTACAGGATTTTTTTCCAGGAGGGGGCATAATTTTTTTTATATTAAATATGTAAATAAATTCTAATGATTTAAAAGGAAAGCAAATTCTTAATTTTTTTTACTGATTCCAAAGGGGGCAATTGCCGCCCCCATACCTCCTTATGGATCTCTATTTGATCCGGTAGGTTTTTCTTGTTGGCAATTATTTTCCAACGAAAAAAGTTGTATAATAATTTTGCAATATGACATAAATTCTCGTACACAGAATCCGTAGCAGTATTGGTTCAGATACAGCCTGCGTGCAAAAGCTTGATCTGCAAAAAGTTCTCTCGCGCTCGAGCTCGAATAACCGATGTTCGCGATTGCTCTTTCGGGATATTTCGAGGAGCTCTTAAAAGTGAATTTGCGCGCCGCCGCGGATATCGTTTCGAGTCCGTGCCGGATATTCCGTTAGGGGGGCGGAGAATGGGAGGAGAACGCGCCCTCAAAATTGCACCGATACGGAATCGCATCTCTCTCCCTCGGCGATATACTTTCCCGTCGTCAAACAAGTTTATCGGGAGGTGAACGAGAGACTCGTACAGGAGTAGTGTATAGTATATATATGTGTGCGCGCATCCCCCGATCTATATCCACCAATCGAAACAGCTCCGGCAATAACGAAAGTAGGGCACGGTCCGTCCGTTCGTTTCGGGAAGAGGAAAAATACGAAAGAAACGGAATTTGCGGCCGCCTAGTCTCGCGTCTTGAGCTTGCCAAAGCTTCAAATGGATATCGCGACCTCTGTGCCAAGAAAGGAGAAATGATCGCGACGATAGAAAGAAAAGGGGGGCCGTCTAGCGCGCCCTCTCGAGTCTTTTTGACGAAAAGTCGCGGCTGTCTGTTACGTTCGATTTTTTCCTAATACGTGAAAATGGAGGATGAATCGGAAAACACGCGGATAAAATTTGACTGATATTGGAAATATTAGTCGGAAAAACTCTTTTATCCCGACATATTGAAAACACCAGTTCTAGGCACTAGAAATCATACGTTCGGCCTCGGTTTTAATCTGTTTACGTTTGCAAATAACAGTTTATCAACAATTCGGTCGATCTTCGATTTTCTATAATCCTCGACAATTCGTTTTCCACGAAGGATACGATCTATTGTATACTCTGTGATTTTTTTTTTAGGACGCTAATGTGCGTATACATTTCGATATCGATTCGAATTTTAATGAGGGGTTCGCGAATAAATTTACGATTCTCACGGCCAGACAGGAAACCTGTCGGCACATGGGTCCCGATTTCTTTTTTAACGTTTCTCGAGATTGTAGGCATTACAATTAATTTAAATGCGCAAACTATATATTAGCATTATATTAGACCGGAGGGCTCCCTAGAACGAACGTTACATAACGCAATCTATAAGTTATATTTGGGGATACTCTTGTAAAACCCACATCCGTAACTTTCTTGAATTATTCATGACTGGTTGAAAAAAATATTTTATGGAGACATATGGTGTGCCTCCATAACATCTATTATGTCATAGCATTATTCTAGCGTGTTTTCAATATTGCATTTTATAATATGGAACTGTCAAAAATATGAATACAACGTAGTGATAAAAAATGTCTTTTTCCGTATTAAAAAAAAGAATTGATTTTTCGAGGTTTTTTGCAATATTTGCCTCTCTTCTGCCGTATCTATACTTCAATTTTTCAAATAAAGAAATAAATAAATTTCTAAAACATGTGCGCGAGAATATTATTTTAGTATTATTCTAGTATGTTTATTATACATTGTAGTATCTACGTTTTCAATATAGCACAGAGACTGGAATCATTTTATAATATGAAACTGTCAAATATATGAATATATAATATAATACAATGTGTGGTAATATATAATACAAAGTAATAAAAATGTCTTTATTTGTATTAAAACAAACAAAAGAAAATTGAGAAAATTGATATTTCGAGAAGTTCTTCGCGATTCATGGTTCTGCCGTATTTCTTGGATCTATTTCAATTTCTCAAATAAAGAAATAAATTTCTAAAACATGTGCGCGAAGGGTACGAGAATATTGTTCTAGCAATACGCGTATACAGGGTGTAACTAAAAATATATATATATATGAAACACCGTCAAATTTTCTGGCCAATTTGGAGACGATTTTTTCTCAGTAAAAATGTTGGAACATCAATAATAATGTTCAAATTATAAAAGATTGAAAAACAATTTCTCGCGAACTAAACTTTATGAAGTTAAAATATCAACAAAACTATGTTCTTCAATTAATTTTAGATAGAGTTTACATTAATATAGAGTGCATATTCCCGGGAAAAACCTTGAAAATCTGATATTCTTAGGGAATTTTGTTTTACTTTGAAAAATCAGGGAATTCTTATGGAATTTGATTGCGATTCAGGGAATTTAAAACAAAATTGCTCTTTTATAATTTTATTCTTATTTAGTACTTAAGATACATGTGTCTCACATATCTTTGCAATATTTAAGTTTTATTAAAATTTTATATGATTTATTTATTGGCGATCTCAGTATCAAGATCTTATGTAAGTTTCATAAAAATTGTTCAATGTTTTAATATTTAAATAAATTAGTATTTCTTATTTATTTAATAAATTTTTATTTATTTTATTAAATAAATAATTTAATAAACAAATAATTAATTTAAATAAATTAATATTTCTTAAGACGTTTATAATAAATTATTTTTTGTCTTCTATTTTTATTTTATATTATATTCTTGCATATTTTTAGTATTTAGATAGAATGATATATTGCACTTTGTTATTGTCTAAATTAATTTTACAATTAATAAATCAATATTAAATGCTAGAAAAACTGTACTTTTAATTTTATAAATTTTTAACGAAAATATGGGGAATTCTCAGGGAACTTTTTTTTACAAAATTTAAGTAGACACCCTGATTAATAGAATTTTAATTTTTAAAAATTTTTTATTGGCCAGAGAATCTGATGATGCGGTCTATATATATTTTTGCCAGTTTTTCCAGTTACACCCTATATATTCCACCGATCGTATGTATGCATATTACATCCGTACTGCGAATATGTTGCGTGATGATGTCGAGGATACGCTCACCTCGGGGATACCATTGTTCCGGCGGTTTGCGCGTACGAGTTATAACTTTATTCGACGACCCCTGTAACCCCGAATCCGTTCCGATCGACAAATCCTCTCTCTGTTTCTCTTTCCTCAGTCCGTGAATCACGTTACGTGCGCGCGGGCATAACCGCACGCGATTTCCTGCCTTTCTCTGGAGGCAGCGGGTCCCGCCAACAAACGAGGCGAATCAAACGAATAAGACATTCACTCGCGCGCGCGGTGCTACACACTAAGCTTGTTAGACAGAGAAAGAGAGAGTGTGTGTGGGCAGTGTAGGCAGCGCTTATTATAATATAAACGAGACTCTCCTTATCTCTGTGAACTAGCCGGCCCCGATCCTTCTCACGTTTTGCCCGGTCCCGAGATTCTACGGTTCGACGAAGTCGAGCTGAGAGTTTCTCGATTATTGAGGCGCTTAAAATCAGGTCGCAAGACATTTTCCGAGAAATTAAAAACATTTTTCTTCTAAATTAAAAAAAATTTTTACACAACATGGTATGAGATAGAGGAGTTTTGCCCGGTCCTGAGATTCTACGGTTTGACGAAGTCGAGCTGAGAGTTTCTCGATTATTGAGGCGCTTAAAATCAGGTCGCAAGACATTTCCCGAGAAATTAAAAAAAATTTTTTACACTACACATGGTATGAAATAGAGGAGTTTGTGACTTCAAGTTCCTGAATCCTCGCCATGTTAGATTGTGATGTCAGAGGCGAGAAAGTATACGCTGAAAAATTCTTAGATGCTATTTTTAAATAAAAAAATATTTCGATGAAATACTTATTTTAAATGGCTTTAGCACACTGTTAAAATACCTCGAAAACTATTTTTTCCTTTATAAGCAATTAAAAGTTATTAAATGTCTGATTTTATGGAGATATTTGTTTCTCGACCTCTGACGTCACAATTTCAACATATGAGTCAGGAACCTTAATAAACGCGCTTTTTCTTGATGAGGATGAGATATATTTAATCGTGTTTTATGAAATAAGATTTATAATTCAAGAAATATAAAGTGTTTGCATTAATTATACTTGACGAGAATTTTGTGTCGAAATTCATGAATATTTATTATTTAACAAAAAAATTCTTTCTCCATTTTTGAAAGAATTTAATTCGAATTTTACAGCTTTTATTTTTGCAAATTTCAACAACTGTATATCGCTTTTAATACACTTTTAAATCTCTTAATATAATTGCAATTCTTTTTTAATTTTTAGATATATGTATTATTTAAAAAACAATATAAATATATTTTTAATAATTGAAAATCGTTTGTGTTTAATGAGATATTTAATTATGCTATGTGTTAAAATAAGATTTAGTTTAAGAGAGATATACTTACTTATACACTAATTATATTTTTACGAGAGGATTTTTTGTCGAAATTGTAAACATGCATATTTAACGAAAAGGCTCTTTTTCTGTTTCTGGAAGGATTTAATTGATTTAATTTGCTATTTTTAGCTTTTAAATCTCGTAATATTATTGAAATTCTTCTTTTATTTTTAAATATACGTACTTGAAGAAAAACAATGCGCAAATATATTTAATAATTGATCAGAGTTTATAAAATTCATTAAAATTTGAATACGTGTAAGTATATACAATATATATATTATAACATACGAATAATACCGCGAATCGATTAATAATAAATTGACCATTGCATTAGATCAACGTAATAAGCGGTTATATATTCATTTATCTATTATTAAATAAGTTATTTTATACCGCGTTACATAAATAAATTATGAATTAATGTAGTCTGGGCCGTTTGGACTATTATGATTAAATTTGCATAATTATTATTGTTATGGTGGCGATAGTTTGATCTCAATAACCGACACAATGATAATTTGCATTAATAATTAGCGCCGGGAAATTTATAGAGGAGCCGGTTATCGATGAGATCCGCTGCTTCTATCTCTAGTTTCTCTCTCGTTATCCTTTCTTCTAAATCTTTTCGATCTTTTATTCCGGGGCGGAGAACATTTAATGAGGGGGTTTTTCTCGATTGCGGACCGATCGGTCTCTAAATTCGAGACCTCTTCAAGTTTCGTCTTAATGACGTTACTTTAGCAGAGTCGATCCTGAAGAGGACCTTTATGAAGTATTCATTTGCCACTCCTCGCTATTCTTGCTGCAATAAAAGTATAAAATTGATCGGGGAAAAAAAAACCGATCGGAATTGTGCCTATCTTTTTACGTTTAATCGATATACTCTCTTATACCGTTGTATTGTTTATTATTGTATTATTTTGTTTTTTTTTTTCGCGAGATAGAAAAGCAACAAAAATCATCAGATTTTATTTTCCAATATTTTTGTTGAAATGGAGAGATTTTTCCGTGTATATACAGATTTGAATAAGTTACTTGGATTTTTCTCGTTTCAAAACTGAATCAAAAGTGTTGAATGTTAGTTCCGTTGTAAACTTTTATCTGATAAAAAAATTTACAATGGAATATATAGAAGTGAAAAGTGCTTTTAATGCAATTTGGAGAAAAAAATTAATATTTTAGTTTTATTTCTTTATTCGATAGAGGGATATTTTTCATGTACATATAGATTTGAATAAGTTATATTTGGATTTTTTTCTGGTTTTGAAACGGAATCAAAAGTGAATGTTGAATGCTAGTTTTGTTATACTTTTATCCAAAAAAATTATAGTAGAATAAGAGAGGACTAAAAGTGCGCTTTCAATCCAATTAAAAAAAATATATATTTTACTTTTATTTATTTATTTATTAACGTGTATATCTCTAGAGATTTAATACATTATATATATTTTCGTAAATATATATGTATTTTTATATTTTTTATATATTTATAATGTATATAATATTTATAATATATTTATAATAAAATACTAAAATAATTAAATTTATAATTATATATTTATATAATGATGGTTACATAATACATATTATACGTGTACAAACTTTGAAGTTCTAATATTCTGTTACAATCTCGATATCGTTATTAACGCTATATTAATCATTTCTGTTTCAGGTAAGTCACTATTTCTAATCACAGCGATGACATATGATTGATTTCTAGTATTGAGTGAGTATGTTTTTTGTACGAACCATATACATGTCGATATTTAATAATCGTTATACATAATTAACATTAAATATCAAGATACATAATTAACATTAAATATCAAGATACATAATTAACATTAAATATAAAGATACATAATTAACATTAAATATGAAGATACATAATTAACATTAAATATCAAGATTTCAAGCACACTGTAAAGAAATGTGTAATATATTACATAAAAATATGTAAAAATTACATTAATAATGTAAAATTACACAATAAACAATGAAAATGTATACATTGTTATTAATTATTATCGTGTAATTTTATACTTATTATTTATTTAATTTTACATATTTTTAATATAATTTAACCGCACAGTTTTATTAATTATTGTGTAATTTTACACTTATTATTTATTCAATTTTACATATTTTCAATATAGTTTTACACATTTTCTTACAGTGCATAATCTGACATTAAATGTTATAAAAAAATTATGATAGAAAAATTGATAGCTGCTTTGAAAAGCAAAAATAATCCCAAGAAATTAAGCAAACATTCAATTGAGAAATTAAAACTATAAATGCGAGTTAATAAAAGTACGCCGATTAAAATTTCTTATTTATATATAATCGTAAAAATACAACCGCACGTTTTAATGCGTAACGACGCTTATACCACCTCTGTTTTGATAATCCGATTGAATTTTCTCTTTCATCCCATTATCGTGCTCGCACCTTTTCATTAAATATCATAAAGTACACCGAGTGAGTGTCGCGTTTAAACGCAGTTCGGGGGATTCCCGTCGTCCTTAAGGCGGGATTATTAATTAATAAGTTTCGAGACGAGGAACTTCTCTCAGAGTGAGAGAGAGAAGTTTCCTCTTACCAACTGTACTATAAATTTGCGGAGTATTCCAAGAATAACCGACTGTTCCGAGAGAGGAGAGATTGCGTCTACTTTCTATTCCGCAGTCGTCGTCATCTGAATCCGCGCGTTAGAAAGACCGGAAAGATCCGTAGAGAGTGTGCTATACGTATATAGAGAAACTAAGAGCCTGTCGCCATAATTTCAATCGCGTTTCTCAAACTCGGCATGGAATTCTCGTGAAACAACGCGGCTTTATGCATTTATTCGCGCAGTACGGAATAATTATTTCGTAGAATATATTATAAAACAAATTTCTGTTTCACATTGACACTGTGATTATGATTACGCCAGTTTCCCCCGAAAGTTGCGTGAAACACTATCGTTAAAAGTGGGGTAATTGAAATTTTGTTTGTATTATATATATGGAAAAATTATTCAATTAAGAATGAAACATAAAAAGTTTCAATTTTACGTTATATTCGTAAAATTAACTTTTCGTGAAAAAATCTTTGTTCAGAATATTATTAATTATATATATATATACAATAAACACATTATTATAATATAAAAAAAATGTTATTATATTGTAAATAATATTCAGAATTTTTGCGCTGGTCATAATAAATAAAAAAATAATGAAAGCCTTCAAATTAAAGATAAAAATATGATAATATTTTTATCTTTTACCTGAGAGCTTTTATAGGTTTTTATTTACAATGATCAATATATGTAAAAATTATTAATATTGGTTACAATTAAGTAACATTTTTTATTATTATCACGATTTTTTACAGGGTGTCAAAAAATTAGATCGATAAACTGTGAAGAACAAAAGAAAACTTTAAAATAAATATTTTTTGTTAATACTAATTTTTTCTATGTTTAGTTTTAATACTGATATCAGATGAGTTTGTGACTTTCTCACCTTTGTATTAAAATAAAAACATTGTAGAGAAAAATAGTATTAACAAAAAATGTTTATTTTGAAGTCTTTTATCTCTTCAAAATTTGTCGATCTAATATTTAACACCCTGTATATACAATCAATAATATTCTGGATAAACTTTGATTAAAAACTTGATTTTATGAATGAAATAAAACGTGAAATTTGAAACTCTATGTTGTTACAATTAATTTAATAATTTTTTATATATTTATTAATAAATCCGATAAGATAAAAAATTTACACCAAATATTAAATTTTTATCTTATCTGTATTAGATTTATTAATAAAATTAATTAAATTTATAAAAATAAAAGCTCGTAGATAAGAAGAAACTTTTATTTCATCTGTATCAGATTTATTAACAAAGCTTGATTAATATTGGAATTCGTACAAAGAACACGAATCGTCACAGGAAGTTTAACCGTGGCTTCCTGTATCTTCGCTTCACTCTAGGTCACTTTTAGGTTCAATAGGACTTTGTCCTAATTATATACTTCGAGCTTTTGCTCTATCAAGCTATAAGAGAAGTTTTCAAATAAATCTTTAAGAGGTTAGTTCAGTTTTATCGATCGAAAAGTGAGATTAGATTTGACTATAAATCTATTTATTGGTTGTACAGATTGTTTATTACCTGAAAATATAAGCGATTTGTTAATATTAATGCTTTAATTGTGAAAAAGGATTTATCAATCTGTATAATCAATCAAAATATAAATTAAAAATATAAAAATACTCGAATCTAACCTCACTTTTCGATCGATAAAACAGAACTAATCCGATATTCTCTTAAATAAATATATTTAACAATAAGTATCTTTTTGTATTCTCTCATTTTTTATCGTTCAATTTTTCTTATTTAGATTTGTTAAAAAAAAAAAAACTTTTCGCAGCAAGAGTATCTAAAGCCAGAGGTGCGAAAATCGAAATATCTTTCACACGTCTCGTCTGACGCGAAGTTTTATTGCAAAGACGGAGACTGAAGTAGAGGGTTTTGGCTATTGTTTACTTTAATACGAGCTGATCTGTTAGAAGCAATGGTGGATTGTTGCGAGTAGGTTTCGTGTCCGGCACCAATCCCCCTTTCCTCCTCCTTCCGTCCCCCTCCCCCCCCGGAAACACACAGTTGGATCCGGTAACTCCGTTACTAGCGTCGACAACGCGACTAGAATTACCGATCGCAATTTCATTTTCCAACGGGGTGCGACGTTGTGACTAGGCAAAGGGAAACACGTCCTCGACGAGCATCGGCGGCATAGATCGAAATCCATCGCCCTGAATATCGGTATTATCGCGCTCGACAGCGCGTTACGCGATACACACGCGGTGACCATAAATTCACGCCCGTGTTTTTCCCGTACTGAGATTCTCCCTTTGCATATTTATTTATTTATATATATATTTATTTATTTTTTTACAAAAATATCCGACATAAATAGCTTTCTGCGAGTAACCGGGGTGACAAATATTTTTTTCCGAGGTTTTTTTTCGGAATTAAAATGGAATCTTATTCGTCTTATACTAAATGCGGTCAATCGTAAATTATGAGTTCATAAGAGCATTCGCCTTTGTAAAAAAATTCAGTGCTCATAATTTTTGTGAATTTTGAAGTTCCAGGATTATTGAAAATGAATTTAAGACAAAAATTAACGAAAATAATTTTATATATTTTTTACTTTTATTTTAATGGAAACAGATTTTTTTATATATATTCTATTTTTCTTTGATGGGAAAGTAATTTTTTAAAATGCATGTATATATATGTATATGTATATATATATATGTACATACACTCAATATACAGAATTAAAAAAAATTCTTTTTTTGTCAAAGAAAAATACAATGTATGTAAAAAATTCTATTATATATATATATATATATATATAAAATAAAAATAGAGAAAAAAATATATGTAAATATATAGCATTTAAAATATTTTTTATCTGCCAACGAAATGTAAAAAAAAATTCTCCCATCGAAGAAAAATAGAAGTTAGATTAGTCAAAGAAGCACGTCATTTGTGGACAGTATGTATACTAAAAGCTACATCGTACGCACACGTGATTGGAAATAATTCCTGTCTGGAATACATGTAAAAATGCGTGACTAGGGTGATAATGAATCGGTCGGATGTTGCACACGAATTTGTTTTCTTTATTCGGTATTCGTTATGTATACTCAACGTCATGTGTGTGTTGCCTGTATACTTTCTACGCTCTCTGCACTTGAAATGAAGCGAATATAGTTCACGCCTTTCGAAAGAGAAACAAGGGATCGAAAAAACCTTAGGAAAGCGTATAGAACAAATTCCGCTTTCTCGAATTATTGTCGCCGTTTTTATTGGCACGTCTCTTCAGCTTTTATTGTTATTATTATTATTATAAGTCGCGTTACAAATCGACTCTTGATGTCCTACATTTATCTGCATTTTTTTTCTTACGTATTTTCTTAGAAATCTTTGATATTTGATGTTTCACCATTCTTTGAAATGATGATTTTTAACTTTTGGACTTTATATACAAGGTGTCCCAGAATTCATAATTAATCTTTCAAGGGTAGATACCTGGGATCATTTGGAGATGACTTCCTCAGCGAAAATTTCAAGGGAGGCCATCATTTTTTACATTCCTAATTTTTGTCATCACGTATTTTTTTAACTAAGCCTTAAATTAAAATTCTGTTAAAGTAAACTCTACTTGAAATTAATCGAAGAATGTGGTTTGCTTATTTTGTTTCAACAAAATTTTCAAAAAACTCTATTTTCAATCGCTTCGCAGAAAAAAATTGGCCATCATAGCTAAATTTTATTCCTTAAAATTTTGATCCTATATTTACAACCTGAAATTTAGTTATCATGCCTAGTTATGATAGCTAACATTTTTTAGCTATATAATTCTCCGTTAAACTATAGCTAAAAATATTAGTTATCATACCTAAATTTTAGCTATTGTAACTAATATTATTTTTAGCTAGTTTCTAAAAATTAGATATCATGGCTAAAAAGACATGATAATTAAATTTTATATAGGGACAACTAAATTTTAACTATAGTAGTTAATTTTTCTTTTCCGTGTTATAACTCGAAAATTACTGGTGCCTCGACATTTTCGCTGAATCGTCTTCAAATGATGGTAAGAATATGTCCTCGAAAGATTAATTATGGGTTTTGGGACAAAATCCCTGTATATCAGAATATAGAGAATTTTAAATTTTACAAATTTTATTAAATATTTTATAATATTTTAAGGGGATGCTGCCGTTGTTTTGTTTTACCGACTTTAAGTTAGGTTAGGTTCATTTTTTATTGAATATACGTACATAATTAATTTAAGTACGAATTTTTTGATACAGGCTTTTAATCCCATTTTTATTACTAATGTATTATTCTTTCATGCCATCTCTATTGGGAGCGCCATATTTTGTGCACAAATAAACTGCAGAACTTTTGTATTAAATAAATATTGTTATGAGCTGATGCAAGAAGCCGATAAAAAAACTAATTTACTAAAAGTAATTTTTTAACTTTTATTGTTTCTTTATACAAAATTACAGCACTCTCCGTTCATTATTATCAGTACTTTAATTGTGGAGAATAATTTTTCAATCTGTATAGCCAATAAAAAGAAAAGCCCTTGAACTCAAGGTCGGTAAAACAGTCATGGTCAGCATCGCCTTAATTTTTAAATATTTTCTATTTAAATTTTTACATATTTTATAATAATTAAGTATACGAAATATAAAAGAAAGGATGTTAAACGTTAAGAGCACCGTATTTGCGCCACGTAAAGCAACAATCTAATGGCGCTCGAGAGACAAGCCTTTCTATCCTAATTTCCGTGTCGCTTCTCGTAACTAAAAGCCGATAGTTTTCTTAAGACGACGTGCCATCGTCATCTTTGTAAGAAGAAGACGAGGACGAGAATGGTTGCCCCCGGGTGGGTATATCATCCCCTGTCTTTTCCCTCTCTCGATCGATTACCCGAGCGATCAGACGATCACCCGTAATTATCGATTAGACGGCGACGCCTTGGATGCTCGTCCTGGCACCTCGAAGCTTATCGCCGTCGTCGGCGTCGACTCGCCTCATTTATAATCCAACGCTGAAACGCGCTGCGCGACGCGATTTTACCGGGGAGTTTTACCTGTCACGCCGCTTAGAAAGCACCCGTCTCTCGTCCCATAATCGGCTGCGGTCTTTTCTGGAAATTGATTCCGTGGGATTATCCAGGGAGGATATCGTCGGGCTTGTCGGGTTTTGAATATTCTACTATGATACGTTCCCGATGGAGGATGCGCGCAAAGTGTCTTGCGAGATTCGCTTTTTTGTTCTCTTTTCTTTTCTTTTTTATCGGGGTTTTTATATCGACTTTTTTGAGGGGATTTTGAATTATTTATTTATATACATATATTATTGTATACCTATTTTTATATAATTATTGTATATTATATTATGTATTATAATTATTAGATATATATTTTATATATATATATATATATATTTATTATTTATATTAATTATAATATAATATATATTATATATAATTATTATATACATATGTACTATATATAATTTTATATTGTAAAATATATAACAAATATATATATATATATATATATATATATATATTATTCATATTATTATTGTATACAGAATTGATTAATTAACAATATACATGTCAGAAATTGCGTTTATATTAGATTAGGGTGTTCAACATTTTGACATACTAATTTCTATATTTTAAGTAATTTTACCAAGTTTCTAAATTTTTAAAAATCTATCGAGGATCCGGAAATTGTTCTGGACGAAAGCACAGTCATACAACGATGATTCTTTCTCTCCTCTTCTCTTTTGATTATTAAAAAGCTATTACTTCAAAAAAATACTAATCTTTTAATCTTGACGAATACGACTTTTAGCTGGATTTTTCTAAAGGTTCGAAATTGAATTTTCCGAAGCGATTTCATTGGTCTATAAAAAGGGTATTTTGTTGATGCCAACTCCAAAAGGGATTTTACCGGGATCGATGGACAGACCGCGTTGCTTCAGGAATTTTCAATTGTTAGCTCATCAACGTGATGGGGAGAGAAGGCGCTTCTTTCGAATCGAAATTAGTCCTTCCGGGATGCGGTTAATTCGCTTCACGTTTAACGAGGGTGGATTTCGTATATATATATATATATATATATATAAAATAAAACAAAATAAAATAAAATCAAAAAAGACCACCGTTGCGCGTCGTTAAAGCTTACGAGGTACAGGTATTCCGTGATGCCGCCTTCTCTGTCTACGCATTCTTTCGGTTCAGTTTTCTCTCTCATCTCTGTTGTATATTTTTTTTCGCACGTCGGACGAATTTGTATTTCGGCGAAATTTACGAGACGCATTCTTGCCCGATTCTTCCGATCGCGGCGAATTTCGTTTGTCGCGGCCGGCACGTTCGCACCGAATTCTCTCTTGTAAAACTAATTACAAGTGAGCGAGCGGACACTCGGTTACATGATTCGCGCGACGAACTCGTGACCAGCCTTCCGAGCCCTCGGGTCATTCCAGATTCGGCCTGCGCCCGAATTTAGTCGTGATCCGCGATATGACTTTTCGGACGCGCGCGTGACTTTGACAGACGTCGCGCAATTGTCCGATGATAATCGAGTTGATTAATGCAAAAAAGTGCCCAAGAATTTTGACGGAAAAAAAGAATGTCATACCGTAGCTGGCTACCAGTGTTTGATGTATCTATAACAGGGTGTATACTCAAATCTCATACATAAATTCTCGGATTCTATGATTTTCCAGGTGCTTTCGTTCAAAATTTTTTTTGGTAAAATTAAATTATTTTAAAAAATTTTTAATGCAATTTTAAAGTTAAAATTATCTATAGATGAATCGCTATATAATTTTATTTTTCATCTAGATATATTTAAAACAAAATCATCTTCATCTCATCTAAGATAAATTTACATATTTTTATCTCATTTTTATCTAACTAATTTTGAAATCATGTAAGCACAACACTGATAGCTACACAGTTGAAAAATTTCTGTTAAATTTAACAGATATCACATGTTCCAAACGGCCAACTGAAATTTTTGTGTTAATTTAACATAATATGGATATGTTAAATGGAGATACAAATATTGTGGTAATATTTTAACACAAAATGCAAAACCTCAAATAATTAAAAATAAATTTTGTGTAAAATTAACATAGGTTTAATGTAAAAATTAACTAACTATGTTAATTTTAGATTTTATCATCCCCATTTATATTATAAACTAGAAAATCAACATTTTCCTGTAAATTTTAACAGATAAATCTTGTCACTTATAAAGTAGAACATATTTATTGCGTAAAATTAAAAATCGATACACATTGCATTATTTTTACATCTTTTTTCACTTGTTTTAATAATTTAATATTTAACTTTAATTAACACAACAGCAATATGTTAAATTAACACATGAATTAAATATTTAACAAAAAGATTTTAACGAGGACTGTTTTTAACAAGAAAACAGATTTTCCTACTGTGAAATACTTTTGTTTATTATCTATAATTAATAAATATGGTTTAAATATTAATCTAGATATAGTAGGTAATTTTGAGATTTCAATATGTATAGACAGAATATTTTATTTAAAATATGATAAGATATTACACGCTACATCCATAAATTTTTTCTTGTGAAAAATTCATGATTGCCTCTAATAAGAAATATATTCAGATTAATTTAAAGCATTCAGATTAATTATTTATAATTTATGAATAAATTATTAATGCTATTTTTGATGACAGCGCCAATTTCTTTATTCAGAAATCAAAATTATATAATTTTCTTCGGATAAATTTAAAATCCACGCGACATCTATAGATGTAGCGTGCGTGATATATTTTAAATATAAAAAAGAGATATATATATATACATATACCTGCATATTAAAAAATGATTGCTTAAATCTAGAAATATATCTAGATTAAAGTATTTAGCTTAATTATTTATAATTAATGAATAATTAATGTTATTTTGATCTCAGAGAGAGACAGAGAGAGAGAGTATCAGCTTTCTTTGTTCGAAAACCAAATTATTTCATTTTATTCAAATAAATTTAAAATTGAATACATTATCTTTATGTATATGGATGTAATATATTATTACATTTTAAATGAGATATTCTGTAATCTATATACGTATTGAAAACTCATGAATGTTTAGAAATATATATATAGATTAATTTAAAACATTAATTAATTAATTACAATTAATGGATAATTAATGAGTGGGTAATTTAAAACACATTTATTAATTAATTACAATTAATGGCTCATTAACGAAAGTGCTACTTTTGATGATAGCATCAACTTTCTTCATTCAAGACTCAAATTATTCAATTTCCTGCATACAAATATACGATGATAAAATGCATATCTCTTAGATATTCGATCAGATTCTGATTTTAAAAACTTGGTGAACAAGGATAAGTAGATAATGGAGAAAGAAAAAATTTTCAAGAAAGTAGTCGAATGAATAATTAATGAAAATACTATTTTTGCTGAAATTGCCAACTTTTTTCATTAAAAAATCAAACTATTTCATTTTCTGCAAGTATATACGATGACGAAATGAATATCTCTTAGATCCTCGATCGGGGACTCTGAATTGAGAAACTATATGAATAAGTAGTAGAGATGAAGAGATCAAAATTTTCAAGAGAGAGAGAGTAATCGAATATAGAGCTAAGTAAAAAACTTTTATCGAGCCGATCAAGCGTGGTGGTACGCGAAACTTCGCTCGATCTTATTAAGAATATCGTCACGAATCTTGCGCGCTCGTCTCATCTGCGTCCTCCTTTTTTGAGCTTTCGATCAACCTCGCGAGACGGGGATAGATCCAGCAATATGGATCACAAAGCTCCTCGGCTTTAGCCCGTCACGTTTCGCGATGCAACTCGGGCTCCAGCTAGAATATCGTCTTTTGTTCCTGGGTCTGAAGTCGACGAGGACGGCTCCCCGGGAGAAAAGTAACCGGTGTCCCGGGGATGGGACACAAGGCGATATCGGCCATAAAGCCCGGGCATATTCTCTCCTGGACGTCGTCCTTGCGATGCAGAGAGAAGAACTCGCGTGCATAATAAACGCGAGGCGTACGTGCGCGGCTTGGTGGATATCTCTTCGTCTTCGACTCGACCTTGGCATTGCTGATTGTGCGAAAAAGAGCAGTCGTTAGCATGTAAGTCGCGACGGAGGCGTCTGGGATCTCATAGGTATGTATCTTTCCCGTTGCTGGACAGAACGGCAAATTGGGGTCTAGACACGTGCAATCGCGTGCTGAAGACGAGCGATATATTAAACGTGAGAAAGAGTTGCGAGAACGAAACGAGAAATTCTTTCGAAAATACGATGTTCGTTTTGCGGGATATTACTTATTTTGATTTTTTTAATTATTAAAAATCGAATTAAAATAATAATCATTATTTTAATAATAATGATAATAATTATATAATTTAAGTAAGGGATGCTGCCGTTGTTCTGTTTTACCGACTTTAAGTTAGGTTAGGTTCACTTTTTATTGAATATACAGATTAAAAAATCCTTAATCTCATTTTTATTACTTCTGTATTATTCTTTCATGTCATCTCTATTGGGAGCGCCATATTTTGTGCACAAATAAACTGCAGAACTTTTGTATTAAATAAGTATTGTTATGAGCTGATGCAAGAGGCCGATAAAAACTGTAATTTTTTAACTTTTATTGTTTTTTTATACGAAATTACAGCGCTTCTCATTCATTATTATAAGTACTTTAATTGTGGAGAAAAAATTTTTAATCTGTATAGCCAATAAGAAGAAAATCCTTTGAACTCAAAGTCGGTAAAACAGTTATGGTCAGTATCCCCTTAATAATATATAATACTCTAAATTTCTTGGAGTGAAAACTGAACAATCTTATTCCAAAAGAGTGGAATCTCACTCTTTTGGAGTAAAATTCCACTCTTTTGGAATGAGATTGTTCAGTTTTCACTTCAAGAAATTTAGAGAGATAGTAATAATAAATTAAATAATATGACGAAACACAGGAAAGCTGCCATATTGTATTCACGAGTGGTTGCTGTAATACTTTATTTCACGAGTGACAGATAGCAGAGCTCTTTTCAGACCTGTTTGATACATGTCGACACTTGGTCCTATCTCTCGAGACATTGCTATCGCAATCGTGTGTCATTATACTACTCTACTATCATGTTTTCTACGATACCCTGACTGTTACGATATCATAATCGAAGTCACTCGCGGAAGTCTTGGTAGAGAGTCTTGCCTCGACTCTGACAGGTCGCTCGTCTATACACATCCTCTTCTTTGCATCTGGTAAAAGCAAGTCGGTTCTTGGTGGGGATATCAGTACCAACGCACACTAGGCTGCTGCCACTGCTTCTTCTTGTTGTTGTTGTTGTCATACTCGCGTAGCTACGTACGTCACACTGTCGATCCTGTGGCGAAAGCAAGCTTCCTTCCTGATGACATGCCACGTGATTTCAATATGAAGGAGACAGTCAACAGTCAGAAACGTGTCGTGTCGAGATACGATGAGAAGCTCGCGTGGCTGCGCTAAAGTGTACATGTATATCCATGTGCTGGATGTGCCATTCTCGATACTCGCGGGCTCCGGAATATTCAAGACGAGCTTTTATTCGCGTTCTAAGACCGACCGCCATGCGCAAATATTTATCCCATTTCAAAAAGTGCCGACCGTCGCGATTATTGTATATCCGAAAAGCTATTGAATTTTTGAGGAAGAAAGAATATATGAAGGGAAATTTAATGAATCGCTATATATAGGATTTATTGGTGTAAGATTTATCGAGAATGTACTACTTAAATTGATTTTCAGGTCGGAAATTATCTTTGATTCAATTTTCTCAAAGGATATTTTTAATACAAATTACTAAATCTGTATAATTTTATATATGTTTATATATGTTATTATATATTTTTATATACCCTGTATATTAATATTTTAATTATACATATAACTTAATTGTTAAAATAATTTATGTCAATTATATATTAATATTAATTAAATCAAATTGAATACTTAAAACGTCGCTAGTAATATTTAAAATAGGAATGATATATTAAATTCGACCCAAACTAGCCAAGAAAATTTTTATTTTACAATATTTCCACAACGTTTCGACCATCTGTTGTTTTGGTTTTGTTCAAGTGAGAAATTAGAATGATACAATTAATTAAAATTATAACATTATTAATTAACTTTATATACACATAATAAAATTTATATATTAATTATTCATTAATATAATTTATTTACAATATATAATTTATTTTATTAATAAAATTCATTTTTATTAATAATTACATATTTGTTATTTATATTTATTATTTATAAATCTTCAGAGGAAAGAGAAAGACTTGAAAAATGATCAAATAATTAGTAGACACGGTTCCTCTTTTTTTTGACAGGTTGTTGACTTTCAGTCGTCGGTCAAATTTTTTTAGTCAAATAATAAATCTAAAAATTGGGAAACACGAGAGAATATCTGACAGGTCTCTCGCCTACATGTTACGTAAGCCTTCGTTTAAAAAATAATTGAAACTTCGCAAGAGGCGCGTTTTTCGCGAAGATTGAAGGGATAAAACGCAGAGTTTACAGGCACGACATACTCTCTTTTCCTTTTTCCCGCGCTTTCGCGCGGGATGTCCCGCGACGTCGATATATCGACGACCTCTCGCGGAGTTGTTTCGAAGATCGCGACATTATATCGACGCGCGAAAGCGAGCGCGCGATTCGCGCTACGAAAGCACTTAGCTCAGGCAGAGCAGCGGTGAAAGCAGCCGGGTTAACTAAGCGCGCTTGACATATGTAGGTGCAGCGCGCAGTGCGATAGAGAAACCTTTTGCGTGTGTTTATATGCGCTTCTCACGCCGGAGAATTTTTTTTTCGCTTTAGCGTGTGCGTTTCTTCGCGCTATTCCGCTTTTTGTTCCCTTGTTCGCGGTAAATGATGATATTTTTTCTTTTTTTTGTCGCGTAATTCAATTTTATATTAATTATATTTTATATTATATTTATATCAATTATATTTGATATACATATTATATCATTAATTCATATTAAGATTTTTTCGCGGATTTCCCCGCTTTATTTTTTGACTGATATATTTTTCTACCCCTTTTTTGGTTGCATAAATACAGTTTACATTAATTATATTTTATACTATTATTTATATTAATTATATTTAATGTATATATTATATTTTTATTTTATATTTCTTCACACGATTTCTCCCCCGCTTTTTGTTCTTCTGTTTGCAGTAACTGATGTGTTTTTTCTCTCTTTTGTCGCATATTAATTCAATTTAATATTAATTGTTCTTTGTGTTTTTTTTTGTCGTATAAATTTCATTGAATGTAAACTGTTTTGCATTAGTTCAATTCAATTTCAATTCTTTATTCGTCCCCTAAGGGATTGAAGGCGCTTTTGAAGGAGCGTTCCCCAACCTTACAACCTCTTACAATGTTACTTATATCTACTCTTAACTCTACTCTTACATCTAATTTACAAATAACTTAATTCTACCTTAACCTACTTATCTACTACTTTAGAGAGAGAAAGAGCCGTCCCTACCTATCGTTTCGCTTCGGCTTCCGATTCCCCATACATTCTCAACCACCTCATTCATACCTCACTCATTCTCCTCCTCATCCTTCCTTCCTCCTTTTCCCCTCCCTCCCTCCTTTCTTCCGTTCTCCCCTCTTCCCTCTTTTTCTCTATTTCTCTCATCCATCCTTCCCCTTCTCCTCCTTCCTGCAGTATTTCCTTCATTCTTTCCCACCAGTTTCCCTTCCCCCCTTCTCCCCCACATTCTCCTATCACATGCTCCCATGTTTCATTTTCTATCCCGCATAACCTACACCTTCTTTTCCCCTCTTCTTCCCAGTATCTCGCCCCCCTCATCTCATTGTTCATTCTGAACCTGATTATCCTTCTCCATCTACTTTCCCCCCATCCCTTTCTCAGGTATTCCGGTAAACCCTCCTCCTTCCATTCCCCATACCATCTATTATATCTCGACTCTCTTATCCTCTCCCACCTTTCCTCCTTCTGCCTTTCCCTGTCTTTCTGTTCCCACCCCTCATATACTTCCTCTCCTCTTCCCCTTGTTTTGCATTAGTTATTGTTCATTACATTCCAAAGCTAAACCTTCTTTATTTTCATCAGTTTTCAAAATTCTAAGTTTGTTCGATGAAGGACAAAAGTGCAGACGTCGAGCGTCAACCTTTTGCCTTCTTAAGCTAAACACGCGTCTCTTCGATGTGCTAGCCTCTTAGACCCTTAGAATTAGGGTATTTATAATACATACAATGTTGCTCCCTGGACACCGGAATGCCAGTGAAAAAATTTCTTTATTTGAAATTCTATTTCTGAATTTCAACAATGAGCCCATTTTATTGTACGTCCGGTTCAATTTCTGCGATTAGTTTAATGTGCGTTAAAGGGAATTTCTATTTGTTGAACCATAAGTCGCCTGTCACCCAAGAATAAAACAAACTACATTTAAAAGTTCAATCAAACAATAAGCTTCTATCATATTTTATATGCTATAGAACGAAAAATTTTTTGTATTTATTTAAAAATTTGAAAGGAAATAAAGAGAAACCCAGTCACCCTCTTGTTAGATATTGTATATTTGAAACCGCCGCATGTTTTCTTGATGGCAAATTTCTTAGAACATTACAAAAGAATCCTATAACACAAAAATTTAGAGAAACGTTTAAAAAGAATAGTAGCCTCGATTTTTGTATTAGGATTTGTTTAGAAAGTACGGTGATTTTAGGATAATATTACAAAGCTTTAAAGAGTTGGAAAATTTAAGTTTTTTTTTTGTTAAAAATGGTTCCTGTTAAAATTTGTGTTATTAACACATTTATGGATAAAGGACAAAAGTGTTCACTCAAATGTTAAATTATTAAAACAATTGAAAATAGTATAAAAATAACACAATGCGCATCTATATTTATGTAATTTTGCACAATAAATATGTTCCGTATTATTAGTGACAAGATTTATCTGTTAAAATTTACAGAAAAAATATTATTTTTTAATATAAGTCGGGATGATAAAATGTAAAATATGTTATAATTTTACACAGAATTTATTTCAAGTTTACTTGAAGTTTGAATTTATTTTATATTAAAATATTAACACGGGTCACCATTTAACATATCTATATTGTGTTAAATTAACACAAAAATTTTTGTGAACATAATACATTTTTAAAATATATATTAGATTATGTAAAAAAATAATTTCTACAACAATTCTACAACCTTGTTTTAATGATAACTATTTTTTCTCCATAATCTTGTATTAAAATGAATCTCAAACAGTTTTCCTAAATAAATAATCAATAAATTTCGCGTTTAATTTTCTGTTTGGTTACAAGCAAGTGGTTGCAAGCGGCATGTTTGATTTGAAAAGTGCCGCGGCAAGAATTCTAAAACGGACGTGAAATTAATACGAGCTTGTTGTAGATAGCCATAAGTGCGAGTGAAAATTTCTGCGATTCTCGGCATTTTCCCTGGCCGACGAATATATACACAATATATATATATAACGAAGAGAAGAGGTGTGGTAAATGTTGGGAGGTTTAAATTCCTCGCCGAGAGAGTCTCCCTCTTCACCTCCTCAAAGGAAACTGCATTTGCAGTTGCAGCTCGCTGATTTACAACGTTGCAGTCTCCCGCTGACGCTTAATCCTTTCACTTAGCGCTCCGCCGCGATAAAGACGCGTGTGCATAGGCGCACCGCGTCTTGAAAGCCCCGTAGCGTAGAAAATTACTTACATTCAGTTAGAAAGTAATACAATGACACACTTAGATAGAAACCGTGCAAATAAAATGCTCGCAGGAAAGTGTAGCGCGCGTTCCAGTTTGCGCGATCGCCAGACAAGCGTGATATATATCCTATAAGTGAATTTCATGCGAACTTGATATGCAAATTAATTTTCTACCCTGAACAAAAAACTTTAACTCGACTAAACTTAGATTATTTTGTTAATTGAATATGTATTAGTATTTAAGTCAAATATATGTTTTTTTAGATTTTATATGTTTTGTTATATTTTATTTAAATATTTTTATATATTCAATGTACACAATTTTTTGAAAGATTTAGTCAAGTTAACATATTTTTTCAGTGTTTGCAAAACAAAAGAAGGGTTCTTTCCTCCCTTCAACTAAATTATTATTTTGTTAATTGAACATATATTAGTATTTAAATTAAATATTTATTTTGTTAGATTTAATATATATTTAATTTAAATATTTTTATATATTCAATCAACAAAATAATATTTAATTGAAAGGGTCTTTTCCTCTTTTATTGTTTTGCATGTAAAATTTTCAATTTTCTTAAACGCGATGCAATTTTTCAATCACGCGTCCATTGCATATGTATATACATACGATTTCTTAATTTCTTTATGTACAATTACGTTTACGAATATGAAAAAAATTCGGTGCGGTATTTAGCAATGGAAAATATCGGTTTTCCGCTATTTCCATATGTGGAATGCTAAAGTTAAGAGAAAAAAAATTCCTATAAACTGACAGGACAACATCCCGTGGGCAAACATTTTTTTGGCTTTAAATGTTTCTACTATATGTATGAGACATGTTTTTTTTTATAAAAATATATTCAGAAGAAAGAGTTTAAAGTTTGCTTGGGCAAGAGCTTTGTTATAAAATCTGAAATATTTGTGGTATCGAAACGTGTCTTCATAAATTCAATATTTTAATTTCATTTTTCCCCGAAAAGTCTCTTGTAGGGAAAATTGAAGAAAAAAATGATTAACGTTACTTATAATTATATATTAAATAAATATATTTAATTTTATACGAATTTCATTTTAATCAATCATCACTGAAAACTTTTTATTTTTTTATTTTTGAATCAAATAATTTTTAATGACCTCAACTGGCATAAAAAATATCTTTATTGTTGGTTAGACATCAAATAAAATTAAAGACGACGTTTTGACCCTTGTTTTGGGTCTATCAAGTCTGACATAAATTAAATTAACATTTAACCTTTTAAGAATTTAAACTAAATTAAAGCACATATAGATGGTAAAACGTCAACTGACACAATTAATTTATATGTGCTTTAATTTAGTTTAAATTCTAAAAAAGGTTAAATGTTACTTCAATTTAATTTATGTCAGACTTGATAAAGATCTAAAACAAGGGTCGAAACATCGTCCTTAATTTTATTTGATGTCTAACCAACAATAAAGATATTTTTTTATACCAGTTGGGTCGTTAAAAATTATTTGATTTATTTTATTAATCACTGGCGGAAAAAAGGAATTAGTACTTATTATTTTTATTTTTGATTGTGCAAAAAAAGTTTCAGACAAAAATTGTTTGATTTGAAAAAGTATACATGATTAAGAAAAAAAGCACTGTCTTTTGTTCCTCTTCCAATCAAACAACTTTTATCTGAAACATTTTGTTGTATAATAAAAAATAAAAGTTTTTGGGGATGCTCGATTAAAATGGGATTGTATATAATTTTTAAAATTTTCTATTTAATTTTATATAATTATACCTATATTGTCCATGTATTATTCTATTTTTTAATTTTAATACTGTCTGTTTTATCAATAAATATTATTTTTATTTAATGATTTATTGGTTATACAGAATAAAAAATCTTTTTCTAGAATTGAAGTATTCATAATAACAAATTTGGGCTCCTACAGATGTAGGTATATAAAAAATCCAAAAAATAAATAATTAAATAATTAAATAAATAATTAAAAAATTAATTAAATATTTTTCTCATTGTTTTTTGCATTATATCGTATTACAACCGATAAGAAAATTGTAATTTAACTTTCTTGGTTTTTTAATCTACATATAGAAGCCCAGATTTGTTACTAATAAATACTTTAATTTTAGAAAAGAATTTTACATTCTACATAACCAAACCGGCAATTCTGCAAAGCCAATAAAAAAATAAAATGAAAATACTATTTGTCGATAAAACAGACTAGAATCAGTATTCCCTTAAGGCGATGCTGACCATGACTGTTTTACCAACTTTGAGTTCAAGGGCTTTTCTTTTTATTGGCTACACAGATTGAAAAATCCTTCTCCATAATTAAAGTACTGATAATAATGAACGGAAAATGCTGTAATTTTGTATAAAATACCAATAAAAGTTAAAAAAACAGTTTTTTTTATCGACCTCTTTGCATCAGCTTATAATAATACTTACTTAATACAAAAGTTCTGCAGTTTATTTGTGCACAAAATATGGCGCTCCTAATAGAGATGACATGAAAGAATAATACAGAAGTAATAAAAATGAGATTAAAAGCCCGTATCAAAAGATTCATACTTGAATTAATTATGTATGTATATTTGCGTGCGGAATCGATGTCGAGGCATAAAACAGCAAAAATTAGTTGCCGGACAGCATTCCCCATTCATTATTATCAGTACTTTCATTGTGGAGGATTTTTCAATCTCGATATTCAATAAAAAATGAACCTAACCTAACTTAACGTCGGTAAAACAGAACAATGGCAGCATCCCTTTAACAAAAAAAAAAGCGAAGCATTATAATTTATAAGAGTATCGTGGTTTGCGCGCTCAGCAAATTCGGCCGAACCGAGGAAGAAAGATTCTTGCGATATATCTATACAATTCGCGAGATCGCATATCTCCCATAAATTCCACGGGAGGCGAGAGAATCGCTCCGAGCTTTAACTGATTTCCGAGGACTACTTGACGCCCCCGGAGGATCGTCCGCGTAAGCTCGATAGAGTTGAAAACGAATGGCCATCGGCCCGTTACGTAAGCGCTTAGTCAGCCACTCGAAGAAGTGCCCGCCTGCACGTAATGTCGGACGTTTTGTACGATCCGTAGGTTGACTTTTCACGGAGAAAATTCGGAATATACCGGCCATTCTCTCCATTTTCTTCCTCTCCGCCGACCTCCGGCATATCTCGTTCCTTTTATTGTTGGTCAGATCGATAAACCGGCTTCCTTCCCTTCTTCTTCTTTTCCTCTACCTCCTCCTTCATCGTAACTTTAACGAGTTCTTGCGTTTGAATCTTAATGACCTTCTGCCTTCCGGAAGCCCGGATCGCGCCATATTCGCGAATTACGCCGGGAAGGGAGACTATTGAGTCGTCGGCTTGAATTGATGGCGAGCGTAATTCGTACGGTCGGCTTCGTGGAAAATGTTAATAGGGGGTGTGGGATAATGAAGGGACGTTTCAAGAGTCAAGTATAGGAATTGAGTAAGGTTTTTATACTCGGCGCGGCACATCTCGCGTGTCTGCCATTTTTTCCCGCAGCGATAATTGAAAATCGAGTGATAATGAAAGAATTACTATAATTTGTATTTTTATATTAATAATTTATTGTATATTTTTATTAATTTATATTTTTTTTATTATATTAAAAAAGACGCGAGCATCCCGTGTGTCCGCCATTTTTTTCCGCGGCGTTAATTGAAAATCGAGTGATAATGAAAGAATTACTATAATTTATATTTTTTATATTTTTTAATAATTTATGTTTTTTTTTATTATATTAAAAAAGACGCGCGTTACAAATTGGAGATTTTTTTTCGAAACAATATATTCTATAATATGTACATCGAAATAATGAATAATTAATTAAACTCGGTAATTAAAAACGGGTGTATTAATTAGTTTTCGATGTTAAAAATGGTATAATTTATATTTTATTTCATTAACTAATTAGATAGACATAAGATTTCTTTATGTTTGAGTTATTTTCGATTTTTGAAACAATATATATACATCGAAATGATAAACAATTAATTAAACTCGGTAATTAAAAACGGGTATATTAATTGCTTTTCGATGTTAAAAATGGTATAATTTATATTTTATTCCATTAAATAATTAGGTAGATGTACAAGATACACAAAGATTTCATAATGTCTATTATATAGGAAAGAGAGCAAATAATTACCGAATAATTAAGGATATTAATTAAATTAAAAACCCGTATTGATAATTAAAATCAACACGTATCAGTGGCATTCGTTAAATAATTTATATTTGTTTTCTTAAATAATTAGCTGGAGATGTAAGGTGCGCATAAAAGATTTATTAATGCGACTTCTAGCAGTTATGTGGAAAAGGAAAAGAGCAAATAATTGCCGAATAATTAAAGACTAATTAAATTAAAAACCAGTATCGGTAATTAAAATCAACACGTGTTGGAGGACGATTCGTTAATTAAAACGTGTATAGAGCGCGCAAGAACCCACAAAAGTTTTGCGTTTCATGTATTATGATCGTATAGCGGTTCAACATGCAAATAGCTCCGCTTAAATTGACGAAGTTCCATCATCCGATTACAATTCCCGTTCGGGATATGCGAGCGGATCAAAAGTTTGGCGTGCAACTTTCGCGCGATGGCGGTTCTTCGTAAGAGCGAGAGAGATAGAGACATCGAGAAAGAGAGACAGAGAGAGAAATAAAGATGAATAGCCTGTGTTTGTAAACTCACCGCGGATTCGCATTTAAACATCCCACGTCATTTTCTTTCGAGACATTTCATATTGTAACGTAAATTCAATTAATCCGGATCTTAAGGGGATGCTGATTAGGCCTGTTTTATCGACAAATATTATTTTTATTAGCTATATCGAATAAAAAATCCTTTACTAGAATTAAAGTATTCATAATAACAAATCTCTGGGCTACTATATGTGTATATAAAAAGAAATCAAGAGAGTTGAATAATCAGTTTTCTTAGCGTTTAGGTTAGGTTGACCCAATGCAAAAAGACCGATAGAAAACTGTAATTATTTAGCTTTCTTGTTTTTTTTTTATATATATGTGTAGTAGCCCAGATTTGTTATTATGAATACTTTAATTCTAGTAAAGGATTTTTCATTCTATATAGCCAATAAAGAGTTAAATGAAAAAAATATTTCTCGATGAAGCAGATCTAAGGAGATTCTAAACGTCGTCCTGTTTTATTGACAGAACATAATTTTTGCGCATTCTTTTCTAAAAAATTTTTTTAATTAAAAAATTAAAAAATTTTTTTGTTTTTAACATACATAAAATCGGTAGGTTTCGCGCTTTGTTTCTATATGTACTTTAATCGTGGAAAAGCATTTATTATTCTATTTAATTAATAAAAAGAAAAGAGTGCGCAAAAAATTGATGTTTTATCGATAAAACAGAACTGCGTTTAGGATCCCCTTAAAGAGGAAATGCATCTACGCACATCATTTCAGAAAATATTGCATTTCTAATGTGTCACGGGTGTTGCACAAAATTCGGAGAAGTTATATTTCATCTTGCGAATGTGTGTCGTGAAATATATTTCGCGTTTCAAGTTCGCGGTTTCAAATGACATTTCGACGATGTAAACTGCGCGACGCGATTTAATATATCGCGTGGATTTAAGCACAATTTAAATGTCTCGTGAAAACAGGCACTCCGCTGCAATGTGGAATATTATGTAATATTTCGGCTAATTATAAACTTTATAATTAATCAGTTGATTAAATCTCTGAGCATATTATTATTTATTTCTAAATTCATGTTTGGATGATTTTTAGTTTTCACTGCTGTTCTTTCAAGTATAAATATGTAAAGTCACAGTTTTATGTAATAATTAATTAATACTCAAGTAAATCAGATGGAGCAAAATGAATACAAAACCAATAAACCAAATCATGTTAAGTAACCTTGTACTGAGATTGGATTGAATTAACAATTGAAAAAATTAAAAATTTGAAAATTTGAAATTTAATAATTTGAGAATTTTAACATGGCTGGATGATTTTCAGTTTTTACTGCAGTTTCTTCGTGTATAAATATGTAAAATTACAATTTTTTTATATTTAATTATAGTCACAATTTTTTACAAATTTGTAAAAATTAATTGATGGAGCAAAATGCATACAAAAGCAATAAAGAAAATAAATATTAAGTAACTTTGCACTTGAATTGGATTGAATTAAGAACTGAAAATCTAATGAAAATTTGAATCTATGGAAATTAAAATTAAAACTAAAATTACACTAAACGCGTCATCAATTTATATACTGGATGTCTCACACTTATCGTATCGTCCTAATAATTTTCGAGTTTTAAGTAATAAAATATTAACCAAACTTTATTCTTTAATCAATTTCAGGTTGAGTTTATTTTAATAAAATTTCAATTTAAGATTTTAGTCGCAAAAATACATGATAACAAAAAATTGAAAATATACAATAAATGATAGCCTCCCTCCTCATTTTCATTGAAGAAAAATCGTCTCCAAATAACCTAATCTTCCATTAATGATACGATAAGTTTGGGACACCCTGTATATGGAAAATAATAAACGAAAAAATGAAGAAAAAATTTCATTAAATCTGAGTATAGATTTGTTAGAGAAATGATCGACAATCGCCCGCGAAATATAACGTTTTGGTGGGTTTTGCGCCGGGTTAAAAAAATAAAATTTTTTTAACGCAACTGCGTTTTTTTAAAAGAGTCTGCAGGTCGCGCGGAAAGCGTACAGAGAGGAGATCTTTCGGAAATAAATTGCGTGTTACAAAAGCAGTCTTTGAGTTAGGGAATCTGTTATTGTCATTCGAATGCATGCGACAATGGCCGGCGGGTTTGTGTCGGCGCGGTCCCCGTTTTCGGGATGCGATTGCACGTGCAACTCGCGAGTGCAGCAACTACGCGGCCCGCGGGCGCGTATGCATATTGAAAGGCAGCTCGCCTCGCCGTGCCGGCATTCGGCATCGCGTATTACGCAAGGATGCACGAAATTCTACGGCGTTTGCACGCGGGACACACGCTCGTTGTTTGCCGCTCTCGTTTCTGCATGTTTCAAAGGCCTCTGTATGTGTGTGACACAAGCAAACTGTTTTCTTTTTCACTTCCCTGACCTAGTCCAGTGAAATTAGACTCCGACTTCCAAAAAATTATAATCAAGCTGAATTTTTGTGTGGAGATCTCTATTTCGATGTTCTAATGCTAATGAAATTCTGAAAAGTACCCTTAATTTTAGCTACGGCGTTTTTTTATGGGGGGTTAAAAAGGGAGTAAATTTTATTTTTTTGCCATTATCTCGAAAACTATCAATTTTTCGAGAAAAATAGTTATTATCAAAATTGTAGCTCACAGAATTCTTTACAAAAAAGATCATTATACTTTTTGTCGTACAACTAATCGTTTTTGAGTACCTCTTATAATAAGAAGTGCAGAAAAATTATATTAGACATTGCAACTTTACCGCACGTTTTACTAAAAAACGATTAGTTGTACGAAAAAAAGTATAATGATCTTTTTTGTAGGAAATTTTATGAGCTACAATTTTGATAATAACTGTTTTTCTCGAAACATTGATAGTTTTCGGGATAATGGTAAAAACTAAAATTTATCCCTTTTTACCCCTCATAAAAAAGACGCTTTGGATAAAATGAAGGATACTTTTTAGGATTTCATTAGAACATCGAAATAAATGTCTCCACAAAAATTCAGCTTGGTTATAATTTTTTTGAAGTTTTGTCCTTTTCAAGTCTAATTTTACTGGACTAATTCTCTTTTTCGAGAAAGAAAGGGGACGTCAACTTGGAATTTTGCATTTTAAACGAGAAAAAATTAAGTCCAAGAAATTATTTCTTATTTTTAAGATGAACGAGCAAAATAATATCCATCCATCGTTCTCTTAGAGCTACTTATCAAAAATTCTATACAAATATAATGTATTATAAATATAGTATAATACTTCTGCGGAAAAGTTTGAAAACCTACTATTTTCAAGGAACTTTATTTTACTTTGAAAAATCAGGGAATTTTTTTTTTAAAATTGCTTCTGATAATTTTACTTTTATTTAGCATTTAACAAACATGTCTATTAAAATTTTATATAATTTTTTTATCGATGATCTATTTTAGTATCAAGATATTTATAAGTTTTATATAAAATTCTTCAATTTTTTAATATATAATATTAAAAAATAACTTCTCATTTATTTAATAAATAAATAATAATTTAAATAAATTAATCATCGTATTTATCTCGACTTAAATAAATTAGTATTTTTTAAGACTTATAATAAATTATTTTTGTTTTATATTTTTAGCGTTTAATAGTGATATATTATATTTTTTGTTACTGTCCAAATTAATTTTATAATTAATAAATTAATATCAAATACTTGATAATTTTGCAATTGTATGAATAGATAATTAGAAACCGCATATAAAGAAACTAATATTGAAATTTTTAACGAAAATATCTGGTAGATCAGGGAATTTTTTTTTCAAGGAATTTCTTCCAAAATATCAGTAGACATCCTAAAAATATAAAAATATAAATATATAATTCAATATAATACATTATAAAATTAGTATTTTATTTCTCTTTCCTTAAATATAATTTTAATTAATCGCTGGAAAATATTTTATCACCACATACTTTGAATATAAATTCGAATTTTCGTTAGACCTGTCAAAGTTTGACATGCCAATTTTATACGTTTAAAATGGATAAACATATATATACATAAATGAACACGTACGAAATTAAATGGCGACCGTTTAACAAAAATAAATTTGGAAATTGAGTTATTGTGAAAGTTAACCTTTTATCTAGATATTCATAGGTACACTTTTTTCGTCTCGTTCGAGCGAAATAAATAATTCAATTCCAGTAATCGGTCATATTTTGCACCGGCAAATAAAAAAGAGCGAAGTTGGCGAGGGTGCATATTGTGTTCTGAGTTTTGTTGTAACTTCAAATTACGTCGCTTTATACGTCGTAAGGTGACGCAAACTTGTCAGAATAAGAAGTTATCGTCGTAATTCACTCGCGCGAAACTATAACCTCCATCAGGGTAGATATCGCACCGTTTATTAAAGTATGCGTTGATCAAGAACGATGTGCGTTCTATGAAGCGCTTAGGTTCATTTTATGAACTTCCAAGAGTTTTACTCGTAGAAAATATTTACAAAGTCATAAAAAATTGCATTTATAAAATTCGGATACGACTAGAATTAGATAGATTATATTTTTGGATTTTTAAAAATCTTGTAAAATTAAGTTCTAGATTTGTGATAGAGAAGGCTATAAATTCATGTAATTCAAAATGCTGTTCAAAAGCGTACACAGTTGAAAAATTTGTGTTAAATTTAGCAGATATGTCCCAAACGGTCTATAGAAATTTGTGTGCCAATTTAACATAATATGGAGATCCAAATATTGCATTAATATTTTAACACAAAATAAATGCGAAACAATATCAAATAATTAAAAAAAAATTTTACGTAAAATTATCGTAGTTTTTTAATGTAACAATTAAACATTAACTAAAACCAGATATATAAAAAAATTAACAGATGTTCACGTGTTCTAAACGGTCCACAGAAATTTTTGTGCCGATTTAACATAATATGGATATATGTTAAATGGAGACACAAATATTGTGTTAATATTTTAACACAAAATAAATGTAAATAATTTGAAATAAATTTTGTGTAAAATTAACATAGTTTTAACGTGAAAATTAACAAAAATATGTTGATTTTAGATTTTATCATCCCCACTTATATTATAAAATAGAAAATCAACATTTTTTTTTTTTTTTAAATTTTTTCAGTCGTTTTAATAATTTAACATTGCAGTTCAATGAACACAACAGCGTTATGTTAAATTAACACACGAATGTGTGAAATATTGAGTACAGAATTTGAACGAGGACCGTTTTTAACCAGAAAACACCAATTTTTCTACTGCGCAGAATCTTTAGTTTCCAGATTAAATTTCTTTCTTGCGGATAATAGATCGCGTAGAATGGGCTTAAGATGTTACTTCCGTCAGATGCGTTGCTAACAATCCTTGGATAACCGGCCGTCATTATTTTCGCGAGTTACGGGCTTAACGAAATACGACGTTGCCTTCGGGGAGGGAGTTTTACTCCAACAGGCGGTAAAATTTACAAGGAACGATCAGGACGTGTATAAATTCTCCGACGGCGAGGAAAAATTCTGAATAAAGTCCGAGAAGAGAGAGGAAGGGAAAAAACTGCGATCGAAAACTTCAACGTGGCGTGTAAAGATTCTTTTTCCTGGACGCCTGGATTTTTCCCGAGACAGATAGAAGTCGAGAAAACACACGGTCTTAATATAATCAATCCATAATATGCAAATTCGTTTCACGGCACGCGCTCTCATAAATTGTTTCGCATGAAATCCGTTCTATTATTTCATGCGCGACAAATTTGCATCTGATTGACCGTAATAGCGTCGCGAAATGTCGAGGAAAAAAAGTGTTCTCGAAAATTCGCGAGCGTGTAGAAATAATAAAAAGAATCTCGATTATTTTTAGATAACACGCGCGTATCGAATATTATTAAATATTATTATTGAATTATTGTATATATATATTTTTTTTAAATATATATACATGTAAATATATATTGAATGTATGTATTCTTCTTATGTAAAATAATATGTAATATGTAATATAATATAATTAAACGTAATTAAATGAAAATAAAAATTAATTTAAGCCAGAGTTGATCGTTGAATAATTTATTTATAATATAATAATACAATAATATAATAATATAATATATACTATATCATGGTATTATATTATGTATACTATATTATATACTCTATAATATAGTATATAATATAGTACATAATATAGTATACAATGTAGTATATAATATAGTATATATTATAGTATAATATATATATAATTTAGTATATAATACATAATATAGTTTATAATATAGTATATAATATAGTACATAATATATTATACTATAATGTAATAATATAATAATATATTACATATAATATAATAATATACAACATATAGTATATAATATATATATATGTATATAAAATATATGTAAAATATATATATTTTATATACATATATGCAGGGTGTCCGGTAACTAACGGACCAACGATTACAAATGGATTCTTTGCTCAATTTGGGAACGATTTTTCCTCAGCGAAAATGTCGAAAAAGGTCATCATTTTTTACAACTTTCCAATATTTGTCATTATGTATCTTTATAACTAAGCCTCAAATTAAAATTTTATTATAGTAAATTCTACCTGAAATTAACTGAAGAATGTAATTATGTTAGACTTTTAACTTCAAAACGTTTAGTTTTAAAAAAAAACTCATTTTTTTCAATTGCTTATAACTCGAAAATTATTGACTTCTCAACATTTTTGCTAAGAAAAAATCGTCTCCAAATTGGCCAGAGAATCCGCCCTTAATCATTGGTCCGTTAGTTACCGGACACCCTGTATGTATATAATAAAATAAAATAATAAAATTACCATTAAATTTATAATTATATATTTATATATAATATTAGATACTTATAATACCTACATATTATATATGTATAAACGTCGAAGCTTTAGCTGCTAATATTCTTAATCTTAACATTATTAATGATGTATTAATAATTTCTGTTTTAGGTAAGTCACTATTTCTAACGACGGTGATGACATGATTGATTTCTAATACCGAGTGAGTATGTTATGCGTATCATATGTATATATGTCATTGATATTTAATATATAATTGTTGTACATATAACTAATGTTAAATATAAGACCTCGAGCATAATCTGACATTTTAAAGATTAAATATTATGAAAAGATGATGATAGAAAATTAATAATTAATTTGAGAGGCAAAAGTAATATCAAACAAACGTTCGATTGAGAAATTATAATCGTTATAAATGCGATTTTAAAAATATGCGGCATTAATCATTCTTTCTCTTATACGATCATTACTTTTCGATTGCATGAAAATTTATATATAATATATTATATATAAAAGTATTAAATATTAATTACGAAAATATAAAAATATTTAATAAAAAGTACAAAAAAAATATATATATATATATGTATGTATTTATATATAGATTTTACATACGTAAAGATTATGTATAAAAAATATATATATATATATAAAAGTATAAAATATATATATAAAAGTATTAAATATTAATGATGAAAATATAAAAATATAGAATAAAAAATACAAAAATAAATATACAAATATATGTGTATATATTTATACATATATAGATTTTACATACAAAAAATATATGTATATTTTTATACAGATATAGAGTTATATATGTACATATTTTGCTCTCTCGGGGGTTGTTTGGAAAATAATACCGCGTTAATTGCACGCTTGATTTACGTCGGTTAATTTTGATGCAGAATGCGCGGAGCGACATAAAAAATGCAGGGCGGAAGTTTTCGTGGAAGCGTGGCCTGTTGTTTAGGGCGTCATTGGCACGCGTCGCTGCTGTTAATTACCGCCCTCAAATTGCAATATTAATCAGCCCGCAACTACCTACCTATCCACGTACCCGATAGGGCAATCAATTTTGAATCGATCAATCATGTACCACGTCGCAATGATGAATATCTACTGAATGCGTTCGCTTAATGCATCCGCGTTACGAATACGAGCGTTAACTATTAAAATGATCGAATATATCGACGATATTAATAATTCCGCTGCTTGCATGCGATGATAGACGTGGCCGATTCAATTGAGTATATGTATATTTTAAATGCACATGACGGTTCTCTTTTAAAAAGATATAGTTAATTTTTTCGTAGGAATAATTCACTCTCATCTCGCGCGCGAAAGAGAGAAATCAAAATTAATTTTTCTTTTTTTTTTATTATTATTATTACTGTGATATATTCCGTGCAAGTAGTAGTTATATTGTAATTTTTTGCAGAATATTTAAATTTTTTTTAGAGTATTAATATCGGAAATGAAATATAATTTAAACTGTATAACATATGTCGCAAATTTATTTTAAATGTATGAGTTTTCTTCTTCTCTATTTTAAAATAGAGTTAATATTTTTTTATATAAATTAAACTTTGATATGAAAGAGAAATCAAAACCAATTTTTTTTTATTAGGCGCAATAAGTTACATGATTGTAAAATATTTAAACTTTTCGGGGAATTAATATCGGAAATATAAAATATAATTTAAGTTATACAGGGTCCGTTGAAAATTTACATTAGATTGATGAAAAAGTTCTAGAAATCTTGCTACTTTTTTTTTCACGTCGAGTCGAAAAAATGCAATTTTCCTTCATATATATTTTTTTCCTCCGGCTAAAACCGCGTGCACATCGATATTCGACAATTTTATTTCAATTACAAAAAACTCCTAACAGCACATGTAGATTCTGAAAATGTTCGGAGAATATCGCAAAATTATATCCTTAGAACATTCGACAAACGTGCTACGATTTAATGAATACATACTATAAACGTTCCTTATTTTGGTTCGTAGTATAAATATATTTTTATATATTTTTTTAGCTAAACTGGCTGTACTAATTCAAAGTTTATTTTTTTCTTTCTATAATGTGAAGAAAAAAGATAAACCCTGAAGTTCAGCCAGTTTAGCTAAAAAGAACAGATCTACTGATTAGGATAGTTAGATTAATAATGTGTACTCTTTATTAAATATATTCTTTAAAAAAAATATGTTCTGAGAATATACATAAAAATATATTCTGAGAATGTATGTAAAGTATATTCTTAGAATATACGAGAAATATACTAACAAGAGATGTTCTGACAATATCCTGAAAATATTTGAAAAATAATTTACTATAAGAAATATTACAAAGATGTTTCTAGAATATTAAGTACATTCACAGGACGAGAATAGAATATTCGTAATAAAGAATTATTTTATGTGTATATAAAAGTCTAACTATAATTTTTTATATATGTCCAATAATTAGATTTTTAATAATAATATTAATATGATTGGTATTTCCTTACATCACTAATATTTATTTTTTAAATTCTATTTTATAAATAATTAATTTTAGTTAGGTTAGATTGATTTTAATTATTTTGATTTTAATATTAATAAGAGAAAGGTATTCAATTTTGGATTGAATAAATTATCAATTTTATTTGTGATATATTAATTTTATATCCTTTATTTATATTATTTTTTATTAGAATTTTAGCAGAATTAAATCGAAGACCAATAGATTTGATTGAAGGAGAATCATGATATCATGTGCTGTTAGGGACGCCTCAATTAGACGTCCGGGATAAAGAAAATTGCGTTTAAATGCTGATAAAATGATCGGATATCTCTCGTAGGTGATTGCAGAATGAAGTCGGGAAATCTATGTCGGTCGTGTATAACTCGGTCATTAACCAAGGCTCGGCCGCCATTTTTTCCTGGTAGTATCCCATCGTCGCTCCGGGGGCTGGCATGAATCCAGTCATTAGCGACCCCGTTCTTAGACGCTTCAACCCCGAAACAAGACGAAAACAATCCATTCGGCGCGCGATCTCTCTCTCTCTCTTGCTCGCTCGTAATTAGTATCATTCAAGACGGATCGGGAACGCGCTCGCAGCTCAGGGAGAATAATGATCCGCCTCATTGCCGGCGTAATCATGAGGATACCCTGTACGCGATGATAAAACGTAGGATCATCGACTTAGTCGCGTTTCTTCAACCACCGCCGGCGATCCGTTTATTTTGCTCGCCGCGCGGTTTGCCCGCGAAATAACAACTCGCAGGAATAATCACTTAATTTCGCGACCATATACAGGGTGTGTCTAAATGAGTGCGAAACATTTTTGGAGATCTCTGGCGAAAATTAAGGGGAGTTTCTTATGTAAAAATTAACTTAAGGGAATTCTAAACGCTCTTGAGAAATCTGTTGGTTTTTTCCTGTTTTATCGACAAAATGTGAGGTTAGATAAATTATAAATCTATTTATTGGCTATATGGATTGTTTTTTACCTGAAATTATAACGCTTCGCTCTTTGTTCATATTAATACTTTAATTTGTACAAGAAAAAGATTTATTAATCTCGTATAAATTAAAGTATTAATATTAACAAAAGGCGAAGTGTTCTACTTTAGACAAATTAAAAAAACTTGGTGGATATTTTTTACTAATTAAAAGGATATTTAAAAATTAATATATTTTGATCTTTCTATATCATTACAAGGGGATGAAATTAATTAAATATTTTATCAGAACTTAACTTTTATAAGAAACCCTCCTTAATTTTCGATAAAGAATTATCTTCTAAAATTTATTTAAATACACCCTATATATACCGATGCCGAGAATAATTACTTAATTTGTATACATATATTTATATGTATATATAGGGTGACGATAATATTTTTCAACGAATTTATTTGCTTAGTAATGCTAAAGCAAATTTAATTTGTAAATTGGATATAATTATAATGCTGAAATGATTAACATTTGTCAATTGTCATTGAATATTGAAATGTCACTTGTCTGATTAGAGCGTGATCGAGAATACTTACTTAATTTTTACATACACTAAAAAAATTGTTAATTTGATTAAACCTTTCAACTAAATATTATTTTGTTAATTGTTAACTTTATTATAAAAAAATGAAAATTACATATGTTGTTCTCAATCAGTATTAATATCAGACACTTTTGTCTGTCATTGTTCACTATTGCTTGATATTTTCGAGACACAGTTTGCTTTTAAAGCAAAGATCGTCGTATCGAACGAATCTGTCAAAATAATTATTTCACAATACAATTCTTTTTCTCCAGCTCTTTTTTAATACATCCCCAGAGAGTTTTTAGATGCATTTGTATTTAACAGACAGCGAACCTAAAATGTTAAACCTAGCCTAACCTTTTACTTTGAAATAAAAATGCCGCCTGTATTTTATTGTCCTTTTGAAAATCTAATTCCGCAATATCTGAAACTCTATTGTACAATATAGGATTTTATATATAATAGAAGAAAATCCCAACAATTTTACCTTTTTATTAAAATATTTTAGCTGTGACTATCTTTGTCAAAAAGTAGTATGGTCACATTCTTATATTTTAGACAGGTGCTTTAAAATATTTTAGGGTGACTCATTTTGGCCGAGAAATTTAGAGTAAATTCCTACAATTTTGTGCACCTAGAACTCGTTAAATTACATTTACTGGTTCGTATATTTTTGATTTCCATTTCATTGTTTAATTCAAATTTTAGGAGATGATTCTTTGTCGAAAATTAAGGGGGGTTTCCTATATAAACATGTACTCTTATATTCCTCTCTGAGAAGTTATACTTTTCTAAAGAGGGAGGTAAAAAATTAAGTTTAAAATGAAATATTAATTAATATCCTTTATTAAGGGAAACTGTCCATCAAGGTTTATTTTTTAAATTTGTTTGAATTTTGATAAAAAAAATTAAAAATTGATACATATAAGAAACCGCCCTTAATTTTCGAAAGAATCATCCCCTAAGATTTTTCGCACTTATTTAAATATACCCTGTATTTATCGTATAATATATTTACTTATATATATATATATATATATATAATTAGCTACAATAGCTAAAAATTTTTTTGTGATACAATATAATAATAAATAAAAAATAATAAATAAAATAGTAAATAAAAAATAAAAAATAATAAATAAAATAGTAAATAAAAAATAAAAAATAATAAATAAAAATTAATCAATAAAGTAATAAATGAGAAAGGATATAGATGTATATGCCGGTCTCTGAAAATAAAAGACTCTCGCCATCTTCGGTACCGCAGAGTGAGATTGATCGTTCCAGCTGCAAAACTACACACGTACGGTGTACTCGTGAAATATTCGCATTTTCCGTCCCTTGGGCTGCCGAGTGGCTCCGCGCCAGTATCATATTGCAAAAACGCAGTATCGCTACAACTAACACAACACCGAGTCTCTCTCTCTCTCTCTCTCTCTCTCTCTCTCTCTCTCTCTCGTTGTCATACTGTAAAAATCGCTCGAAAACTATCGACTCGAACGTTGTATATATCGTTTGAATAAAACAAAAGGCGGCGGGGCATCCGGCTATACATGCGTCGAGAGTGCAGTTTACTTCAAAATAAAAAATATGGCTGATTCAAGCGCGGCGGAATAAAAAAAAAAAAGAATGCCATATCGCACGTATGAGCTATTTCGAAAAATCTATGTCGTATAAATATATATGTAGGCACGAAACTGTGCCATCATCGTCATATAATATCGCTCTCTATCCTCTATCTCCTGTTTTATGCTCGTGAATTAGCAAAACTGCACTGTGAATTTCATTTATTTGCGACGTCGACGATTGTCTATTCGGTTCGTCGAAAAAACCGATAGCCAGCCTATTTTCGCACGTGACCTCGTATTTAAAATATTACAACTGATGACCTCCTCTTCCCCTTTGCGTATTGTATATGGATTAGTAGTTCGTGATATCACGTGTATTTCGAGCAGCTTCCACAAAGTATAAAATTCTTCTTTCAATTGCAGGGTATGTCTCATTTTTATCGATCACCTGCCAAAATTTTTTCATTTTTGATCGTACAAAATGTTTCGAACAAAAATTATTTGATTTGAAGAGGGATAAAAGATGCTACATACTTTTTTCAAAAGGTGTTTTTAAGGTCGTTTATAAGTTGTTTTTTTTTTAAATGGAATTATTTATTTTTTATATAAATCGATTTTTCGTAACTTTTTTTGGCGAAAGTTATTCATATTTTTTTATATAGTAAATATTGCAAGAAATCGATTTAAAAAATATAGTAGTTCTATATTTAAAAAAATATAAATGACCTTGAAAAAAAATCAGTAATGGTACCATCTTCTGTCTTCCTTTAAGTAAAACAATTTTTGTTAAAAATATTATAAATATTAATAATATATACTATAAATATTAAATATATACATTATAAATATTAATAATATATATTATAAATATTAATAATACGTATAAATATTAATAAAAATTGCACAATCAAAAGTGAAAAAAAATTGGGGGCGATCGCGATGAAAACGGGACACTCTGTCTATTCGAGCGAGTCGATACCTCGAATATGTCGCGGAAAATCAGTATTGAATTGACATTTGTTAAACGACGAACGGACAGTAATGTTCGGCCAATGGGGACAGGGTTGGAATTGATGACGCGGTCGGACAAATGCATCATTCGCATGTTGATTAGCGGCCCGCAGCCTCCTTCAGGATCCTCCTCCGCCCGGAGGTACGAATATACATATAGAGGGGCCGCATAATGCGGGGCGGACGCCGCTCCCTCTATCATCTGTTATAGGTATCAACGTTCGCGCGCATTTCAATGTAAACCGAGTGAGTTACGTTTGACAACCGTCGCTAAACGCCCGGAAACGCGCGTCCGTCGACCAGCTAATATTTTCATTGTCAGTCAATTATCACGCACCACGTGCGACCAGGATCGCGCGTCTGGAATTTCATATTTGATGCCGACTTGCTGGTGAATTTAACGCCGGAAACGGGTACAATTATACCGCGCAGATTATGGCTCGTGGCATTATTTACCCGCAATATTCGCGCGACCGTCGATGAAAAAGTCACCATATTTCTTTTTTACGCTTTTTCTCGTTTAATGCAACCATTTTTAATGCGTGATCGACGCTAATTTGGTAAATATTTAATTACGAGCGAGTTTAATTGAAATTACTAAGAGTTAATTAAATTAACGTTATTAGCACCGTTAATGAGATCATAATAATTAGGAGGATGAAGATATATAGAGTGGTATACATTTTTTTTATTATTTTAGTATTATTTTTTATTTTATTATTTTATTTTTTAATTTTTTTAATTTTTATAATTAAAAATCTAAACGAATTAAAATAATATAGAAAAATAATTATTTATTTTGATTATATCGATCTTTAAAGAGGATACGTTCGAGAGATTTTTATAAAAAATGGTAACCATCTGCATTTTTTCCTCGGCTTTACGACGTTGTTATAAATCGCTCTAAATACCCATTTATTTGCATTGAGACGTTGACAAGTACATTTAAAATGTCAGCGTTTTTGCCTCACAAATGGTAAAATCGACTCGTAAAATTGCGGGGGCTGGGCGAGAGAGGATCTACGACTCTGGGAAACTCTCGACACGATTCCGACGAAGGGGGAGGAAAAAAAACGTGACTCCGAGAGTACATCTCTCGAAACGCTGAGGTAAATTAACCGTTAAATCGAGGTTTCGTCCGTGACGTCTTCGAGAAACTCACGAAACGAGAATCCCGAGTCGTCCTCGTCGCTACGAAAGAATTTCTCTCTCGCTCTTCCAATCTCTCCCGTTGGTCGGAAAATGTATTTTCAGATTCCCGGAGAACGTTAACGACCGTGCTGTTCCAGAAACAGATTTATTCTGTCAGCGCATTCAGCAACAGCAGTAGCAAATCTATTTCGAAGTTTCGCATTTGTGTGCATGTATGCGTGCGCGGTATCGAACAATATTTTTTTGGGTTTTTTTGGATTTTTTTTTTCGTACGCAAACCTCTGTCTATTATGGCGAACGACGATACAATACACGCGGAACAATTACGTACAACTTCGCGAATCAATCACCGTTACGAATACATTTTTGATGGATTACCGATATTTCATTAAACGCAAAAACTTGTCAAACCAATGTAACATACAGGGTGTCCCACAAATATTTATAGCAGATTCCTGGAATCATTTGAAGATGATTCTTCCTTAGCGAAAATGTCGAGGGAGGCCATCGTTTATTGTAATTATTCAAATAATGAAAAAATCTAAACGATTAAAAATAATTTTTTTTATTCGTATTTTAATTATTTTAATCGTCTTGATCATATTTCATATATATTTCCTCGGCAAAAATGTCGAGGAAGGCCATTATTTTTTGCATGTTCTCAATTTTTGTCATCGTGTACCTTTGTAACTAAACCTTAAATTAAAATAAGTCTACTTTAAAGTGAAACAAAGAGAATTTTTTCTTAGAATTTATCTTGAAAATCATGATAATTGTGAGATCACAATATTGTATTGGAAGAATTTTATAAGAGTTTTTCCGTGAACAATATTTATCACAATAAAAAATTGTGATATTAATATTTTTATTTTGGTAAATATTAATCAAATTCTTAGAGAAAATTTTCTCTATGTACCAGAAATTAACTGAAAAATGTGGGTTTGTTAATATTTTTTATTTCCACAAAGCTTAGTTTGTGTGCAAAAAAGCCTTTAATATCAACTTATAACTCGAAAATTCTTGGTGCCTCGACATTTTCGCTGAAGAAAAATCATCTCCAAATGATCTCAGGAATCTCCCATTAACAGGATTATTATCCCATTTACGGATAATTCTGGGACACCTAGTATATCAAAAAGTGCGGCACAAAAGGAAGAACCGTATCTGTATATATAAATTCTACGTAGATTCTACATAAGATTTTTTTAATTCAAGATACAAAACTATTTAAAAAAAAATTTTCTTATTACTTTTCCTCTTTTTTTTTAACACTAATAGCCAATAATTTCGTAATAAGTATAATTATCTTTAAATGCTGATGATTCCGACTCGAATATCCTTTAAAAGGGGCAGATGTCATTTTTTTTTAGCGAACGTGGAACGCGCTACACACGTATCGCGGTTAACATCGACGCTAATAATCCCGTCGTACAAGAACGAGAGGCCGAGGAAATATCTCGCATAGCTGAGCATAGCGTTTCTTTTCGCGGGCTAATAGGAGTCATTATGCCGCTCGTCCAACTTGTCGCAATCGCGCACGAAATTCAAAAGTCGACTCATCCTTCATTCCGGCCACGGTCTTAAAGTCAGTTTCATCAGTCACAAAACCGAGAACGGTGATTCAGCAGCGCCGAAGAGAGACAGCCGGAGTTATACGGTATCGGGTGCAAAGGGGTCGTGCGAAACGGGCCTAAAAGACCCGCGATCAATTTGTAGATTCCTTCCTTCTTTCCTCACCTCTAATCCCTCGCTTCTCGCACCCTCTTGTCAATCCATCTCCTTGCTCTGCCACGTAAACTTGTTAGATTAGGTTGGACCTACTTCACAGCGCCCTCTCACGTCCCATTTTCCATTCACAGAATGTTTTGTATCTATTGGATTGTAGTACTGTCGCTTTTTCCTTCGCTGCTTTAGAAGTGCTCAGCCTTTTAATCAATTTTTTCCATATCTCACTTTACTTAAAAAAAAACTAAATATTACGTTGTAATTTAGTTCTTTTTTTTTTATAATTTTTTTCTAATTTTTTAATAATAATAAACTAAATATTAAGTTGATGTATTGTTAATTTTAAGAGACTGAAAGTTGATTTAAATTTTTATTTTTATTCTCTAGGATTTTTATTTATTTTATAATTTTTTATATATTTTAAATTTTTATTATTGACCTCTGAAAATAATAATTGAAGCGCGATCTATACTTATATTAGATAATTAAATATGCAATAATAAATATAAGCAAATGATAAATTTTTTCAAATACATATGTAATTGAAATTTATATAAATATGATTGAAATTTAAGTTTTAATTCACTAATCTTAAGTTTTTATTTATAGATAAATTTTTAGTCAATTTTTTTTCTCGTCATCTATTAGAGCTTTTTTTATATATAGAGTTGATGTAATATTTATATACTTGTTTTGTATTTTTCCATTTATAAATTATTTTATATTCATTATTTTAAATATCTTTTTTTATTTTTTGCCTTAGAAATGTTTAATTTCTTTTAATATGTCGCTTTACTTAAAAATTAAATATTTTATAACTTGATATTGATTTTAAGAGAATAAAAATTAATCTAGTTTTGCATTATTAAAAATAATAATAAAGCACGATCTACGTAGATAATCAAATATGCAATAATAAATATAAATATTGAGCAAATATAAATTATATATTTTTCCAAGTATACAGGTCAGTGTAATTTATATAAATGTATGAGTGAAATTATGTTTTTATTCATGGAAGAAATTGTTTATCAACCTTTTTCTCATTACTTATTAAATAGATTTTTTTATACAGTTATTTTTACCTTTATTGCTATCGAAATGTTCAATTAATTTTTTAATTAATTTCTTTTAATATATCACTTTAAACTTAAAAATCTAAATATTCCATAATTTGATGTATCATTGATTTTGAGGGAATAAGAATAAATTTGATTTCATATTATTGACCTCTTTGAAAACAATGAAAATAATGAATCTATTAAATAATTAAATATGCAATAATAAATATAAATTATAAATTATTATAATTATAAATTGCGAGGGAAATATTCGGACAAATGCGTGAGAGAAATTAAAAAAATGAAGTTTTTATTCATCATCGTCGGCACCTGGAATCAATCTCTCTCTCTCTCGTCTATTAAATAGAATTTTTTTCTTATACACGCTCGACGACGTAATGTTCTAAGATGTTCGCAGTTTCTTTGTGTACGCGAGGAAGAGAAGACGCGTATAATAAATCCCATTCTATTCTTCGCGCGCGAGACGAGCGACATTCTCCATTCACGAAATTGTCGCGCCCATATAACGGTGCCGGTATACGATGCCTGACACGCGAGATTAATTACCGGCAATCTTCGCATTAGAAAATTATCGCGCGCGCGTCAGAGAGACGCGAGATATCGCGGGACCCCGCTATTATCGCTTTGAAAAAAATGTCCGGCGTACAAAGAGGGGCTTGGAGCTCTCTCGCGTTCCATTCTTAGAAGCGCCTTGATCGCCGCTAAGTATACTTACGTAAAGGGATATCGCGCAACCCGCACATACATACATAACTAACGTCGTCCCCATGTGCCGTTTTCACGTCTCCTCCAATGATAATGTAACGTCTTCCGCCGCGGGTAGTCCTCATATGATTTTTTTTTTAGGCGGTAAGGTCCTCTTCTCACGAATTTAACACATATCACTGATTTCTCTTTTCGCGTTTGTTAAGGGAATCCTAAATGCTCTTGAGAAGTCTGTTGTTTTTTCCTGTTTTATCGACAAAATGTGAGGCTAGATAAACTATAAATCTGTACGGATTGTTTTTTACCTAAATTAGGCCAGGCCGGATTTGACATTGGATAAAGGAAGATAAGTGAATGTTTAAATATCAATTTGGAAGCCTAGTAAACGAGAATAACTCATCCTACATTTTCGTGTACACATGAAACGTTTACTAGGCTTTCAAATTGATATCTAAACATTTACTTATATTCCTTTATCCAATGCCAAATCCGGCCTGGTCTAATTTTAGGTAAAAAACAATCCGTATAGCCAATAAATAGATTTATAGTTTATCTAACCTCACATTTTGTCGATAAAACAGAAAAAAAACAACAGACTTCTCAAGAACGTTTAAGATTCTTTTAAGGAGATGCTGACTGGGTCTATTTTAAATATATTTAATTTTACAAAAAAAATTTCTATAACTTGACGGGACAACATTCCGTAGGCAAACATTTTTTGGCTTTAAATGTTTCTACTATATGTATGAGATATATTTTTTTTTTAGAAAACAATTTTTAGAAGAAAAAGTTCAAAGTTTGCTCGGGCAAAAGCTTTGTTGTAAAATCTGAAATATTTGTGGTATACAAACATTTGTGGTATCGAAACGTGTCTTTCATAAAGATTTTTAACATTGTGTAACATAAATTCAATATTTTAATTTTATTTTTTCTTGAAAAGTCTCTTTTCAAAGGGAAAATTGAAGAGAAAAATAATTAACGTTACTTATAATTATATAATAAATAAATATATTTAATTTTATACGAATTTTATTTTAATCGATTATTCTTGAAAACTTTTCAATTTTTTTATTTTTTATTGTGCAACAAAATGTTTCGGACAAAAATTATTTAAATTTAAAAGGGACACAAGATTCAGGAGAAAAATCAATTGCACCGTCTTCAAATAAAAAAAATTTTGTCTAAAACATTTTGTTGTACAATCAAAAATAAAAGTTTTTGGGAATGCTTGATTAAAATGGGACTGTATATAATTTATAAAATTTTCAGTTTTTTATCGGTCTTTTGCATTCAGTCAACCTAATCTAAACGATAAGAAAACTGTAATTATTTAACTTTCTTGGTTTCTTTTTAAATACACACATAGTAGCCCAGATTTGTCATTATGAATACTTTAATTCCAGCAAAGGATTTTTCATTTTGTATATCCAATAAAGAGTGAAATAAAAATTAAATTTGTCGATAAAACAGACCTAGCCAGCATCCCCATAATAGCCCTTTACGTAATTGTCCCGAATGGCTCGAAGAAGGATGGTATTAAGCTGTCAATTACGCAGAGAGTTACACAAATGTAAGGTACTTTAATAATGTACTTGGTTGGGTACTTGCTCTCGTGACGCAACGACGTATGAAGAAACGATCCTTAGATAGGTGCAGAGTGCCGTTGTACGCGCGACATTATTAAGGTCACGCGGGATTAGTCAGGCTTAAATTGGAGGCCCCAACCGCAGACATTTGTCAAACCTGTCCCGATAGGTCCGCGATCCTTCAAACTCCCCTTATCGACGCGCCCTGCCATCGAGTCCTGGGCTTATTCGCTCGGGCTCCTTTCGGAATTAATGTACGGGTGTTCGCCATATGAAATTCCACGGTTGAATGGATGGCGCCTTCCACGCCGACTTGCACCGACCGAGTGCATCATCTTCCACGGCATCCAATATCACCGGGAGCGAGAAGCCGTGGATTCGCTCGTATAAAGGCGAATTTGCATGGTTCCTCTTTAATGACCGTCCCGAATGAATTTTGCCTGAAGCGAACCCGAGCTTTCCCCTATATATCACCCTTCTCATCTTTGTTCCTAATTTGTCCGAGATATGTATTTTGTACCACTTGTAAAAAATATACAGGGTGTCCCGGAAAGATTGGATCAAGGGAATCCTAAACACTATTCTGTTTTATCGATAAAATATTTTTTTCGCACTCTTTTCTTTTCATTGGTTGAATAGAATAATAAATGTCTTTCCACGATTAAAGGAAATATAGAAAGCGCGAAAGCTACCGATTTTAAAATACCAATAAAAAGAAAAGGGTGCGCAAAAATGATGTTTTATCGATAAAACAAGATGACGTTTAGGATTCCTTTAAGAGTAAATTTTTGGAATTATTTTGAGACGATTTTTCCACGGCGAAAATGTCGAGGCACTAATAATTTTCAAGTTATAAGAGATTGAAAATAAAGGGTTTTTCACAAAACGCCTTGTGTGGAAATAAAATCATTCTTCAATTAATTTCAGGTAGAGTTTACTTTAATAGCATTTTAATTTAAAGCTTAGTTACATATATACATGATGGCAAAAATTGGAAACATGCAAAAAATGATGGAGGCATTTAGTCCTTAAGCATTGGTTCGATCTTTACGAGATATTCTGTATATTTATGTATAACAAAATCTACAGGGTGTTCCATTTTAACTTTAGTATTCAGATTTTTCGAAATCCAAGAAAAATGTATCCTTTAAAAGTTGTAGGACTTTAGGGGGACGTCTTGTTCTAGTTTTCTTAATTAGGCTAGTGACCTTTTCGAGATTTCGAAGTCATCGTCACTTTTTTAAACGAAAGCACCCTAATTTCCTTGCATAGATCGAGTCCTCGTATTATTCCATTTAAAATATGGTTAAAACGGGACAGTCGAAAATTGAATGTTCAGCCTCCCTCCACCTGGAATAAGACTACACTTTCGAGAAATCTTAATGCCAAAGTTAAAGTGGGACACCCTGTGTATGTATGAACAGCGCGAGTAGATTTACGTGAATAGATGACACGAAACTATGAGAGATAGGAATCTAGAATTGTCGTGAAATATGAATGCGTCGCGTGTTATAATCATAAACTGAGAGACAGCGAGACTTCCTGGCAAGACTCGGTGTGTCTGAGGTTAATACGCCGAGTGAGCGCGCGCAATTCTTAGCGGGGAGCGAAGAGGAGAATGGAGGAGGTCGCTATAATTAGAGATGACCCGACTTGATACTGTCGTGCGGCGAAACCCCCTGAAGATTCCTGGCGATGTGTCTTTCCGCGACTCCTTCTGCTCTGCTTTTCCGACCCGTCACCGGCTTGGAAATTACATCCACCTCCGAGTATACTACTATTCCCGCAGGACGGCGGTCGTTCCCTCGAACTGATACCCGCCAGCTGCAGTTAACACTGATTTTATCTCGCGTGATGCTCTAATGGATACTTGTTGAATTATTTAGAAACGCGAGGTGTAAAGTAGATGCATCACAGGACTGAATAATCGCTCTCTCTCTCTTTCTTTGGCGTAGATATTTTTATTATTATTTTTAATAATACAGGATGTTAAAAAATTCCCAAATAGCAGATTCCTGGGATCATTTGTGGATTTTTCCTCAGTGAAAATGTCGGGAAGGTCATCAGTTTTTGCTATCATGTGTATCTTTGTAACTAAGTCTTAAATTAATATTGTATTACAGTAAACTCTACTTGAAATTAATTGAAGAATGTGAATTAGTATTTTATTTCCGCAAGGCTTTTAGTTTGCAAAAAAAATCTTTTATTTTTCATCGCTCGAAAATTATTGATATCGTGAATTTTGGGACACCCTGTATGCACTTTCGAAATTATTGACTGTTGAAAATATCTAAATATCTAGAAATTTAATTATACGAAAAAAATATTAGCTATTATAGCAAATTTTAGGTATCTCTATAATTATATTTGAAATTTAGTTACCAGTTTTTAACTATAATTTAATGGAAAATTTCCTAAACTAATAGCTTAAAAATTTTAGTTATAGTTAAAATTTAAAGATGATAATTAAATTTCAGATTTAATATAGGAATATCTAAAATTTGGATCTGATAACAAATATTTTTTATACTTTATTAGTAGGAAGAGAAGTAAATGTGTTTATACACTTCACGGATATTTGCATTACATTGCGCTTAACAATATTTTCTTCGATTCGATTTTATTGTGGAAAATCTAATAACGCCGATATTTCATGTAAATTTGTTTTCGAATTTACATCCGATATATTTAGCTTCTGTACAAGCGCGTTTTACGAAATTAAAAAAAATCACGTTGAACAACATAGTTCTTTTTTTAGTTTGAATAATATATTATCGCAAATTGAATACACGCATCGTCAATGCTGTTTAATCAAGAGATGCGGTAGCATCTCTCGATGCCAAGTATATAAATCAACTTGGCTTAATTAACCTTTTCCTGATGCCGGGGCTCCTCTCTTCAAATGCTCGAAGCGCGCAGCGATCAATATTGCAAATTCTAAACACGCATGATTTATTCAGACTTTCTGTATCACACAAACACCCACACACACGCGTTTATATTTTATATACGGCACATGATAAAGTATACGATATGAGGGGGCGTGTATTCGAATCACTGATCCGCGTGTGTTCGCTTTGATTCCGCTAATTCAAAGGTCGCTGTTTATTTTCGAGCTCGAGTTAACGCAACAGAAACCCGATTATGAATAAAATCCAGAACGAGAGATACACGCGCGTTTATACAGGGTGTAACTGAAAAAAGGTTTAATACGAAGCACACCATCAGGTGCAGGACAAAAAGCTAAATCGAAAAGTTCTGAGCCATTTTTTAATCTGAGCTTTATTTTTGACGCTATAAATTGTTAAAGATTGACCAATTAGCGCGTGGTTACGCCTACTAAGGCGGCGCCTACGCTGTTTTCCGTTATAGCCACGCGCTAATTGGTCAATTTTAACAGTTTATAGCGTCAAAAGTAATGTTCAAATAAAAAAATGACTCAGGACTTTTCGATTCAGTTTGTTGTCTTGCACCTGATGGTGTGCTTTGTGCACTTTTTTTTTAGTTACACCCTGTGTATAGCATCAAAGGGAAGCGAGATAAAACGCACTCTTCGCGCATTATGAGAGAGAGAGAGAGAACTCTTCTACTTCTCTTTCTTTCTTCCATTGTTCCAATTTCCAGTTTACTAACGAGCCCCAGTCCTTTTTATCAAGACTTGGCCATCGGTTAACCCGAGGTAACGAAAGCTCCGTTTCGCGATGAGAAACTCATATTCTTTTATCTATCTCTCCCCCGAGGGCGCGGAATAGGGGGTGGAGGGTGGAGGGGGAGGACAGGGGGGTGCGATAAGAAAGAACCACTCGAAAACGACCGATGAAGTGCTCGATCCTCGTTTTCCCGGTAATTTTCTTGTAACTTGAAGTGGCGCGAGCGCGAGATGAGAAATTGCTTGGAAATTAGCACGTGGCGGGGAAAAAGGCGAGGAAAAGGCTCCTCTTCTTCGCGTTCACGTCAGTTATATTTCGCCGTTTCGATCGGCCATGTTAACGTAATTAACGTGGCTGATAATTAAACGTCCGCTTTCTCCAATAGACTAGCACTCGAGGACTCGACGACTGCGTCTGTCGATTAAGACTCTTTGGCTCCTCGACGATCGTGTTGGAATTGTGACGTCAGAGGCGAGAAAATACATGCTGGAAAAATTCTTAGGTGCCATTTCGAATATATTTTCATGAAACACATCTTTACATGGCTTGAGAACATTTTCAAAATATTCCTTTTCTTTTTATAATCGATCAACAACTGTAAAATTATTGTAACACGGCTTCAGCCGTGGGCAATGACTTTGAACGCGGCTTATTCACTCACCGCGTCGCCGCTAGATGGCGGCGTGGGAAATCGGCCGCTTTCCGCACAGAAAACACGCACACAAAGTGCCACTTTGCCTGCACGTGTAATACAAAATAATATTTGTCGATTAAAGAAACACAGTCAGCATCTCCTTTGAGGGTACTAAAGTTTCTTAATTTCTATTTTTTTATATTTTTCTAGAAAGATTGTATTAATAATCACTCCGATTTTAATTTAGATAAAAAAATATTAGCGAGGGTATTAAAGTTCCTTAATTAATCAACTTTTAATGAAAAAATATTTTTAATTTTTATTAATTATTTTTTCTTAATTTTCTTCTCCTATTTTTTAAAGCTTCTATTTCCTTTTAGAAAGAACACAATAAATAATTATCCAGATTGTCGAAGGTAGAGCGGTAGAAAAGAAAGAGAAGGAGAAACCGGGGATTAATGTGCGTCGCATTAGGATGGTGACGATCGTAATGACGATGATCTCTCCGACGACGAGGACGCGAAAGTCGCCAACGGGCAGCGTGTTCATTATTTCGAGGTTGGAAAGTAGACCGGCCGTTATTAGCTTTCCACGATCTCTCGCAACCGCCTACATTATATAGACGTCTATGCGCGCACTCGGCTGTGAAGAAAGCCGTGTGGACATCCCGTCTCATTTTGCCGCGTCAAAACCTCGCCTCGCTCCGGTAACAGAGCATGTAACCCCCTTTCTTTTGTGGCTTTTAAGCGGCTACTTGAATTCGACGTTGAATTTGACGTTTCAATTACTCTCCCAATCGCATTAAGCGAGGCAATTATTTCAGACGTCGGGTAATTTCGTGTGTATCAATCCAATCTGCTAGAGTATTTATTTCGCCGACGTGTAATGGTGGATGAAAATTAATTCAAGCTGTTTTAAAGGATGATGGAAATTATAAATGAATAATCTCGAGGTTGACGTTAGAATTTAATCTTTTATTAGTTTTCGGTTGGTATTTTAAGCACAGATAAATATATAATTTATGTGGAAATATTTTCTCGCTCTGGTGGCGAAATTTAATAAATTTTGAAACATTAGCTTCAAATAAATTTTTGATTAACATCTTAGGTCCAAATAAATATACCTATAATTTACGTAAAAAGATTTTGTCAATTTTTTGACGAAATAAAAATAAATCTCTAGTTTTTAATCAATATTTTAGGACCAAATAAATATATATATATAATATAATTTACGTGGAAATCTTTTGTCCCCCTTTTTGACGAAAATGAAAATCAGTCTGGAAAAATTAGCTCTGTCAGTAAGATATTCTCTACGATCATTTATTAGTACTATATTTATTGGCTACGTTACAAATTATTGTGCCTATTAGTCTAACGGATAGTTACCGACTAGCTGTCGTAGACATTACATCTGTTTCCATCGTACGCTTTCGAGCGCGTATAACTGAATATCTTTCATGTCGGAATTTCTTTTTACGAGAAATGATATGTGGCAGAAATAAAATTGTCATTTTATTTTTTTTTAGGACACGATATATTTATTTATATCATTCTTATTACGCTTAACGTGTATATATTTATATATTTTTTGCAAGTTTCTGAAATATAATAGTTTTATATTTTATATAATAATTTTAGAAACTTATTAGAAATAACGAATTTAGATTTTTTTATCAAGCAATTTATTAAAATAAATAATACGAAATATTTTTTGTCGCTATGCATTCATTATCATTTTAAATTCATTTTCATATAATCAAACAATATATTTTTTTATTTTAATTCTTATTACACTTGATATATTACATACATCTACATATTTTTTTAAATTTTAATAATTTTAGAATATTTGATATACATAATAATTTTCAAAATTAATATCATACTTTTAGAAACTAATACAATAATTTTAGAAACTTGAAAATAATTTACATTTATCAAGTAATTTATTAAAGTAAATAATATGACATATTTTTTTTCGTCACATCCATTTCTAAAATTATATAATAAATTTGTAAATTAATATAATAATTGCAGAAATATAATGCATTTTTAGATTTACTTATCAAGCAATTTATTAAGGTAAATAATATGAAATATTTTTTATCGCTATGCAACCATTATCACTGTACATTCAAGCACATATATTTTCATATAATCGTCAAACAAGGCAGCTCTTTATCTTTTCATTTTAATTTTTATTAAAATAAAGATTTAATTTATATATCTATTTATCTCTTTCAATTTTTAAAAAATATAATTTTAGAAACAAATAATGAAGTTTGATTTATCGAGCAAACTATTAAACTAAATAATACGAAATACTTTTTATCGCCATCGTTGTAAATTCAAGCACATATATTTTCACGTAATCGTCAAACGATATATCTCTCCATCTCTTTATTCTTTTCGAAAGTTACTCGACGCTCGCTCGCGAAAACACGGTTAATTACATTCGCGCGCGCATTAATCGGCGGAATACGACCTCCCGACATTGATCGCACCTTATTATATTGCGATAGTAGAACGCGGAAATTACGGTCGCACAATGCTATGCGACCCGAGAATCTCTCGGTGCCTGAAAATCGCGCGAGATCAAATAATGCATGCGTCATTCGCGACTGCATCTGTTACCAGCAACGACATGCAATATTGACACTACACACCGAAAAAATTGTATTCTTATTTTAAAAATATCTCATCTATTTTTATAATATCTTCTAAAATACACGTCGAAAAGATCGTCTTAATTTTAGAGTAATATCCTCTAAGCATAAAAATATCATATTCTTGAGAATATATTAGAATATATACTAAATACATAAGAATATATACTAAATGGGATTTATTTTATTATTTATAATATTTAGGATTATTAATTATTAACAAAAAATATAAAATTTTATAAGCTAGTATATATATAAATATATATATTTTTTATATTATATATTATATATTTATATTATATAATATATTATATACATGCATTATATATTATATATTATACATATATTTTATATTTATATTTAATTATATATATATTATATATTATACAATTTCTTAATTTAAGAGGATCTTTTAAAGACATCGCTTAAAGAAGAAAATATCCTTATTTATTAAGAATATCTATTAAGTATCTATTTCAAGAATACAATTTTTTCGGTGCATGGAAATTGCATCGACGAAAAATTCCAAGTGAGATATAATTCCAAACGTCGTCAAAGAAGCTACATAATTGTCCGATTGAAAATCGTAATTAAATTACTTTGTTAGTAATCAAATAATAATTGCATTCTCCTTTGCTTCGATTTTTATAACTTATACATATAATAGAGATTCCAGTCGGGTCTGTGAAGCATTTTTTCATCGTTCTTTCAAGATTCTTACTTTATTAGAAAGACATTCAATTTCAGATTATTCGACAATTCTTCGTCGTATAATAAATAAGATATATATATATATATATATATATATATATATAATTTTTAATTATAATTATTAAAAATTTTTATTGTATTGATAAGATATTTTGATCTCGAGTCTACAAGATTAATCAATTTGTTAATTAAAATTCTGCTGAATTCTACGAATAATATACTGTAAAATAAATATGTAAAATTACATAAATAATAAGTGTAAAATTGTACAATAAATAATAAAAATATATACATTTTTATTATTTATCGTGCAACTTACATTTATTATTTAGGTAATTTTTATCATATTGGAAAGATATTTCAGTCCCGACTCTACAAGATTATTAATTTGTTAATTAAAATTCTGCTGAATCCTACAAATAAATACAGTTTAAAAAAATATATAAAATTACATAAAAAATATATTTTTTTATGTAATTAATATTTTACATATAAAATTACATAAGTGTAAAATGGTACGGTAAATAATGAAAATATACACATTTTCATTATTTATCGTCCAATTTACACTTATTTATGTAATTTTTATGTTGGAAAGGTATTTCAATCCCGACTCTACAAGATTAATCAATTTGTTAATTAAAATTCTGCTGAATTTTACGAATAAATCCACTGTAAAAAAAAAAAAAAAAATAAAATTACATAAATAATTAAGTATAAAATTGCATATACATTTTTCTTATTTATCTCGTAATTTTATTCTTACATTACATTATGTAATTTTACATATTTTCATGTAACATATTACATACTTTTTACAGTATACAATCGAATGATTCAGCGAAGAAAAAAGAATGTTGGCGACAAAAATCCTAAGAATATTACTTAAGCGCCATTATATACACTTTCCCTTCGGCTCGACAAATTTGCAAGTGCTTGTATAAAGATGCTTGAGAGAGATTCCTCTCTCTCTCTCCCATTTATTACACCACAAGAATACCGTAAGGAAGACGAATCGCGGAAGGCGGTTCGGCAGGAAACAGTATCTTATCCACATCCCGGCGACCTCTGTTCAATTTAGATACCATCGATTCGAGAGGGGCGCAATTAAGCCGTGAAACTCGCCGTTCTCACGAAATTCGAAGGAGGGAGCTTCTGATTTAACTGAAAAGATAATCAGGGTGAAAAACCTGGAATTTTCAGGGAAATTTGTTCTACCTTGAAAAATCCTGGTATTATCATGGAATTTGATTTGAACTCACGAGGAAAGTTAGGCAACCTGGAAATTCCAAAAATTCTGAAATTTGGTATACAAGTAGAGTAGTTTATCCATAACACAAAACTATTTTTTGTTTGTGCTGAATTACGTTTGGAGGGGGTAAAATCACCCTTCATAAGTAGAACGGTTTTTAGCTTTTCTCGTTTTATCTCGAAAATTATTCAAGATATTACAAAATGTTTTAGACCAAAGTTTTATGATAAAAAGACCTCTATTTAATCACGTTTATAAAATTTTGAAAAAATAATTTTTCAAAATTATTAATCCTCAAAAACTATTTTTTCAAAATATTATTAACGTGGTTAAATAGAGATGTTTTTACTACAAAACTTTTGTCTAACACATTTTTTAATATCTTGAATAATTTTCGAGATAAAACGAGAAAAGCTAAAAATCATTCTACTTATAAAGAGTGATTTCATCCCCTTAAGATGTAATTCAGTACGAACAAAAAAATAGTTTTATGTTATGGATAAACTATTCTACTTATACATCAAGTTTCAGAATTTTTGGAATTTCCGGGTTGCCTAACTTCCCTTGTCAGGGAATTTAAAAAAAAATTGCCTCTTTGATTTTAAAACAGTTTCAAAAATATAAAATTTATTAGTTTTATATAAAGTATATATTAAAATATATTTTATAATAAAGTATATTTTAATAAAATATATTATAAAATATATAAAAAAATATTTTTTTATTTATGTTAAAAAGTCATGCATAACATAAATAAACTAATTAAAAAATTGTATTGAAAATTTTGTTAAATACTTAAATTTTGCCTGGAACGTTGAACAAAAGGACCTATGGAAAATCCCCAGGGACTTTATTTCTAAGATTTGAATATACACCCTGATAATCCATCTGACATAGGCACACGCATATTGTTCCTGGCCACACGCGGAGAGAATATAACGGTCGACCCCTTTTACAATATTGCCGCATTAATATTCGTTCGCCGCGGTTTATATATTTTTATGCCCATCCGAGCGTCGCACGACCTAATCCCGCGGAATAATTAATTATTCCCCCACGAATTCCGAGCAGTCGCACGCGTGGTTAGGTACTCGGCTCTTACGTACTTTCACTTCTTTACCGTTAATTACGCTTTATCGCCGCGAAACTTGCGTCTCTCTTTCTTGCTGATTTACCTTCGCGGTTTACTACAAGTTCGGAATCGATAATATGTGCTCGATTCGAAAGTGAAAGTATATGTATGTATCGAAATAGCTCTAATCGCCGATCTCTAACCACTTATCACGATCAACGACTTTATTGTAAAGAGGAAAATATTATAAAATACAATTTGACAGATTCTTTTTTTTTTTAGTGAACTGTGAAAAAAATTGGTAATTTAACTAAACCTTTCAACGAAATTTTACTATCTTGTTCAACGATCATTTATTATTATTTTAGTCAAATTACATATTTTGTTAAAATTAATATGTTATATTTATTTTTATTTATTTTTGCACGTTTAATTAAGAAAATATTATTTAGTTGAAAGGTTTAGTCAAGTTACCAATTTTTTTTCAGTGTATAAATTTGAGTACTTATGTGTTCTTAAATGTTCTTAAATTTTGTTTTGAAATTTTACTACACTGAAAAAAATTTATTGAATTTGAATAAATATTTCAACACTGCCTAATCATTTATTTGAAGTTAATAATATTGATTTGATATGAAAAATATTTATTTGACATAAGAAAATTCTTTTCAAAACAAATATTTATTTGTTTCAAATAAATGATTGATTAGGTAGTATTGATATGAATATTTATTAATTTAATAATTTTTTTTGGTGTAAACACTGATTTGGCTATAGTAATTAATTTTTTTTTATGTATTATCATGCATTTTTCATGTATTATTTTCGTGTCTAGTTTGTTCGAAGCGACGTCGCTGCGAAAATTAATAACATTTTCTTGAAATATAATGACATATCGAGTCACTTGTAGCAAATTATTGTTCGCTACGTGCGCGCTCTCGAATTGGCAATAAATTTCAATCAATCCTATGAATGCTTCAGGTAAATATAAATAACAACAACGGAAAATGCAGTCGCTCCTAATTGTGTTGTGGCGAAATAAATTTCATATTGCTTACGTAACCGCGCATACAACAATACGTACATAAATATCGACGCGAATTGTATATTAAAATTGTAAATTTTATTATTCCATTATATCCCAATTTAATCGCGAAAATTCGCCAAAGTTCCTCCCCACGAAATTTCTTCGCGAACTTTCGTGAAAGAAAGGATGCACCGATTGGAGGAAAAGAGAAGAGAGACAAAACTTTCTCCCGGGTGAATTGTCCCACTAACCGCGATATTATCGAGCGGAAGATTTCTATGTATATGCATATATTTCTTCTCTCGCACGTCGGTTTCCCTTCTAGTCGCGATTCGATTTGACCTCTATTCCCTATCTTTTATCCTATCGGCGGGACGAGAAAGTCTGGCCGTGGTGAATTTCCGATAGGGTTACGACGACTCGGGATTTGGCCAGAGAAATGCACATTCTCTCTCGCTGCCGCATCGAGATATCGAGAAAAGTGCAAGCGCGCGATCGAGCAAATGCGATGAGCCATCGTAGGACGAACGCGTTATTGCTGATCCTGTGGGCATCCGCGATCGTGCGATCAAATATTTTTCCCAAGGCAAATATTTTTGAAAATATTTAGTTTTATTTTTCATAGTATTTATTTTTACGAGAAGTCAATATTTATATTAAAGAAATAATGGGTATATTTCAGAAGATATTAAATAAAAAATTTTTATAAGTTTTTTTAAATTGATTTTTCTAAATAAAATTTATTGTTATTCCATTCTTTGTTATTTTTTATTATTTAAGAGTTTTAATTTAAATAAAAAAAATAATGCGGTGTATTTGAAAAGATATTAAATAAAAAAATCTTATTTAACAAAATTAATTTATTGTTATTGCTGATTCTGTGGGCATCCGCGATCGTGCGATCAAATATTTTTCCCAATGGAAATATTTTCGAAAATATTTAGTTTTATTTTTCATAGTATTTATTTTTACGAGAAGTAATTATTTAATAAAGAAATAATGGGGTATATTTCAGAAGATATTAAATGAAAAAAATTTATTTAAGAAAATTATTTTAATTTAAATTAATATTTTAAATAAGATTTTTTATTCTATTTTTTATTTTTTATTATTTAAGATTTTTAATTTAAATGATTAAAGAAATGATGGGGTATTTGAAAAGATAGATATTAAATAAAACAAATTAATTTAAATTATTTTATATAGATTATTCGAAGGAAGCTTAATTTTTTACACGAAAATTAATAAAATAATTTCTTTTTTTGTTTAATTTTCAACGTGTTTTCCTTTCATTTTGAGATCAATTATTTTAATAATAATAAAATAATGATTTCACATTTTATTAAAACAAAAAACTTTTTTATTTCTTTTTTTTTAAATACTACAAATCTATGTAAATATTTTATGAAAATATTTTAAAAGGAGATATTGATATCACATTTTGTAAAGATACTAGTAATCTCAAGATTTTTGCATATATAACCATAATTTCTTATGCAAAGATTATTCAGTATGCATATAAGTAAAATTTGTTACAATAATTTTTCAGAATTTTCGGATAATAATGATTTAGTTATATCTGTTTCAGATATAAATTATTACGAAAATTGTATACGCCCCTTTAGTAAATGTCGCGTAAATTTGACTTTATCGCAATTTATCAAAAGCGCCTGTTTTTAATCAATCATTTATATGTAATTATTACTAATTAATTTTTGCTGACACGTATGCGTAACTAACATTCGCGCAATAAATACATTTTCGCAAGTGTATTGTTTATCATAAAATATTGTCGTGCGTATACGTTGTAGCTTGTACAACGAAATGCGTTTGACATGTTTACACGCTGTTTTCTCGTCGCAATATTGCATATTTCACTTTGTCTAAAGAAAAAAAAATATTGCATTTTGCGAAATGGATTTTCAAATAATGTCGAAACATCATCTGTCTCGTTTCTAGCCGCGCGCGAATGTTATTGACTGTGTCTACAAGAGCGCGATATTGATGTTATATGAAATAAAATGTCGTTGTATGATGTTACGGTTCTGGAGCACACGCAGACACACACACACATACACAGTCGATATGCAACGCATAAATAACCCGTCAGAGCATCGCAAGCGCGATAAGCATATGACGTCAGCGGCGCGTATCGAAAAAGTTTAATTAAATATTATATTATCGACAAAAGAGGAGGTTCTCGATTTCAGATATCGCCACATTTTTTCCTATCTCTCGTAAATTTTTTTTTCTTCCCGAGATATCTTTATTCCAAAATGGCACGATTATTATCACATTGCCTTTTCATCTCTCGTATAGCTTTATTTCCAAAGATTGGAATATTATTATTTAAATGCGCTTCGTTATTTATACGCGACCTATTTTATAACTTTATACTAAAAAAAAAAAAAATCGCGTATCTAGAACCGATTTTTGTCCCAGTGTCCCCCTATTTTTTTGAAAGCAACGAGACAAAGGGGAGGAATAAACATTCGGACCTGGTCTATTGTTCCCCAAGGTGCTTTTGATATCCAAGCACCGAACATGGTTGTGAAACGACGTCGTTCGTAGATTGGAGAGGAAAGAAAAGAAATAAAAAAAGAAGTGGAAAAAGCAAAGGACTATATACGCGAAGAGGACCAAAGTTTTCGACAGAGGGATGATCTTTTCTCTCTTTCCTCCACTTAGTTTAACTAAACCAAATTTTTCGCCGACTTTTTACATCATCCTCCCGAGTTTTCACTTACTCGGAGAGAGAGAGTAAGGCTGCATCATAATAATCGAGAAAGCTTTGATTGCGGACTTCGCAAATATGAGAAATTTAATTTTTTTGATTACTTTATTTTTGCGAGAAGTAAATATTTATTAAAGAAATAATGGGGTGTATTTCAGAAGATATTAAATAAAATCTTATTTAAGAAATTATTTTAAATTAATTTTTCTAAATAAGATTTGTTATTATTCCATTTTTTGTTATTTTTTATTATTTAAGAATTTTAATTTAAATTATTAAAAAAATGATGGGGTGTATTTGAAAAGATATTAAATAAAAAAAAATCTTATTTAACAAAATTACTTTATTGTTATTACTGATCTTGTGTGCATCCGCGATCGTGCGATCAAATATTTTTCCCACAAAGCAAATATTTTCTTTAAAAATATTTAGTTTTATTTTTTAGAGTATTTATTTTTACGAGAAAAAATATTTATTAAACAAATAATGGGGTATATTACATTATTTTATTTTTTATATGTGAGATAAAAACTGGATCTCTAAATTAATTACAAGTTCCTGAATTTATTTCTCGACTGTTCCTGGTCTTGTTTCTTCCTCTAATTTCCATGACGAAATTTGAGCGAGCACATAAACATTCGATTACGCGGATTGTATCATTTGTCTATTATTTTCGGGCTGTCCTGGGATTGTGGAAATCCTACGACCGACATAGAGAAACCCCAAGAGGACGATATATTTGCGGACTTAATTAAGTGCACGTCGCGTTTCCTTCGCTCGTTTAGAGCCTCAATGTTATCTAAACGGAACAAGGTGGGTCGATCGATATCACATCGCTCGCGGATTAAGGTTCTTCCGGTTCTGTCGTGCATCAAATATGGACGAAGAATTTGCGAGAAACGACGCATAATTTTTTGTATACAATTCGCGTATGAAGAGGAAAATCGGTTTCGCGAAATTCGTAGATAGACGATTATCAAATTACGATTTGGAATAAACATTTTATAATTTTGAACAACTTGTTTATATTAGCTTATTTACATACATTTTTATTAAACTGATTGAGCAATTAATAGAAATAATGAAAATATGGTTAAAGGACTTCCTAATATTTCTATAAATAACTTGCAATTAATTTATTCATTTATATTTTTTCAATAATATATTTTAAAATGTATAATAATATTTTTATATAATATTTTTAACAGTATTTTTAAAAATATTTTATTATATGATATGACTTGTAATGTAATATGTAATTTAAAACAGCGCGTTTATTATTTGTGTTAGATTTAATTTTCTATTAAACCGATTAAATTAATTAATAGAAATTGTGATAACATCGTTTAAGAGGATTCTTAATATTTCTACGAATTATTTGCATAATTTATTTATTTATAATTTGTATAATCAGTTTTTAAAATAATATTTCATTATAATGTACTATTTATTAATATGATACGATAATTTGTCACGTCTACACATTTGGATTCTATTTTCGACTTCCGCGCTACTCGATCCGCAATTTTGATGTCAGACATTATCGATAATTTATTCGAAAATACAGCTTGAATATAAAAAGATAAACGCTACTATCGACACGATTTTACATCCTTCCATTATTCGGTACGATATATTTGTATCAATTTGCTATTCTCATTATCACGAGCTATTATTTTGTCAATTGCGGCTCACCAATTCATTCACGTCTATTATTGCAGTGCCTGCTTGTAAATTCCTGTCAAGTTTACTTCATCGCTGCGTAACATCCTGTAACAGCAAATTGATATGACTCCCACCTTTCAATTATCTGCCACGTATAAAATTACATTATTTCGTCGTTGTCGTTATAATAATATGTTTCGATAATTAAAGGGATACCGGATAGAGAATTGTTATTAATACATGCATAGAATATATCACTGCAGCCTTCAAAAGAGGCGACTGCATTTTTGCGAAAGGAGTATATTGGGAAAATTTTGTGATGCAAAATTAATCGCCATGAAACTTGACATAAACATAATATGAAGGAAAATGTAAAGAAATTGTCGAAACTAATCAGCTGTTATTTTTTAATGCGCATGCAGTTATTGAGAAAACAAAAATCGTGTTGGAAAGAGGAAAGTAATAAAACAATGCTAATAATCACATAAAATTATATAAACTAATGATAAATATTTTCAACAGTGTCAGGTTTAATAGCAACTATTAGAAGGATCGTCAATAATATTAAAAATGACACGTTAAAAAAAGTTTTTACGAGTTTTCGTAAAAGAATAAAATTTTGTATAAATTCAAATGGTGCGCACTTTTCGAAAATATTTATCATTAGCTTACATATGTGATTATTAGCACTTTTTTCATTACTTTTTTTCAATAAAATAAACTGGTACACAGTTGAAAAATTTCTGTTAAAAACAGATATCACATGTCCCAAACGGTCCACAGAAATTTTTGTGTTAATTTAACATAATATGGATATGTTAAATGGAGATACAAATATTGTGTTAATATTTTAACACAAAATAAATGCAAAACTTCAAATAATTTAAAATAAATTTTGTGTAAAATGAGCATACTTTTAATGTAAAAATTAACTAAAAATATGTTAATTTTAGATTTTATCATCCCCACTTATATTATAAAATAGAAAATAAATATTTTATTTTGTAAATTTTAACAGATAAGTCTTGTCACTAATAAAGCAGAAGATATTTATTATGTAAAATTAAAAGTTAGATGCACATTGTTTTTACATTTTTTTAAGTTATTTTAATAATTTAACATTTAAGTTCAATTAACAGAACAGTAATATGTTAAATTAACACATGAATGTGTTAAATATTTAACACAAAAATTTTAACGGGGACCGTTTTTAACATATCCATTAAAACTGCTGACTTTCCTCTTCAATACAATTTTTATTTTCTCAATAACTACATGCATTGAAAAATGACAGCTTATTAGTTTCAGCAATTTCCTATGGCACACCCTACAACAAAAGACTGACATTGGGAAACAGTGTGATATGATAATAATTATATGATTCAACAGATCCATTTTCGGATTTTTAACCAGAATCCACATTTAGCCGATTTTGATTAGATATCTTTACATTTTACCTCATGCTATGTCTGTGTCAATTGATCTTGTATCACAAAACTTTCCCAATTTGGTATACTCCTTTATTCGGATCTCTCTCTCTCTCCTCCTTTTTTCTCATCTGTTTCTCCAAGTTGCAAATGCGAGAGAAAAAGGTATATCATGACTTAATTGCGTCGACGTCCCTCTTTGCGAGGTCACTGATAAAACTGCGTTCTTGTCGAGTTAAGTAAGCACCTACCTACCCTATCTACCACCTACCTACCCACCTCCTGACGGCCATCGGCTAGAAAGTAAGACGGGATAAGATTACGAAGGCGGTAACTTTGCATCGCGAGAGTAAAAAAAAGCTCTTAGAGCGATTTAAGTGTCCGGGAGAGTAATCCATAAGCTTTAGTTTCGATTCCCTCATGGGAGGGAGGATCTCTTCCCCTTCGTTGCCTGTTGATTATTTTCTCCCTCGGAAGGAGAGAATCGCGCACTCACTTTGATTAGCGTCTCCCGTTGCATCCAATCTGGGATTCTTTATTTACAACGTTGATCGTGACCAAATTTATATATTTAAAGGAAATTTGATTTACACCGAGAAACAGACTTTTGCTACACTAATTTAAGTTTGGCGAGAAGATACTCTCTCCGTAATGTGGCAGAGTCACTCTTTCTTTCTTGTTGGTATAATTTAGCCCTACCTGACGTTACTTTTAAACATGTTGCGGCGGACTTTTGCCGCCATGAATCTCCGTCCGGCCTAATTGGAAAAGTCCACCTTCGTATACTTACGTCGAAGTGGAGAGGCGATTGAAATTTCCGGGCACGTAACACGTTTGTTTCTACCGAGAAAAATATCCGCGCTACCTTTCTCTTTCTCCCTCGTCGTATCATCTCGCGCATCGCGTATGGACCGATGCATCCCAAGGATTCTGTGCCACGTGTCGCGATTCGTATTCAGAGTCGCGAGACCCGAAGACGCGGAAGGATCGGAGGATCTGCCTCTCCAATCCATGCGGTCCTTTCGTCAATTTTTCGAGCTTTTCTCCCTCTCTCTCTCGCTTTCTCTATCTCTCTTTGCCGCGCGTTCGCTTCTTTCGCCTCTAAACTACCGGAATTCAATTTTACTGGGTGAGCTCTTCCTTTAGAAGCGAACGAAAGAAAGGTCGCGACGTTAAGCAAACATTCGTGGGTAACTGCATCCTCGAGATCTTCTTCTTCGTGTCGATTTCCTCAATTTTTTTTTTTTTGATATCGTTTCCAACGGGATTCGAAAGTCAAGCGCGCGTATTTGATGAGCAATTTAAGCAATACGCGCGTATTTGATGTCAGGGAAAGTTTCTTAACCCTGAATTCATACATTGAAAAGACTGTAAAATACAAATTTAGATTTGAACAGGGCTAGTAAGAGCCAAGACACAGATATTAGGTGCAAAATTATATTTAATTTAAAATAATTTGAAAATTAATTTAATTAAAAAAAGTTTTAAATATTATCTTAAAAAATTAATTTATTTAAAAAAAATTTGAAAATAAAATTTTATATTTTATATTTAAATACAGTAATTTTACATAGTCAACCATATTTGCTCGTGTAAAAGCCTTTCCCTATTGTATTGAATTAAAAATTTATTGTTAATTTAGTGTATAATTAATTTTCAATTTGTAATTATATTTTTATTTTGTTACAAAATAAGTATAGAGGAATTTAAAAATAATTTTATTATAATTAGTTTAGAGAAATTTAAAAATAATGTTATTGCAAAATATTTGTGTTTAATTTTTATTAGCTTCTTTCATATTTAATTTTCTACTTTTTAACTCTGATTAGAGTTACGTGTAAGAATTTATGTATATATTTAAACTTACTTCAAGATATTTAATTAATTTTTAAAATAAATGATAAACGTCGCAAAAAGTATTCTGTAAATGTTATACGGAAAGTATTGTATATATTACACACATAATGTATAACCTTTATGTAACGCGTTCTATTTAGAGAAAATAACGTTGCTTGTTTGAGTTTGGAAAATATTTGAGAGATATTTTATCGCTTCGGACGGAGAATTACCCGTTTGCAGTTTCGCCCCACAATTTATGGGGACGTCCGGATTGCGTGTAATTGAAGTAATCTGCGCTGTGCGGCAAAAACTTTCTTTTAGACAAATGATTGCCCAGACGAGAAAGCGGTTAACTGCCTTACTGATTCGTTTACTTTCATAGAAGCGTTTTCGCGCGGTCTAATGGTTGTTGAAGAGAAGGTATAGACGGGGATAACAAATTACCATCTTTGCTCGTGCAAAAGTACTTGCTGTTGCGATAAATCAAACATTACGTCTCCGTATAAGCTAATCTCGGAGCAAAACTCTGCAAGTTGGGGGATGAATCATAATATTTATTATAAATGATGTAATAATACACTTGCATCTTATTGCCCATCTGTTTCCAAGAGAAAGAGAGACTTTCCGTATTTATACTCTTTTATATATTAACTGGAATAACAGAAACATTGGCAATAATTTTTGGGCGGCGCGAATTCGTGAACGCGCGAATGGCGATACATTGGGAAAGTTTTCCTGGGCGCGGAATAAAATTTTCTTCTCCCCCGTACCTCCTTATTTTCTTTAAATGGGAACGCTTTTGTCCCTCGCGTGCGCCCTCTTTTCTCTTTCCCCTCCAAAGAAAATTAAACTTCAGAAACTATCGTAGTTTAGAGGGATTATTGGGAAATTGCAAAAGTTCGCCATTCCTCAAAGTTTACGACTTCACCACCTTAGCGCGATTCGACTGGGCAATTTAAAAGTGTAATAGTCTGTTCGCGAATAAGAGCTCAATAAGCGATCGCGAGGTATCGACAGTTTTGCGTGGGCAGAACCTAATAATAATTTCGTCGACGAAATTTTCTAGCTAGAAAGGACAGACGCTAGAGTAACTTGATCTTGGTTCTCTGGCAATGGGATCTTTCTTATGCATGTTCTCTTGGTGTTTTTTGATGTGCTGAATCATCAAATGTTTGTTCCAATTTGATACAATATGGGAAGATCACATTTAACGAAAATCACATTGAAAGTAGCAGATTTGTAGAAATCTGAATTTATTTTAACATAAAAAGATCAATCCAACTTAACCTTAATTCAACACAGCTACACTTGTCCGAAGCTGGCCCAAACTATACCTTTTTATTACATAAAAAAATTAGTCCTATCTAACATTACAACCTAATCCAACACAAGCAAATCTGTTTGAAGCTGATCCAACTTATTCCGACTTTTTATGTTAAAATAGATTGATGCTAGTTAAATAAGAGTAGAAGGAGAAGAGAAAGAAAGGGTAAGGAAATGTTACTTACTCATATTCTTGAGCTTAGATTTTTACATATCTGCCATATCTGCACCTTTGGATGCGGTTTTTGCTATTTTCCCATTATATTCAAATAAATGTTTGATAATGATTCAGCACATAAGAAAGGTTCTATCATCAGGGTTTAAATCAAGCTTCTTCGCCCAATACTAAATATTGTTATTACAACGTTTACTTTTTACGCGAACGTATGCATTATCTGAAATCGTTCTTTTTCTCCCTTACGTTGCATCGTTCAGGAAAACAAAAAAACTTATAACGTGATGTACGGGCACGAAGTGGCATTACGTGGCAATTGTTGATCCTCTCAGGGACACGCTCTATACGTCGCCGTGACGTATGTATATCGGGTATCGATCGTGGCCATCATCGGCCGAACGTATCGTCACGTTCGACAAACAATCGTCCCTCTCCCTTTCCTCGCTTCTCTTTCTCGCTCCCAAACCCCGCGCGCTCGAATTGGCGATCCGCGACTGCTCATAGAAATTCAAACGAGCATTGTCTGACAGACACACATCGGGCCTCCGTTTCGCAGACCCCCGGGCCTCCCGGGTTTCCCTCGGCTTCCCGGACGTAATTAACGCGACGGAGAGACGCTAAGTGAACCGTTTCAGAGGTCAGAATAGGAGGGATAGAAGCGAGTTTACGTGTTCCCTCAAAAGTGCCGAATGGCAGTGTTGGTTAATGCATCACCTGATATGACTCAGGTGTCTCTCGCTCTCTTTTGGAATTTTTGTATCAATTATTCCACTGGTTCATTCCATTTCCTGAAAAATTGATGAGTCCATCTGCCTCTCTCTTTGAAAATTTAAAAAAAAAAAAAATTGTAATCTTACGTTACGTTATTATGTAGAAATATTTAATAATAAATCGAAAAGGCTATGACATATAGATATAGACTTAAATATGAAATGGGTTAATAACAGTCAAATATAGATATGTATTAAGTGCAATAAAATTATTTTTAAATTCCTTGTGACAAAATAAGTATAGCGGAATTTAAAAATAACTTTGTTATAAAATAAGTGTAGAAGGATTTAAAAATAATTTTGTTACAAAGTAAGTGTAGAAGGATTTAAAAATAATTTTGTTACAAAATAAGTGTAGATAGATTTAAAAATCATTTTGTTACAAAATAAATGTAGAAGGGTATAAAAATAATTTTGTTGCAAAATAAATGTAGAGGAATTTAAAAATAATTTTGCTGCACGAGTAATTATTTCACAGATATTAGGCGCAACTAAATATTTTGCAGCAAATTTCAAAATAATTTTGTCACCTAATATTTTGCTTGACTTCTCTCGACTCTTTTTTTTATTGAACGCAGATTCTCGTGATTGTTTTTAAATATAGATTTAAGGCTGGTCGGGGAAGAGGACGGAGGCTCTTCAATTAGACAAAATTACAAACTTAAGCTGTTTTTTCTCCAACATAGTATACACTATCGCGAAGTGTACACATCTCGATGCAAATTAAGTTTAAATGCAAATTCGCTCGTTCAATCTTATCCGCTTCGAACGACAAGCGTCGTGAACTCGACTTAAGTGTCGCATTTCCTTTAGCAGTATCGACGCATAAGGGAAGCGAAACTAGAGAATAGGTCCGTGCAAGAATATGGGCCGCCTTTTTTGCGCGATCAGAGAACACCGCACACACTTCTAACATCACACCACGCTTCCTCTCTTCAGCATCAGCCTAAAGCTGCACGAGAAAGAGAGAGAGAACCTATATAGTGGAACGTTTTTGCCGAAACTTCCTCTTAACAGTCTCGGAAGCGGCGTTGTCGGCCGTTTTTTTCCCTTAAAACAACTCGCCCTCCGTTCTCGCCTTCCTTTGTTCCGGCGTGGAAATTTGCTCGATAGAGATCGCCGCGTTCGGAGTAACAGGAGAGGACAACACGGACACCATCCGGTAGACAAGGGACAGAGAAGCGTTGTTTGTTGCAACGGAGAGAGAAACGACACGCCTTGGAGATGCGAAAAGTGCGAGGCGCATAAATCCACCGGCGAAGAGACGCGAACGTCTCCCGATTTGCATAATCCGTTTTCAAGTGGCGACGCTTTTGCCCCTCTTACAACGGGGCTCTTTTGTTGAGCCAGGACAGCCTGCGACACGACACGGGGGAGAGAGGACTTTGAGAGCTTTGTAAAATTTATTTAAACAACGTAGACGAGTCACACGACTGCAAAAATAACGGGGAGAATTTTGTCCGGGACCCCTGAATTTTATAGGCGTGTTTGATGGGTCATAGAAAAAATTCTACCCTAATCTAAATTTATTTCTGATTGAATTTAAATTAGATTTGTATTACACGTGCAGGCAAAGTGGCATTTTCGGTGCATGTTTTCTGTGCGGAAAGCGGCCGATTTCCCCCGCCGCCATCTAGCGGCGACGCGGTGAGTGAATAAGCCACGTTCAAAGCCATTATCTACGGCTCAGCCGCGTTAAAAGTCATTGTATACGGCTGAAGCCGTAGGAAATGTATTGAACACGGCTATTTCCCCACCGTGCCGCGGCAAGATGGCGGCGTGCGATCGGCCGCCTCGCGCACAGAAAACGCGCAGAAACAGCCACTTTGCCTGCACTTGTAATACAAAATAGTATGTGTATCAAGTGCGGAAAGTTGACAATTGGTCACGAGTGCGGGGGATCGACGCACGAGCCAAAGGCGAGTGCGACCACACCACACGAGTGAACAATTGTCAATCCGCACGAGGAAGAGGAACAATATACTATTGTTATATTGAAAATGACTTTTTGCCAAAAATTTTGAAATCTCGAGTTTTTTTACTGAGAAAAAGAATGCCGCAAACTATCAATATTAGGTTTCTAGATATCAGTGCTTCAACATTTTAATTTTGTTTTGAAAATATATATATGTCGAGATTTCAAAATTTTTGACAAAAGGAGATTTTTATCAAATTTTTTAATATAACAAACCTAATTTTAATTTAAGCAGAAGTGGGTTTTTAAATTAAATTAAATTAAATTAAATTAGATTTGTTACATTAAAAAATTTGTCGAAATCTATGAATTTGGCTTCTTGCCAAAATTTTTGAAATCTCGATTTCTTTTACCATGAAAATGAATGTCGTAAACTATGATCAATATTTTTCTAGTTATCAATGTTTCAAAATTTTAATTAGTTTTTTAGATTATCAATGTTTCGAAACTTCAATTTTGTTTTGAAAAAAATATGTCGAGATTCAAAATTTTTGACAAGAGAGAAATAAAGAAATAAAATAAGCAGAAACAAAAGCTTATGTTAGAATTTTTTTCGGAATGAATTTTTTTTGTATGACCTATCAAATTGAGGGTTCCCAGAAATAACATTCTTGTCAAAATGACGAACGTATTGAGAAACGGATGTAGTTCTCCCAAATATTTGACAGAGGTTGGATTTATATTTATAGCGATATATATTTTTTAAAGACGTACATAGACCTATCAATCAGAAGGCACATTTTTTATTGCGTTCGCGAAACGCGAATAGCAAAGTCAATGACCGAGAAAGAAAAACGAGCTTGACAGATTGATCGAATGACAGAGGCCCTGCAACTTTTACCGAATAATGATATCGTGAAGGATGAAAGGGACATTTCGAGATTCGAGACGAGTGATTTGACATCGCGACAAACAAGATCACAGAACACTGGTAAAACATAGAGAAGGCGATTGAGAACGAGAGGAGAGGACAGAAAATAATGATCACATTATAAGGATTAGACTGCAATTTCCTCTGGAATTTCGTCGGCGACGTCTCTTATAATTTTATGGGCGCTTTTGTTCGATGCCGCGTGGCTGTTAACGATGTGTTTGGCGAATGTCGAAATTTGCTGCAAAGTGGTATTTTTGCGTTTAAGTTCGTTTAACCCTGTATATTGCTCCGACAACAAACACAACCCATAACTTTTCTAGATTTTATGTTAACTTTCCTAATTAGACTATTGTTTTATTTCTATATACGCTCTCTTTCATTCTTTATTTGCATGGCAATTTTAATATAATATATATTACATAATTATATAATAATATTTTAATATTTTTTTATTATTATAATATTATATATATATATATATATATATATATATATGTTATATAATTTTTTTTAAAATTTGAAATGAATATTTTGGATAATTATTTTATATTTCCTTTTTTGACATTTTACAAGTATGTATATAAAAGATGTGAGCCACTATTTCAAGAATATTTTACTCATCGAAATGAGTAAGAGTTCATATAAACATATGTCTAAAAATGATTTTTTAATTGCCTTTTTATCTTGTCAGAACGTTTGACAGATGTTGCTTGCAGACAATTTTTGAAAAAGGATTTTGTTTGAGACCGAATAATTTTATGAAAGAGGAGAATTATTTTATACCGTTTTGTATCGTTGGAAATAAAATAATATGCTTTGTAATTATCTCGAGTTTCAAACATGACTGTAATGTAAAAACGATGCATATTTTCGACATATAAACTTTTTTCATTCATTTCAATGAGTAAAATAATCCCGAAATAGCGCTCTGCATTTTTGCTACACTTTGTACATATATGGTATAAATATTTCGCTCCGATTTCGTTCGATCTGTCAAGTTTGTCGAAAAGATGACGTCATATCTGTTCTGGCCACACGAGGAGGAAAAAAAATGAATATTCAGTCCCTCGTCCATAACAGTCACGACAGTTTTGTCGATTGAGGATTATCGATTCGCGTCACGGTGAAAAGGAAACGGCGGCGAGATATATCGATGAAGCGATTGTCGTCCGAGGAAGAGAAACAAAGAAGAAGAAGAAGAAGGCAAGCGGACGCGATGAAAAACGCGTTATTCGAAACGTGACGTACGATATTAGCGTGGTACTTTTAAGATTGATCGGTCAGAAAATTTACTATGATTGATAAGGCTTCGCGTGCGCCATCGCGATTGCGTTGTAAAGTGGAGAAGAGAAAAGAGTGTCGCTTTTTCACTCTTTTAGTAGCTAATCGTTTTTTGTATGCATATATTATATTCGATTTCTACATTCAGAATTTTATCATTATTAAAATTTTAATTTTTTTTTAATTATTATTTTTTATTATTAATTTTTTAAAAATTATTAATTTTTTTAAATATTACAAGATTCTATATTATGGAGATTATATTGTATTATTTTGACCGTATGTATGAAAAAATCTCTGATGCAATTTTTTATTTATTATTCTCATGTTTCTCATTGACACAGATCGAGCAATGAGGGATCAAAGGGATGTTTTCCCGCCCTCTCTTCGAATAATATATAATTTCGCGCGATTTTCGATGCGTTTTGCGACGCGGCCGCAAAAAGGGCGACATTATCAAGAGTGCACCGTGATTTATTTAACAGCGCTGCGGCGAGAATTATTGCAAATTGATATCGCAGCCCTCTCAATCGCATTAGTCCGGCCACAATTTTCTACGCTACGTGCATATATATATATATATAATATATAAATATAGTGATAAGATAAATTTAATGTTTCATCATGCAACCATTAAATCTGACAATGTCGGAAAAAAAGGTGCCGAATTTTCAGGGAAATATTAAAACTAAAAATATAAATTTTAAAGGGATGCTGACTCTGTTTTGTCGACAAATATTATTTTTATTTATTTATTGACTATGCAGAATTAAAAATTCTTTTCTTTAAGAATTAGAGTATTTATAGTAACAAATTTGGGTTCCTATTACGAAGAAAGTTAAATAATTTTTTATCGGTCGTAATACATGATGCAAATTTCTTAGCTTTTATATATACATATATAGGACCCGAAATTTGTTATTACGAGTACTTTAATTCTAGAAAAGGATTTTTCATTCTGCATAGTCAATAAATAGTTAAATGAAAAATAATATTTGTCGATAAAACAGAGTCAGCATCCCCTTGAGGGCAAGAGAAAGAGATGGTGTCTTACGAGAAAGGAAGAATTTTATTTCCCTTCACGTCGCACGTCTTTTCAAGAGGACGATAGAATTCGATAAAATGATTTCGAGTCACGAAAGGGGACGGGGGAGTATATGCGGTCTCGATCGTTGGTCATCGATAGGGTTTCGGCGTCGAATGCATTTTCCATAGGGGTTGCGAGGGAAGGGAAACCCGGTTATTCGCCAAAGTTATGCGACCGCGTAGAATGCGTCCGCATACCTGCAATTGTCTCCGCCTTTCAGTCCCCGCATGCGGAATCGAACTGCTCTCTCAAACCTGAGCGAGCTTCGAACCCGCCTTCTACGTACGTACATCTATCTACGATAATTTCGACCGCACTTTAACGGATGCATTCGAGAGAGTCGATGCGACGCGATGTGACGGTACTGTTCGATCAAGCATTAAAGGAAATTTAACGTCGTTCTGTTTTATCGATAAAACATCATTTTTGCGCACACTTTTCTCTTTATTGATTGAATAAAATATTAAATGCTTTTCCACGATTAAAGTATATATAGAAACAAAGTGCGGATCTACTGATTTTATATTAAAAACAAAAAAATCTTTAATTATAAAATTAAAAATTTGTTTCTTAATTATAAAATCGGTGGATCCGCGCTTTGTTTCTGTATGTACTTTAATCATGGAAGAGCACTCAATATTCTATTCAACCAATAAAAATAAAAAGGTGCACAAAACAGGGGATTCTAAACGCAGTCTTGTTTTATCGATAAAACATTATTTTTGCGCAACCTTTTTTTTTTATTAATTGAACAGAATAATAAATGCTTCTCCACGATTAAAGTATATATTCAATTAAAATATATATTTAATTAATAAAAAGAAAAGGATGCGCAAAAATGATGTATTATCGATAAAACAGGACAACGTTTAGGATCCCTTTTTTTATGCATCTTTTTCTTTTTATTAGTTGAATAGAATAATAAATGCTTTTCCACGATTAAAGTATATATAGAAAGAAAGCGCGGATCTACCGATTTTATATTAAAAACAAATGTTTAATTATCGATATATCTGCGTTTAACCGCGGAAAAGCATTTATTATTCTATTCAACCAATAAAAGGAAAAGGGTACAGAGAAATGATCGTTTTGTCAATAAAACTGTTTTAGGATCCCTTTAAAGATGCAGTCGGAGGTTTTCCGCAAAATTCTCAAAACACGCGCGATAGGAATGAAAGTCGAGAAATATATTTTCGATAGATAGATATATTTTTGATATATTTTTTTAAATCAATTTTCTCTCTCTCTCTCTTTAGCGATTATACGCTTGTTTACGCTCGATTGAGTTATGACTCGGCGTGACCTGCATTTATATCATAATTGCGAGAGAAAGAGAGGAAGAGATGGTAACGGTAAGGTTGTCGACCGTGTCGCGTTAATGGCCATTGTAATCGGCATTAGAACTCTCGTAATAGAGTCCGTGAGAGTTAACAGGAACGCGAGAGAGCGCGCGCCACGCACGAGCGCCGTTTAAATCGCACTTCCGGGAAATTAATATGAATGCGAAAACAGGTTGATAGACCGTGCGCGTAACTGCAGCTGTACAAACGCATTTGATGCTGCATTGTCGTTGCATCAAGCGTTACATAGCTCGATCGCATTCGCGAAGTCGGAGAGAGAACTCATTGAGCGACGCAAAAAAAAAAAAAAAAAAAACCGAGCGAAATATATCGCGACCGCAGCAATTGCACAGATATTTATCGCTTCTGAATAAAACAATTCGCGATTCTCAATTGAATCGCGAAATGGCTTTGAAAGATTCGACTTTTGAAATTGCATACTTCCTGTGTTACGTTATTCTTGTTTAACAATTCGAAAAATAATTCTTTATCATTTTTTATAACAACAAATTAATCTTATAAAAAATTTTTATAACTACTATAATAATTATGTAAATTTATTTAATTATTATAAATATTGTTATAAATATATTACATAAATATTATAATAAGTTGTAATATTATATACATTATAATAATTTATACAATTCTATTATTTTATAAAACATTAGTAATAATTATGTTACGACAGTATAATAATTTATAAAATAAAAATGATAAAAATATTTATAAAAAGAAAAAAAAAAATTATAAATCGTCGGAACTTTCGCAATCTCGCAATTCTTGATTATTTTCAGTGATCGACTTTTGTTGCACGTCTTCGTTACGACGAAGTGCACGGTGCATGCCCATATCCCGCCAAATGGCTCGATTCCATCGGATATAACGTTATACGACGTTCCTCGCAACGTCAACGCGCTCTCGATTCAGATTACAAAAGCATTTTCCCTCGTACGAAAGCTGACGTTTACGTAGTACGCGAGTATGTGGTAGTCGACAAGTGAGGAACAGACAAAAGTATAAAACGGGAATAAAATGGGTTTGGAGAGAATGGAGAGGAGGGAGGAATCGTGCATAAAGAACACGAAAATCCCGTCTCAACAAAAACGTCGGCGGTGGAAGAGCACTCGCAGAAGCTCCTCTTTCCTTACGGGAGATACGTCTTCCCGAATCAGCCCGCGGAAGGAGAATCCGCGACGGAAAATGGTGCCCGTAATAATCCGCGTCGAAATAATACCACTAGACAAATTGTCTCGGTCGAGATTTCCCTCGTCTTGACGTACACGCGTGTTCAGATTATAGAAACGTTTTTACTGTTTTTCTAAAATAACATGATTTTTATTCCAGAAAATAATCTTGAAATAAACATATACAGGAATAAAAATTATATTTTATTATTTAGTACGAGAAATTATTTTTCTTCAAACTTCAAAATTTTGATTTTTAATTCAAGCTTTTATTTGAAAAAAATGCAAGAAGCATAATTAAAAATATGAAATAATTTTAATAAAATTGTTATTCAATTACTCTAATAATCTGAACATTAATATGTCTCGTTGAAAATTCAATAATATAATCTTAAATTATAACATGCATACAGAACAAAAATTATATTTTAATATTTAGTACCAGAGATCATTTTTCTTTCCCAAACCTCAAAATTTTGATTTTAATTCAATCATAAAAATTATAAAGTAATCTTCAAGCTCTTATTAAAAAAAAAATAAATATGACGATGATTAAAAAATGCAAGAAGTATAATTTAAAAATATAAAGTAATTTTAATAGAAAATTTCTTTAATTATTCTAATAAACTAAACACTGCGTCTCGTTAAAAATCCGATAATATAATCTCCGATAAATACTTGTGCAATTTTGAAATGTAAAATTATTTATGAAATTTTATACAATTGTTTGACAATTATTTATATATAACCATGTTAATTCTCCGATATTATAAATATAATCGAATCTTTACATTAAAAGTTATATATAATTTAGACTACATTTTTTTAGTATTTGTAAAACACGAGTCGAGTAAAAGTATAGAATGAGCTACGATAAATCAATAATTCTGAAAATAATACGTGTGTCAAGGAAATAAAAACAAACGTAGTATTTCTCTCATTTCGACGTTCAAAGTGCAAATTGGAATTGAAAAAAAAAAGACGATTAAAAAATGCAAGAAGCATAATTAAAAATATTAAGTAATTTTAATAGAAAAATTATTTAATTATTCTAATAATCTGAACACTGTTTTGTTAAAAATCCGATAATATAATCTTCGATAAATACTTGTGCAATTTTTGAAATACAAAATTATTTATGAAATTTTATTTAATATTTTTCGACGATAATTTATATAAACATGGCGTAAATTAATTATCGGATATTATAAATATAATCGAATTTTTGAAAGTGAAAAATCGGTTTGAAGAAAGGAGAGACGGAATCGTCGCCGAAGCGAATAATGCATCGTGCGATCGGAACGGAAGCGTGTATGCAAAGACGGAAGTTCCAGGGTGTGTGAGCATGCGGGGAGGAGGAAGGGGATAAAAGCCGCTCGCGCGGAAAATCACAAAGTCGAGCGAGACGGGGCCTTACGTTCGCAGATCGCGACCGCGATACGGGCTATTAAGCGTATGCAAAGCGGAGTTAATTTCATTGAACTTTCCCGGAGCAGCAAAGTTTCGCGCTGCTACCGTGAAATGTGTGGCGGCGGGACTCTAAGCGAACCCCGGTGATGATGGAATACGTAATGAGATAGAGAGCCCCCAAAACCTATAGATATCTCCCGATTGTTTAATGATACCTCTCTCTCTCTCTCTCTCAACAATTCTTGATTTGCATCTATCGTATTTTGGTCAAGAGATGGAATTCCATCTAGCGAAGTCTTTTTGCTTGCGCAGATGTATGTAAATTCGACTTTGATGCAAATTAATTTCCTACGCGAATGTAAAATGAAATATTGCTTCGAGAAACGTACCAAGGTATCGCGTACATATACAGGGTGTAACTAAACAAAAGTATACGATGTACACCATCAAGTGCAGGACAATAAACTAAATCGAAAAGTCCTGAGCCATTTTTTAATCTAAAACACAAAAGCTAATTAACTGCAGTATCAATACGCACTCATGTTAATTATCAGTAAATTAACCGGTTGTCAAAAACCAAAGATAAAAAATAAAATAAACTGCTTATAAATATCTATAAAAAAACATCTTTTAAAGTGTCGCAAAAATAAAAATATAAAATCCAGCCAAGAGTAATAATATATAAATATATTAATATATAAAATAATATATAAATAATAATAAAAATTATTATTATTGTTCACAAATAATAAAGAAACAAATATACAGGGAGTAACTAAACAAAGGTATACGAAGCACATCATCGGATGCAGGACGACAAACTAAATCGAAAAGTCCTGAGCCATTTTTTAATCTGAATTTTAGTTTTGACGCTATAAATTGTTAAAGATTGACCAATTAGCGCGTGGCTACGCCTACTAAGGTGGCGCTTACGTTGTTTTCCGTTGTAGACGCGCGCTAATTGGTCAATTTTAACAATTTATAGCGTCAAAAATAAAGCTCAGATTAAAAAATGGCTCAGGACTTTTCGATTTAGTTTGTCATCCTGCATCCGATAATGTGCTTCGTATATATATTTGTTTAGTTACACCCTGTATATAAAATATTTTTCATTAAAGCGTATTTTAATTTATAATTCTCGCGTTTTTAATATAATTGCATTTTTTATTAAATAATAATTTATTATAATTATTTTCTAGTTATTTATAACGATAAAGTAGAAGGAAAAATAAATAATCAAATTTTTGATTATATATTTGTTGAATTTTCTGTTTGTTGAAAAAGCACAATATGCATATGTGTGTGTTAATATTAATTAATACAGTGAGAATATTGAGGATCTGTCTACGGCAAGTTTCTTTGCTCGAAATTACACGTCTAGAACAAGCATTCTCTTAATTAAAGCCTCTTTTTTACTGCAAGCGATCCTCAGATGTTGCTTATGCAAACATATAAAGTGAAGAGATTTTTTCGAAGCGTTATTTTTATTTCCACGTAACCAAAAAACTCTTTAACAATTTGTTCATTAATATACACAATTTCTTCATTTGATATGTGAGTTCAAAATCTGATTAAAACCAGCTGATAACTTTATTATACACATATACTCAAAATTTTGCTCCAAATTAATTGAAACTTTCATGTGTGATTCAATGTGCATCTAAAAACGAAAAAAAGTACTAGGGTTTGTCAAAAATTAAAAGAGGTTTTTCTCTCATATCAACATATTCCTATAGTCTTTTCTGAGAAGTTACACTTTTCCAAAGAGAGGTGGAAACTAGGCATTTAATTTTTTTTGTTAAATTTTAGACAGGTTAAAAAATAAAATTTAATAGATATTTTCCACTAGTAAAAAATACTTAATATTTCCCGTATCGTTATAAGGGGATGAAACTAACAACTCCTATTCCATTTTTTATTAAAACTTTTTAACGGACTGAAATATGATCACTTAAAAATATATATATTAGAAAGCTTGATTTCTTTAGAAACTTATTTTTTTCGTACAATATACACATAGTTTTCTCGTTTAATGTCATACGTGAATTGAAGAACTGATTAAAATCAATTGACATTCATTAAGTTTAAGCGACTCTTGCGAAACTCGAAACTCTCATGTGTGATTTGACATCTAAAAAAAAAAAAAGAGAAAAAAGATACTAGGAAATGCATTCGTGCCAAGAATCGCTCGGTGCCGGAAAACAACGTCTGGGGGGTTGTAACGCGCGTTAGGTTTTTGCGTTTACGTGACACAATCGCGAACTTATTTCACCGACTGTCTGAGCGACTTACGGCCTCTCGCAACTCCGGTTTCCAGCAACGGTTCGCGTAATACATCGACCGCTTACCGGTATTATTCTATCCACTTATGCAAATGGGATGCGGCGCTCTCGGGGAGAAAAAGGCGTCCGCGCGCGCGGAAAAGCGATGGTCTCTTAATGCGAGTACTTGTACAAACTTCGATCGTCCCCCGTCACGTCGTAAATCGAGGGACTCGCGCGGACAGTTTAACGCATCGCCGCCGACGCTATATCGGGTTCGCGTTTTATGGACTGCGGGAGAAAGAGAGGATGCTTTGTGCGCATCGTCTCCCTTAATATTTATTTAACGGCGAGGAGTATATCGGCGAGACAATTCCCGTTAATATATGTATATATAGATGCAGGCATCGATTGAGAATTCCAAATGTCATTCACCGCCGCGTTCAATGATTCTTAAGTCATTTTTGATATGTCAGCAAATGCGCATTAGATATGTCAATTTTGTATTTTATGTCTAGTGCAAAATTTATTATTTTATATATTATAATAATATATATATTATAATTTTATATATATTTATATAATTATATCATATATATTTACAATAATATATATTTTTATAGTGTATATATTTTATATTAGTATATTATATATTTTATAATATATACGTTTTGATTATATATATATTATATTTTTATTAATTATATATTATAATTTAATTATATACTATAATTGTATATTGTCTTTTGGTTTGCCCTACATATGTTGCGTCACAATTATTTTATTTATATAATATTATATAAATTATTATTATATACTTTATATGCATATAAATATATAAATACATAAATATAATGATATAATATAAATAATATATTTATAAATATTTTTAATAATTTTAAAAGTAATTTTCATAAAATTTAATATATTTGTGCTGCAAAATATTTTTTGTTGTATCGTTTCTCTAACAACATTATTTTCGCGGATAAAGAGAGATGCGTGTGTGAAGATGTTATATTTCAGTTCGTTTTCAAAGAATTGTTTTACCTCGCAATAAAATTTCTCCCCTCCCTTTTTCCCCTTTTTCTCTCTCCGCTCGCGCTTCGCGTAATAAATATATCTTCCTCCCGCTTTTGTTCCGGCAATTTCCATAAAATACTCGGGCCGGTGCTATGCAAATGGCGGTCAATGCGTTTCGATTATACATACCCTTTGTACCGTCGCGTGCCCAGGGGAGCGAAAAAAATAGGTTGCGTTTAGCTTGCGGTACATGCGACCAACAATACGCGCCGGCCATTGTGTTTTATGGCAGCTCGGCCACGTTGTGTTGTTGTAGCTCAAACGAGTGAAAGTTATGTTTTTGATTATCGCCAAGCGAGGTTTACAATGTTGCTGCCGCCAGAGCATGATGAATTGCCGCGGACGAATGTCGGAAAATGTCTTTCACTTCTCTTTTTTTTTTTTTTCGCCATTTTTAACTCCCGCGTTTTGCTTTGATCGCGCTTTTCGTTATAATTTCGCGACAGCGATTATTAATTCCCTCGATATCGCTCTCGCGCGTATATTAATTTTCCATCGAAGGCTCTCTCTTTATGTGCGTCAAACTGATATTATATATCACGTCACCTCTCGCGTAAGTTCGCGCGCGCATTTAATATACTGTTATATATGTATATGTATACTGGATGTTCAATTTTAATCACTCAATCCTGAATACCTTTTTATTTTTGATTGTGTAACAAAATGTTTGTGTCAAATTATGTCATATTAAGTTTCTCGTAAACTATTTTTTGACCCTTATAACTTTCTATCCTAAAAATTGAAAGGAATCAATATGAAAAAAATATGGTGATTCCTTAAAAAAATTAATGACTTTAAAAAGTGCCCAGAAAGTCATCAGTGCCATCTTTTGTCCGTCTTCAAATCAATCAACTTTAGTCTGAAATATTTTGCTGTAAAATTAAAAATAAAAATGTTTTTGAGAACGAGCGATTAAAATTGGACACCCTGTATATTTGCCATGTAATTAATTTTTGACATAAATTCCTCGATCTGGCGAGATAAATAACGAGGTATCTACGTGAAACCTATCGTCCTAATTTCAACATAAAGTCTCGCGGATGCTGGGAAAAAAGAATCCGCTTCTCCGGGTCTGGCCTGTGATTTTCTCTCGATCCAGCGCATTATGCAAGAATAACATTGCATCGTGCTGTAGTTAGGTAGCGCCTCGTCAAGGCGTGGCGAGGTCATTTAGAACAAGAGGTCGCGCGCTGGCGCAAAAAAATCTACGAAAATTGCTGGCATCAAGTAACTTTAATAGTCCGTATCGCGCGGGTGCGGTCAATCAGGCCTTTCGGCCATTTTTCAGCGAGTCCCGGTCGATTTTTCCTGGTCCTTCCCTCTTGTGTTCTCTGTACAAGATGGCTCTCGTTGATCAGGAGACCACTCTATAAGGTCAGGTTATTCTCTAAATTTCTTGGAATAAAAACTGAACAATCTCATTTCAAAAGAGTGGACTTTTACTCCAAAAGAGTGAAATCTCTCTCTTGAAGTAAAATTCCACTCTTTTGGAATTAGATTGTTCAGTTTTCACTCCAAGAAATTTAGAGAGTAACTTAACCTAATTTTATAGAGTGGTCCCCTGATCAACGAAAGCCATCTTGTACAGAAAACACAAGATTGCTTGAAAAATCACTTATCAATTCCTTGGAATAAAAACTGAACAATCTCATTCCAAAAGAGTGGAATCTCACTTTTTTGGAGTAAAATTCCACTCTTTTGGAATTAGATTGTTCAGTTTTCACTCCAAGAAATTTAGAGAGTAACCTAATCTAATCTTATAGAGTGGTCCCCTGATCAACGAAAGCCATCTTGTACAGAGAACACAAGATTGCTTGAAAAATCACTTATCAATTCCTTGGAATAAAAACTGAACAATCTCATTCCAAAAGAGTGGAATCTCACTCTTTTGGAGTAAAATTCCACTCTTTTGGAATGAGATTGTTTAGTTTTCACTCCAAGAAATTTAGAGAGTGGGTAACTAATTTATAAGGTACTAATTTATTTGATTAAACGAGAGAGAGAACGTTTTACCTGGCTACGTTCGTCAGGTGGACCTCGATAAGGATCGCGAAAGTGCAAGTATGAATTATATTCCTTGCAGGAGTTAGGCAATGCGATTAATTTATCTGCATCTGTCGCGAGATTAGATCGGCCGATAGCACGTTCGGGCTGGGAAAAATTCCAATTCTCGCTGTTCAGCGAGTCTAGCCGCGGAATGCGAGCTGTTTGTCGATCAAACCGGTTAATTGAACAAGGTTGAGTGCTTGAATAAGACGGTATATGAGATTTTGTGCCCACCTAGCTCGGGGGATGCTTTTATAGTCGAGTATAAGTCGAGGTATGCCTTATCGATGACAGTCCTGAAACGTGTAATTGCTGCACAAGAAATGGAGAACAAAAAATATAGGAATGGTCCCTATCGACCAGTCACCATCATTACCCTATGCACTTCCGCGGTACATCCCTAAGCAAGGGCGTACCTTTCTGCGGTTATTCGTTGAATCGATGTGGTAATAAAATATCGCTCGTTGTTTGTGTTTTTGCTCGATTACATCACTGGGAATTCTCTCGATCTTTTCCAGGAGTTCGTTCGCCCGAGGTTCTCGACAGGTTCCTTCTTACTGCGTCTTAGGAAAAATTATTCTTAAGCAAGATTGCGAGAAAGACATTAAACTAGTTGCCATTTTTATTATCATAAAAAATAATTTTATTTTTTTGATTTTTGAAAAAATCTGACTATTATAAAACGAGACCTCGGACCTTTTTGATTTTATATATTTTTGGGATTCATTTTCGTGTTTCATGTTCATTTAGCATAAATATATGATAAAACCGATGGTATAAAAATCACTCACCGCGTATTAACAATCATGAAAATGGCGGGATTTGCCTAAAACAAATGCAAATATTGAGTTTATTGTTTGACGAGTACCGATGGAAAAAAATATCGCTTTTAATTGAAATCTCTGTTTGAACGTGAAACGATGCGGCACAATGTGAGACATGTATCACGTATTTTGACGCGGTACATCCGATAACGAGAATAACAGCGCGGTATCGTTGCGCGACGATAAAATTTGCAACGCAATGACGTAACGCAAACAGCGCGTCTTCGTTCGTGGGCGAAATTGTTTCACGTCGGATAAAGAAAAAAAGAAAACAAAACATTATAGCTCGACTCAATTCCGAGCGAGGAGCGATGTTTATAGATTAATCCGAAAGATGCGTCTACATGTTGTAAACAAATTGATCCGATCCAACTTGAATGTTTGCTCCTTTCACACGATGATGATGACTGAAAGAGAGAAGGGGATGTTATTTCCGGGATCTTCTCAATTTGATGGGGGTGTTTGATAGATTCTTTTAGAATCTCGCAACCTGCGATCGATAATTTAGTTGTTTGAAAATTTTAATTTTTTAAAAAATATTTTTAAGATTTTGGTAAAAAGTCACAAAGATTTTTCATCAAATGTTTAAATATAATTTTTGTAGTATCATTTAGGAAATAATTTTTTGTCGAAAATTAAGGAGGGTTTTTATATATTACGCTCCTCAAAATAACTAAGGGATCAAAAAAAACAAGCAAACTTTAAATAGCTGTAACTTTGTTTCGAAAAACGAGAATTTAAATTTTAAAAAAGGGTTTTGAAGCTTGAAATCTCTACTTTTGAAAGATCATAGCTTTTTTATTTTCTTCAATTCTGATATTTTTTTACATACAGAAAACGACGAACACAACAAAATTGAAAATTTTCTTCTCGTTTTGTAGACGTGTCGCATGCACTAGATGATTGAAACAATTTTTTGACATTTCCACGTTAAAGCCTGAAGTTTTCTTTACAAATTCGTTTTTTTAAATTTAGATTTTGATCTTTCTTTATCGAGTTATCGCAAATTGAAGAGAAAATGTCATTTTCACTTTGATTGTTTATAACATCGTTAAAAATCATTGTATAGCAATTTTAAGAATAGATTTTTAAAGCTGAATCTTTGCTCTATAGTATGATATAATGACTGAATTTTTTTTAACTCGTAAACTTTCTACAAATAGGTGAACATAACGAAGAAATTTGTGAGTTTTTCCCTTTTTGTATAAACGTTGAAAAAACATTACGCAAAGTGATTGAAAAAATGTTATCGACTGAAATTTTTGTACCTTTTAGTAGTCCAAACTTGGTAAAAATTCACAGACTTGCTGTGATAATTTCTTTATAGTAATCCGTATGTTCAAAATGATCGATGCGTACAGTATGTTAAAAAAATCTTTATTTGCTTTGATAAAAAATAAAAAAAAAGTAAAATTTGTGGCAGAACAATCTTTTCTCCATTTTTTAACATAATCTTTTAAGAGCCTCGACATAAAATTTATAAAATGTGAAGTTGTATATCATTTGTAAAATTACCGCCGACATTAGCTTCATCCAAAGAACAAATCCAATCGTACAATTCATTTATTTGTAAAAAGTTCAGGAGTTAAAAAAAATTTGGTCACTATATCATACTATATAAAGCAAAGATTTAGCTTTAAAAATCCATTTTTAAAATTGCTGCACGATGTTTTTTAACGATGTTATGAACGATTATAGTAAAAATGACATTTTCTCTTCAATTTGCGATCACTTGACAAGAAAAGATCCAAATTTAAATTTTAAAAAACGATTTTGTAGGGAAAACTTCAGTCTTTAACGTGGAAATGTCAAAAAATTGTTTCAAATTTTCTTGTGTATACGATACGTCTACAAAGCGAGAAGAAAGTTTTCCACATCGTTATGTTCATCATTTTCTGTATGTAAAAATCTCAGAATTGAAGAAAATAAAAAAAGCTACTACGACCTTTCGAAAGTAGAGGTTTCCAGCTTTAAAATCCTTTTTTAAAATTCAAATTCTCGTTTTTCGAGGCAAAGTTACAGCTATTTAAAATTTCCTTATTTTTGGACAATTTTCTTGACGCGCTTCATTATTTTGGGGAGTGTATAAAGCATTATTGCGACTTAAAAAAATTGCTATCTCGATAAGTATAGATCGTACCGCGTCCTTTTCTTCCGATAGAAATCCTAGGAAAATGACCTATCAAATTGAAAGGTCCCGGAAATAACATTCTTGCCATGACTATCTCGCGTAAAAGCCCTGCTTCCTAACAATTTCGGATGCACATTTCTGAAGAGATAGCTTTCGGATATACATATATATACTTGCAGATTCTTGCGCAAAAGAAAATCCCGAATGCTATTTATATCCTTTGAGCACCGCGTAGCGTTAAAATTCGAGCCAGGCCGTCGGCTCCGTCTCGAGATAACTCAGCTTCGTTTCTCAAAAGCGACATCATCGATAACTCGGCGAGAAAGAGAGAGAGAGCAGACATCGTGGATCGTAAGCCGCGACAAACGATGCGAAAACGAGCAAAACTATGTTTCACGCGCGCGCACATTCGCCTTATTATCGATTTTCGATAAACATCGCACCCTCCCTCCCCCACCTCATCCCCCACCCCCACCCCCACCCTCATCCCTCAATGTGCAGCAGCGTAACACGCTCGAATTGCTAGCACGACTCGTGGAACATTATTTCCCGATAAAGCGCACATCCGATTCGTTCAGTGTCAAAAGTCATTTTAACCTGTTCTTTTTTAATTTTTTTTTCTTTATTTTACCGCGTCGAGAGAATTACACGATACGAAGAAGAGGGAGGGAGATTACGATCGATATTAAAATACGTATACACAGCCTTAATACGAACGAAGAGGGAAGGGAGAAAAAACGAATTATTAACTAATTTCCGCATCGCCAGTTGCTAGAAAGAGATAGCGATCCGCCCTTCTTTGTCCTTCCCCTTTCACCCCGTTGTGACTTTTATATCGTATAAGAATTATTCGATTTACCCCGAGTTAATGAAATTGTCCGATCCGCCATTATTTACCGAGTGCGCGATATTAATTTTTCGCATATCCGTTCGAGAAGCAATTCCAGATAATAATTTAACGTCGATGATTCGGACACGTGTCGATATCACTACAAATATATATATATATATATATATATATTTGTTTAAAATACATAATATATTTATATGTAATATTATTGTAATTTATATAATATTGTATTTACATAATTTAATATATAATATATTACATAAATAAATAAATAAAAAATAAATTTAAAAAGATATATAGGTATATATTTATATTTATTTATAATACATAATATACTTATGTAATATTATTGTAACATATATAATATTATATTTACATAATTTAATATATAATATATTACATAAATAAATAAATAAAAAATAAATTTAAAATAATATATAGGTATATATTTATATTTATTTATAATACAGAATATACTTATGTAATATCCTACTATTTTTCCCTTTGCAACTTATTATGTGTTTCGAAGAAAATTAATAAAATATTATAGTTACCTTTCTTGTAGAAAGTTGAAACGTAGAATGCAACATGCAAAAATGTATTTCTTCCTTTTCTTGTGCGGAAACACTAACACGCACTCGTAATACACACTCGTAAAACGTGCTTGCAATACGCATCACTCTTGATAGGTTAGTAACGGCAGTAACACGTGATTGCCAAAAAGCGCGGGAACTGCGACAACAGCTCGCCACTTCCACCTATAATCGCGTAATATAGCGCGCATGGATACGGATATATGACACAATGCATGGAATATTACGGTTGTATGCATAATATTACAAAAATTTAGATAATTACATAAAATATTTAAAATATTACATTATTTCACACAGTCAAAAACAAATATACATCATTTTTGTGGAATTACACAAAATTTGTAAAATTACATGATTTTTTATATTTACCAGACTAATCATGTATTTTTACATCTATTATTTGTGTAAATTTACTGAATTTTTTTACGGTGTACGGTGGAATTGGGATATCGCGAAAACTACGCTTCATTATGGAAAAAGTTTTATCGTTAAAAGTTTTCGTTTACTTTATATAACGATTAAAAAAGTTGAAACTCTCTCTTTCTCTCTCGAGAGAGATCGCGAGACACGATGGCGCTTAAACGCGCTAATTCGCGAGAGAAGAATAATTAAATCAAGTAACAGAGAAAGAGAAAGAGAGATTTCTCACTTTGTGACTTTACGTTCTCATCAATCATTTCATTATCGGTCGTTATCCTTTAATTTGTGGCGCGAAAGATCGCGCTCCTCTCTTTTCCGAAAATAAAATTCATCGAACCTTACGTAAGAATTTTCCCCTCTAATGCAGTCTAATTCTGATTTTTTTAATTTTTTATTTTGCACACGAAAAATACGTCAGTTGGGAAAATTTCGAAATTTATTTAACGCCTGCCGCATTTCCATTAACAATTATGACCTCGCCATATATTTCGAGTCCTCGGTTTTAATCAAGCAACTTTCACGACTTGTTTTAAAACGGCAACTTATGAACCGAGATTTTTCCGCCGCGTTTTTAAGAATATCGCGTAAAAATCTCCACTTTGAAGTGTTTTAATATCGTGGCGAGAAGGAATTTAATTCCACACTACTTGGTCACTGTCTTAGAGATTGATTTAATATTCTTGCTACATTTGCAGAAATAACCTTAAGAAATAATGGTCATTTGTTCAGAAAATATATATATATGGAGAAAATCTCATTTAGCTTTCACAATGAAATTCAATTTCAAACTAAAACTCAGTAATAATTTAAGAAAAGTGGAACATGTACGATAAAAACATTATATACTTACAGAATTATCATTTAATGGAACGATGTGGTAATAATTTTTATATAATTGAATTCTGTATTATTTATGTATATTTTATCTCGGTTTTATTTTATTATAGATGTACCTATATTTAATTCAGTGTGTATAATTTAATTCTGAATATCAATTTTAATTAATTAAACGTCCAAATGTATTTTCTATGGAATCTACTTTCTATTAAATTCCTTTAATCAAATTTTTCATCGAAAAGGTTCCTCTTTTGCATCGAAAATAATTATTCTTTCCCGATTGAATCGTCCGGCGGAAAGTTATTTTGCTTATCCGCAATCAGCGGTTGATTTATCTAAATATGATTCGCCAAACGCGCCGATGACGTTTGGAATCAATTAATCAAAGCTCGGTATGTTGACAATGAATGGAGAAAGGTCAGGAAAAATCACGGCGCGGTTCATTGATCGATTCATCGTTACGCAGGTGCACGATGACTTGGTCGACGAGCACCGAGAGTGAGTCTCCCATTCGGAATTAAACTCGCTTTTATGCGAATTTCCTCTATCCACTTTCGATAAATGATGTTATATGATTATATTTTTCCGCGAAATAAATTTTAATATTATCTCGGGTAAGAGAGAGATAGAAGAGGGATGAAGGAGAGAAATTGGCAAGGCAAATTTATTAATGTACCCATCCATATCGGTTTTGTGAAATAAATAAATATCGCTGCGAAAAAGCATATTTCGATACCAAACGGATAGTTATTTCCTGAATAAATTGCCAATATTTCTTTCCATTTGTAATATAACAAACATTATATAAAGTTATATATATATGTTTATATATATCGTATATATATTATATATATTTATATATTATATACTTTTGATATATTACATAATATATTTTATATTATATATTTTTATATATATTATATATTAAATATAATATATATTATATAATATATATAATTTTATGTGTATTAAATTATATTAAATATAAAAATAAAATATATAAAATATATAAAATAAAATAAATGATATATAAAATTTAGAGAATATATATATGCATATAGAAGTGAAATTGGCAGCTAGCCTGCTATTTAGAGTGGTAAATAATTAAAGCGAGCGAGTCCGCTTATCGTGTATGTACCACTGAAAATTATCTGCGATGTTTATTTGCACGTTTCGGCCCTGTGGGACTTTCCTCGATAATAGAACGATGTTTACATATTATTGATTCGGTTACGTGCCGTCGCTGAATTTAACGTTCGACGCTAATTGGGAGGGAAGCGTACGTAATCTCGCGGCATATGCAAATCCGCGTCACTGCGCATCCTAGACTAACGGTATCGGCAGGTGCTCTTGTACATAAGCTTCATAGATATATACTTGTACGCGCGTTGCACACACACACATATATATATATATATATATATATGTATATACAAATACATATATATAGAATTCGCAGCTCGAACCGCGCGAGAGAATCGCGTTTCAATTCGCGAATATACACGCTAGAAAGATTCATATGCGCAATTAACGGTATTACCTCCATTTATCCTCGCTAGTTGCGGATAAAACGATCCATTTTCGACACGTAGAAGCCACAATTAATAGTTTTGAAAGAACATATATGTAGTCTTTAATTATTTTATAATTTTTATAATTTTTTAAGTTTATAATGTTATAATTTTATTATTCAATTAGATATGTATATCAATTAAATATATATATATTTTATTATTTAATTATGAAAATATATATACCTATTTAATTAAATAACAAAATTCTAAATTTTGAAAATTATAATAATTTTCAAAATTTTAAATCATAAAAATATATATGTATATATATATATATATATATATGTATATATAATTTAATTATATAATAAAATATTAAAATTATAAGTAAATTTATAATTATATATAATACATAATATATATTATATACGTGTTCAAACTTCGAAGCTTCTAACATTCTATTACATAATCGCGATATTGTTATTAACGCTGTATTAATTTCTGTTTCAGGTAAGTCACTATCTCTAATCACGGCGATAGCATATGATTTCTAATATTGAGTGAGTATGTTATGCGTATCATAATACACGTCGTCGATATTTAACAATTGTTATACATAATTAATATCAAGACCTCGAGCAAATAATCTGACATTTTGAACATTAAATGTTATAAAAAGATGATGATAGAAAATTGATAGCTAATTTGAGAAGTGAGAATAACACGAAAAAATTTAAAACATTTGATTGAGGAATTAAAATTCGCTTAAAATTCGATGTTAAATATAAAATTTTGTCTCCTGAAGAACGCGCAAGATTCCGTACCACCTTGTCACGGGAGTAATATGTTTATTTTCCGATCGGGATTGCTACCTATCTGCGCAGCGATAAAATGTATTTCGTTAGGGACCCGCCGTTTAATCCCGCGAGGAAGTTAGATCTATCATTTCCCGCTGCATCTCGTCCTCCGGGGTGTCGTAAACGTCAAGGGGGATTATTGCAGCTGTCTCTCGGCTCTAAGGTAAGATATTGCGAACGCGTGAAAATCCCGATCGTGTCGAAGTGCCGGCCGAAGTGGTGTCCGAAACCAACTCATTCGTTCCGTCTTCCCTCGGCGAGGAGGAGACACGTGTCAGCCGGGACCCGTCGGGAAATCACATCTCTGCTCGCCATAATCGGCCTGATATTGATTGACCGCCGCAATCGCGATGTCTCAGCGCGATTTCATGTTCCATCATTTATGTAACGAGATAGGGATGAGATATACGTCGAATCTCTCACTTTTTCTCTCTCTATTCATTCATATTACAAGCTAATTTTATATATATATGTGTAACTAAACAAAGATATACGAAGCACATCATCGGATGCAGGACGACAAACTAAATCGAAAAGTCCTGAGCCGTTTTTTAATCTGAGCTTTATTTTTGCCGCTATAAATTGTTAAAGTGTGCCAATTAGCGCGTGGCTACAACAGAAAACAGCGTAGGCGCCGCCTTAGTAGGCGTAGCCACGCGCTAATTGGTCAATCTTTAACAATTTATAGCGTCAAAACTAAAATTCAGATTAAAAAATGGTTCAGGACTTTTTGATTTAGTTTGTCGTCCTGCATCCGATGATGTGCTTCGTATACCTTTGTTTAGTTACTCCTGTATATTTGTTTCTTTATTATTTTTAAATAATAATAATAATAATTTTTATTATTATTTATATATTATTTTATATATTATTAATATATTTATATATTATTACTCTTGGCCGGATTTTATATTTTTATTTTTGCGACACTTTAAAAGATGTTTTTTTTATAGATATTTATAAGCAGTTTATTTTATTTTTTATCTTTGGTTTTTGACAACCGGTTAATTTACTGATAATTAACGTGAGTGCGTATTGATACTGCAGTTAATTAGCTTTCGTGTTTTATACACCGGTATTAAATTTCAATTACAGACGCTTCGACGAAGTCGAAGCTGAATCCTTTTCTAATTACGAACTAGAGAGGGAACTTGTCTTCTCGCACGTTAATTCGAAATATATCGAGGGAAACCGCGGTTTCGTTTGTCCGCATATTTTCCTGCGATTAGCGCAAATTCGTCAGTGTTTTGGGCGAATTTGGACGCGGATCTTTGCCGATATTTCGTGACCCTTCTCAGGATCCTCCAGGATAATAGGACGAGGGAGAGGATTCCCTTTCGTGTACGAAAGTAGAGCGCGCGGAACAGATTGCCGTTTATCGATTTTGCGTCCAGCCACACAGACAGCAGCACCGTTATCTCGCTTTATAAATATTTAATTGAGCACCGTGGGCGGGAAGGGAGTAAAGGGAGGGCGGGAGTTACCCTATATACGCGGAAGACCACCACGCTCGATCGATTGACGCGTAATGGAATAATGAAATAACGCTCTCGCGAATGTCGTAAATCGCATTTCAAATTCTCTTCAGATGTTAAGTAAGTTAAGCAATTTTTGCACGCATTTTCTCTCTCTTCCCTTTCCTTTCTCTTCCTCATTACACCTTCTTTCTTTCTCTCCCTCTTGTAGATATAATTTGTATATTTATATATCTTTGTATTTTTTATTTTTATTTTTTTTTTATATTTATATTTTATATGTATTTTTATGTATTATATACAGGGTTTGTCCGGAAAGTAATGCGTCGCATTTTTTTGTGACGCGACTATACATCGCAGAGCGATGGGACCGGTTGGGGAGGAAGGGGGGTACCCTTAGCTTTCCAACGGTAGGTCGCTCAATTGTTTCCATGCGCTTGGAGGGTTAGGACGGCTTATTCTGTGAACCTCTGCTTAGTGGTCGCGTCGAACTTGTGATGGAGAGAACGATAGAGCAACGCTATGCGATAAAGTTTGTTATTACGGCCTACCTGACCCGGATCGGTGTGGCAACGGTGCCGCAGCCGCCCTACAGTCCCGACTTGGCCCCGGCGGACTTTTTTTTATTTCCTCGGCTGAAAAGGGAGCTCAAAGGACAACAGCTCGAGTCGGTTGACAACGTACAAGCTACTTCGACGGCCTCCCTGAACAGCATCCCAGTCAAGGAGTTCCAGAAATCTTATGACGCATGGAAATCGCGTTGGCAAAAATGTATTGACGCAGAAGGGTCATACTTCGAACAATTTTAAGTTGTTTTACCTATGCGATCAATAAATTCTTTTTTAAAAAAATGCGACGCATTACTTTCCGGACAAACCCTGTATATATATATATGTATTTTTTATTTTTTTATTTTTTTTATATTTATATTTTATATGTATTTTTATGTATTATATATATATATGTATTTTTTATTTATTATTATATCTTATATATTATTATATATTATATATTTTATATATACAGGATGTATGTAAATAAGAGCGAAACATTTTTATGAAATAATTCTTTGTCGAAAATTAAGGTGTATTTCTTAGATAAACATATACTTTTATATTAAAAAAATGAAACATGATGGATATTTTCTGTTTCATTGTTTTAATTTGTCTGAAATTTGAGAAAAAAATAGAAACTAATTTTTACCTCTCTCTTTTGAAAAGTGTAATTCCTCAGAGTGGAATATAAGAGTATATATTTATATAAGAAGCTCCTCTTAATTTTCGACAAAGAATCATCCAAAATTTTTCGCACTTATTTAGATATACCTTATATATATATTTTTTTTTTTTTTTAATATTTTATATTACACATACATTTGCATATATTATATTTATATATCTCTCACATAAAATCTCTGTAGCAGCTGTAGAAATTTTCATTGAACCTAAGATAGAAAAACGATTTATTGATCATCGCGATGTATTAACCTTTTATTATGTTGTATCCATGAGAGCTGCATTATTTAATGCAAAACCTGAATTTTTTTTATAAGATCCGACATCTTATCATCCAGAAGAAACCGACGTGTTCTTCGCGTCGTTATTTCGCGACAATAAGCGATCTCTTGAAATATTTTTTTTCCCCAGGGAAAAATAGATGACACCGATAAACGGGATCAAGTGGGCCGGGGCTGTGCATTATCCACTGTCCAATTAAATATGCCAAAACGTCGGCCGGCCGGAAATATTTATTAGACGGGTGTTCGGCAGTCGGTCCTCTTATTCAATTTATGCGCGCGTGTTTGATCGTCGAATTCCCCCGACTGACGAGATCGATTTTACGAGCAAATAATTTATCGTATATGCGTATTATTCCGCGAGGATCGCCCGTAATCTTCATCAACCGATCGGCTACCATCATTGCTGATCCCTTTGATTTACGCGCTTGCGTCCGGCATTTTTACTCTTTTTTTGGCCCGGTGAGATTTATCCGGACACGCGTTGTCAATTTTGGGAAAAATTTCCTCGAGTTCCGTAGCACGTAATTAACACAGAATTATTGCTATCGCAAGCCAGTCGAATTTTAAACAAATAAATGACATTTTTTTCGTTTAATAAATTTTCATCATTCTCTATTATTATTATGATTATTAGATTTTTATTATATTATATATTTTATTCACAGAGAGAATTTTCTCTTAAAATTTACCCTGAAAATCATGGTAATCGTGGGACAATATATATATGGTTTTGAAAGAATTTTACAAGAGTTTTTCTGATTAATATTTACCACAATAAAAATATCAGTATCACAATAAGATATAAAATATACTCGATTAATTTTACTATCTACATATTAATATTTTTATTGCGGTAAATATTAATCAGAGAAACTTATAAAATTCTTCCAACACCATATTTTCAGGGTGAATTCTAAGAAAAAATTCTCTCCGTTGTTATGATTATTATTATATTTTATATTATATATATTTTATTATGATCCTATTATTAATATATTTTTTCAATACTATATATTTATTGTATATCAATTAATTTTTGTTATTGTTATTCCATTGAGAATTCTTTTTCTTCTTTGATCTTTGCGAGAGAAATTCTTCTGAATTCGATGAACAGAACAGAATAGAATTTTTTTATATACGAGAATGGGGGTTATTTCTTTAAACATAAAGCCTCGATCGAGAGGTGAGCGTTCTGGGACGATGAAAACTGAAATCCTTCCAAGGCTGTCCGTCCATCGTGTTTCTCTCTCCTTGAGACAATTTGCAGGTTGCACCGTAAACCGTCAACCATAAACTTGCGAACAATCATGATAATGGATGCCTTCTAGGAAAAGTTATAGCTGCGGTGAGGTGTAATAATCGGCAGGCCGGATTGACAGAAGGAGAGGAGGATAGAAAACACACAAAAAAAAAAGATAAATCTTTTGGACAAACTCGGAGAGAGACAGGATCCTAGAAAAAGCGTGGAAACGTGCGCCGCGTTATTTTCGTTGAGGATACGAAGTTGGCCTATTTTTTTTTTCTTTTTTTTGTTGCAACTTGCGACGGTTGCGGCAACTACCAGCGGTGTCACGTGTTCCACCCACAGCCGAGAATGTTTATTTTTCTACGTGTCGGTGCGCGTTCTTCCTTTCCGTCGAGGCAGAAAGCTTTCGGCGGCACGTCAAGTGTGTCTGTCTGTCCTGTGTAATTTTAACATCCGAGTAGCAGTCACGTGTGTGCTAAAAGATCGAAGGTTCCTCGTTGCCGAGATAAACCCGTAATTTGCCGAGTTTGTTTTGGATACAATTTCCAAGTCTGTGCATATTCCGGATGTCGTAAATTCCAGATGAAGTCGTACTTAAAATAAACCCTGTATAAATTTTATGGACTCGTTTATGTAATTCTTCAACATAAATGTAGAGCTGTCTCTGCTTCTTAAATTTAATTTTGTGCAATTATTATTTAAGATTTGTGATTTAAGAGGGAAAGATAGACAGGTGATATATATTATTAGAGTTTAGCTTATTAATTTTGAGCATTAGTTTTATTATAGATACAGTGATTCTAAGTAAGCGCGAACAATTTTAGGAGATGATTCTTCGGCAAAAATTAAGAGGGAGGTCTTTTATACAAATATATACTTCCTTGAGGAATTACATTCCTCCAAAGAAGGAGATGAAAATTATAATTTTAATTTTTTTTTCAAATTTTGGATAAGTTAAAAAATGAAAATTGGTAAAATTGGGTTTCTAATGAAAAGGATTCTTATTAATATTTTTTAAATCCTTCCATATCGTTATATGGGGATGAAAATAGTAACTCCTATTCAGTTTTTTTAATAGAATTTTTTAAAGGATCGAAATGCCATCATTCAAAAATATATATTCGAAAGCTTGATTCTTCTAGAAACTTTTTTATTTCTTTAATTTTTTTCGTAAAATCAACATTGTACAAGAAAAAAATTGAAATACATTATCATGCACAGTATGATACTAAATGGCAGGCTTCGAGTTACGAGAAATTAAATTTTAAAATAAAAAAGCAAAACAATTATAGTGTATTATAGTGTGTTAGTATTATAATATAATTATATAAGTATATGATAGTATAATTTTAATTATATAGTATAGTTAATAGTACAATTTTATATAATTATATTATTAATTATACCATATTATATGTATAATACTATATTATAAAATATATAGTTATAACTATACTATAATATATAGTATATAACTATGCTATATATAACTATATTATAATATAATACATATAATTATGTAAGTATATGATAGTATAATTATAATCATATAGTATAGTCAATAGTATAATTTTATATAATTTTATTATTATTAATACTATATTATATGTATAATACTATATTATAAAATATATAATTACAACTATATTATATACCAACTATATTATACTATATGGTATACAACTATACTATATATAATTATACTATAATATATAGTATAAATATTAATTATAATTATAGTATATATATTATAGTATAATTATAATCATATAGTATAGTTAATAGTATAATTTTATATAATTTTATTATTATTAATACTATATTATATGTATAATACTATATTATAAAATATATAATTACAACTATATTATATACCAACTATATTATACTATATGGTATACAACTATACTATATATAATTATACTATAATATATAGTATAAATATTAATTATAATTATAGTATATATAAATGTTGGAAAAAGTAAAATAAAATTTGAGAAAAAAATAAAAACCTAATTTTCACTTCTGTCTTTGAAAGAGTGTAATTCCTTAGAGAATTATATACAAGAGAGAACATATGTTTATTTGAAAGACCGCTCTTAATTGTCGACAGAGAATTATCTGCTTAAATTCGCTTATTTCAATCTTATTTAGAATCACTCTGTGTATAACATAACGATTCACTTAAAGAATTATCATCATTAATAATATCACCGATTTCAAATAATATAATCTGTCTCCCAGTTGGTTATTATCGTTACCCCTGATTTTTCTGCACGCTAATCTTCAATTTTCCTAACGTCCGCAGTTCTCGGTGTAATGATCCAGAAAAAAACGACCACACGCGGATATATACCAACATGTAATGGGTGCGGGACGTTAGTTACGTATTCCCATTACAGGAATCCGCGGCCATAATGCGTGCACAGTGGATTTCTCATTATCGATGCCCGTGATTTATGCTCTGTTATCGTAAGGGACATTGTACACGTAATGCGGGACCTAATTCGGATTACACTAAGAGATTACCGTGGTAGGTAAAGCCATCGGTCGGGGGTCCTTGCTGTATTCCATTCTACGTTGTTGCGTCCGCAACGGCGGGATCGGTGGAGCATGTCGATCGGAAATTTCCAATCACGATTGACCGAACCGTAGGAAGGCGACATGTTACGTTATTACACTTAACGCAAATCGGAAATGAAAAAGTCCGGGTATTTACCTGCCATACACTCTTCATTGGGCTCAAATTCATTTCCTTCTGCATATATATTTTTCTCTTGTAGGTTTTATGGTTTATGAAAGTCAAATCGCGTTTTCAAATATAAGTATTGCTACAAATTGCAATTAGAGTGTCATTCTTTTTTAAAAATTGGTTGTTGGAATTTAATTTTTTTAATTGTTTTTTATAGAATATAAATAGAATAATATGTGAAAAATAAATAAAGTAAATTTCTTTTGTAGATCTTTATTTTTGTCTTGGAAATTTGATGGTTTATGAAAGTCAAATCGCGTGTTCAAATATTATAAATATTGCTATAAATCGTAATTAGAGTGTTATTAATTTTTAAAAACTGGTTTTTTAATTTAATTTTTTAAAATTGTTTTTTTACGAAATATAAATGAGATAATACATGAAAAATAAATAAATAAAATTTTTTTGTAGATCTTTATTTTTGTCTTGGAAAGATGGTTTATGAAAGTCAAATTGCGTTTTGAAATATAAATATTACTACAAATCGTAATTAGAGTGTAATTAATTTGTAAAAACCGGTTTTTGTAATTTAATTTTGTTTAATTGTTTACAGAATATAAATAAAATAATACATAAAAAATAAATAAAATAAACTTCTTTTGTATATCTTTATTTTTGTTTTGGAAATTTGAAAGTTTATGGAGGTTAATTTGCGTTAAAAAATATCATACATCTTTATTTATAAAAATAAATAATAAATATAACTCAAATAATAAATATAACTCATGTTAGAATGTGTTTGATTTTAGAGACTGCGGTTAGGTAATTTTTTTAAAAATTGTTTTTTGGAAAAAAAGTAAAACAAATAAAATACATTTCTTTATTTTTATTTTTTTTGGGAAATTCGAAAGTTTGTAGAAGTCAGCTTGCGTTAAAAATATCATAAATGTTTATTTAGAAAAACAAATATTGCTGCAATTTGCAATGTTAGAATGGATTTGATTTAAGAGGTTGCCGTGGTTTAATAAAAAAATTTTTTTTTAATTGTTCTTTACAGAAAAATTTGTAATTTCAATACGTTATGGTTGATGCGTTCGAAAGTAAATTGGAATTGGATTGGTTTATATTGGAAACGCTTTGAACTGAAGTTATTTTCATCGAATATCGGCATTCGCAAATGAGGTTTTCATACTTGAAATAATAGACATCGTATTTTTTGTTATTATGTAATTTTCAGCAAGGAAATTGCAATTGCTTGAACATATTAAAGAAAAAAAAAATTATCGCTCTTGTTGAAGTTTCGTTTGTTTAACGAGACAGAACATAATTAAAAAGAATATATGTTTATTTTTTTAAGGTTCATTATTTTTGACACGTGTGTTAATGTTTTTCGCGTGAAGAGATTTTTTGAAATATTATTTTTTTTTATCATGCATTAATAAATAAAATAGTTTCAGTAGCTCTAAAACATTCGTTGCGCGATTAAAGTGATTTCGCGACATTTAAGTGACCTCATCGTTTATAGCATATGAGCCACAGTTACAACTTCGCTAAACGTTTTTCCTCTCGCCTCTAGCGAAGTTGCGAATTTTTCCTCGTCATTATCTCGTCTCGCGCCGGCAGATTCCTCGGTGTGTCGAAACCGTTCGATGTTTATCTTCAGTTGCGGCCGCATTTTCAGGATGTATATTCGCGCGCGACGTTATTACGAGAGATCCCGCGACGAAAAACATTCCCTTGTACAACTTTAGTAAACGTTTCGCTGATTGTCTATCGCTCGTACACACATCGTTGTTTCTATTTTTACAGGTTTACTTGCAAAATCATTGCCTCCATTTATTTAGGACTGTATTTTCTTGTCACGCACGTGCGAGAGAGGATATTTCGAGAATAAATATTTTATGTTTGATAGAAAATTAAGAGATCCTGTTTTTTTTTTTAATATTTTATAAACACGCACATTTTTATTGTTAAAATTAGTTATTATAAAAATTATTAAATTAAAATATTATTAGTTATTATCACAATATATACATTTTATTTATTATTTTATTTTATTTATATTCTGTAAACAACCATTAAAAAAATTCATTACATAAATCTGTCTCCAAAATTAAATACACTTTAACATTGCGAATTGTAGCAATTATTAGATTAAAATATTATTAGTTATATTACAATTTATAAATTTTATTTATTTATTAATTTATTTTATTTATATTTTGTAAAAAAACAATTAAAACAATTCATTACATAAATCAGTTTCCAAAATTAAATACGCTTTAATATTGCGAATTGTAGCAATATTTATAAATAAATATTTATAATACACATTTTATAAAATGTAATTTAATCGTTAATAAATAAAAGCAACTTCCAAGATAAAAATAAAAATGTATAAGGAAATTTATTTTATATTAACTAAGAATATATGTACATATATATGTATATACGTTGTTAAAACAATTTCTTATTTGTGCCATTTTAGTTGACTATTTGTCTTGATCTTTTTCTTATGTTTTCATCGCGCGTATAAATCATTGTTGTATAGTCGCTTTCACTTGAGAATCGCTTATTCAAGCGTACTTATCGGCCGAGATTTTCTGGAGTGCGCTTATAACGCACTTTCACGTCGCGCTTCGTCTATTTTTCATTATTTCCCCGATGTAGCAGTTCGTTTACCTTTGGTAAAACAAGCCCTCGACAAGAGTTTCTCCCTTATATCCCCGAACATCTCTATGTCTATAATGGAAAGTCGCGCTGCTCACTTTCATTATTCGGCGCTCCTCTTTTAATTCAATCAAAAATCGTCGCGATAATCTATTTTCCTCTGTATAAAAATTTCAAACTTCGAAAAACTCCAGTTCTCAGTATAAAAAATAAGAATTATTTATTCATACGCATATTTTAACAGTTCTCTGAGATCTGAAAAAAATTAAGTAACATTCGAGATAAAAAAGCGTTAAATATGCAGCTGCGAGTGTATTCTTAAAATATACTTCTTTTTCTGCATATGTTACATCTTTGATTTATGTCCTCTTTTTACAACCAGTTGTGAAACCAGTCGTCAGCAATAAACCTAATAGCATTCAGTAAATTTGCAAATCGTTTTTAATTTCTGTTTTTTTTCCACCTTATTTTTCCTGGAACCAGAAATTTTTTTCGCGTTGTTGTTTCGGTCAAAAATTATGGGCAGTCTTTTTTCTTTCGGAATCTTCGGCGCGTTTCGCGGAAGGTTTCGATGCGATTCGACGTGTTTCGCAATAACGCCAATTTACGACGGCGCTAATCGTAGACACGACCACTTTATCGAGTGACCGATCGCGCGACGGGACATCAAAATCAGTTTGTAACAATCGCTAATGGCGCATCCCCGATCGGGACGCGCCGATAACTCGCGAGACTCCCCACATCTCGAATGATCGAGGGAACACGATCTATCTTACACCGCGACCCTAATCGTGCTGGGGAAATTTCTGTCTCGGGTTGCTGCTTCACTTCGTTTAGACAGGTGCGCTTTATATATCGCGAGGCGATAAAAATCGTTATTTTTCTCCCGTGTATACGCACCCAGACATCAGGGAATAATTGAATGTTGCGCAAACATCATTTTTCATCTCGATCAAAACCGCGAAAAATTTTAATTTACTTCAATATTTATAATAATAATTTAATTAAATAGTTTTCAATAATAAATTTTAATAATTGAGTTTTTTTTTATTGATTGAAATAAAAAAATCTCAATTTAAAATTTTTTAACATAAAGAGCATTTTATTTTTTTTCGCGGGAAAGCATTTATTATTCTATTAAACCAATAAATAGAAAAGGGTGCAAAAAAAAAATGATCAATTTTGTCGAAACAGAACAATCAATCCCCTTATTTATATAAAAATTAAATAATATATTAATTTATATATTTCAATGTGATTTCCATAAAAAGCGTTTGAATAAATATTTAATCCACTTTACAGTTGTCGGAAAAATGTCTTTATTCAAAGAGTGGAATTTTCGGAATTTTTCGCGCGGCGTGCTTTGTTCCGATTCTCTCGAAAGAAAAATGTGTATGTAATAATAGAGCACGGGGCGAATTTTCTTTTTTTTTCTGAAAACCTGCTTAATAAGCGCGCTATTTGTTTCGGGAGAGAAGAAAGAGGCGCTTACAAATTTTTCTTTGACTCGAGCGTAATAATAGAGAGAGAGACGGACTGGGCTTTCAAACACGCTCATCGCTGATATATCTATAATAATAGAGAAAGACGGTTTCCCCCGAACTTCTCTCGCTCGACGAGAGTGTGTAATAACAGACGAGTCGTTCCGAACTTCCGCCCGATGCGTTAATAGGGGAAGGCGCTTCTTTTAATAATAATAATACGCGTAATAACGCGGGAAATGCGCTGTCAAAACTTTCCTCGACGCTTCTAACGATGAGTTAGGAGCTGGAAAAAAAAAAAAAAAAAAAAAAAAAAAAGAACCGTGTATGTCCCTTTGCCTCACTCGCTAGATTCTCCGGCATTCAGCAGACGTTTCGGAGATGACAGAGCGAGTGGGGAGATGAAGGTAGAGGGAAGGAGATTCAACCGAATGGCGTGCCGCGGGCGATTGATGACTTGCGACCTACTTTTCGTGCCAGCGACCCAGATGCGAGGGTGCTCCTGATGTAAGATATCGGTCTCTTCTCTCCACTTTTCTCTGTACCTCTTTGCCAGTGTTGCTGCTCCTCTTCTGCGTTGCACTCTCTCTCTCTCTCTCTTCTTGCTCTTGACTTGCCTGGCGGCTGACAATAATCGGCTCCGGTTAGTTGCTCTGACAGAGCGAGAATACAGGGTGTTCGAAGGTTACGGGATATCTCGAACAATGTAATTTAAAAAAAAATATTGTATCAGAAGAAAATTGTAAGGTTTAGACGGATAAGTCTATTTATTGGTTTTATTTATATTTTCTTTACACCGATTGATTCCTCTCATTATCTTGTGTATAAAGGTATTGAGATAAGATCGGATTTTTCACGAGATATTTTATAGTTTATACAAGATTAAATTAAACCATAAAATATCTCGTAAATTATTCACGTTTTAGTCATTTTACTCTTTTAACGTTTTGTGTCAAGTATTGCGAGAAATCGATTTATGTAAAAGAATAAGGTGGTTCCTTAGGTCACGTTGCCTTTAAAAAAGCAACGTGACCTAAGGTTGAAATGATAACAGGCTATTAAATGAGATGTTTTTAAAATCCTTGCAATTTTTATTTGAAATATTTTCTTATGAAACTTACTTTTTTCGGGACATCTCGAATAATGTATATATAATCGGTCTTGTTTCGCGAATCGCGAGCGACTTTGAAATTAAATTACGAGATTCTCGAGAACTGATGATATATGTCAGGTTTCTTTTTTAAAGGCAACGTGACCTAAGGTTGAAATGATAAGGCTATTAAATAGATGTTTTTAAAATCCTTGCAATTTTTGTCTGAAATATTTTCTTATGAAACTTACTTTTTTCGGGACATCTCGAATAGTGTATATATAATCGGTCTTGTTTCGCGAATCGCGAGCGACTTTGAAATTAAATTACGAGATTCTCGAGAACTGATTATTTTGCAGATGACATATGTCAGATTCCGAAAGTCTTTAAACAAATATGCGTCTCTTATTTATTTCATCTTAGAATGTGTGTGTGAATATTTCGACTTGTAAAATTAAATTACTTTCAAACAATTTGTTCAAAGATGCTTTTATTTCGATTATCTTTATTAAAAATATATAAAATGGTTATAGAGTATTTAATTAATCATTTAATGGTACATAAAATATATTTTTGCAGAATCAAAGCTATGTCACGTCCTTAATTTAATTTGAACAATATTGGATTAAAACGAGCGTAAAAAATAAAAAGCGTTTTTTTTTTCGTTCTACACACGCGAAGAGATTATCGCAAGTATTTTAAGCGAAGTATGCATTTTAAACGAGCGACTTATCGTTCGATGAATCATCGATATGATCGAATAGAGTTACTCCATTTTTCTTTTATGATTCATCGTATAAGTCAAGGTGATATCGATGGAACGTGTGATACTTTATCAATATTATCCGATGCAAATCCAAAGTCATACATATATATATATATATATATATAAATAGCACTGATAGCGAGGAATTTATATAACTATCTGGAACTCTCCTTGAAATTAAAATTATATATATATTTATGTATATATAATTGCTCGTTCCTTTGATATTTCTACGAGGCTAGGTAATACTTTTTTTCGTCTTCTTTTTTACATTTAAATTCTCCACTCAATATGTGTAATTTGTACAAAGAGAACCAATTACTCCTCACAATTATACTCTTGAATCGTGTTTTAAGCTTTGTTAATTTCTTTCGCGGTAATTTTATTAAAAAACTTCATCCTCGCTCTCTCTCTCTAAAAAGGGAAGAGGATAAAATCAGAAAGTTATAAAATCCTTTTTCCCCTTTTTCCTAATCCACCGCCGTCTTTAGACTCGTTCATACTTCGCGCTGCAGTAAGCACGAGAGAGAAGAGAGGAAAATGGGGAAAACATGTTCGGGATTTGTTTATGAAATTTATGCTAAGTCAAGATATAAGAAACCCGGATAAGCAGGCAGGCAGGTAAATTCGTCTCTGTCAGTCAGCGTCGGCAACTGCGATGCTCTCCGACACGTCTTGCCTCTCACCTCCCCCGCGCTCCTCGTAACTTTCTCCCGCCGAATTGTGACAGCAGCGTCGTCGTTGTCGTCCGCCGCGCCGGAAGGATACGATGCCGCGCGATATACATACACTCGTTGCGCTCGTATCGAAAGGTGGCGAAGGAGTGGGGGGATCGGATAATGGGGTGGTGGGAGTAAGTTCCGTCCTGAGAGTGGGGGTTCAGTGCGCTCGTAGCGGGGGTAGCGCGTGCCAGGAGTGGGGAGACCTCCACGTCGCAGAGCGCCGAGGACGGTCTACGTCGGCTCCGGCCAGTACCAGCTTCAGTCAGTGTCGTTCTGGCCGCGGTCTCGTACGGTCGCGTTCAGGGCGAGAGATCGATCATCCGTTCCTCGCCTATTCAGACTTGCCTTCCCTTGGTCTACTTTCATCCCGCGAGACGTCTCGATCTGCGAGCTTAGAAACACTCGATCGCTCTCGGCGTTGACGTTACAATATGGGCTAGATCGTGAAAGCGGCAGATGTAAAATCGACGGAGTCATGTGTGGAATAAGTAGAAGAGAATAAGAAGTTGGAGTCTTCGTCGAGTGATCAGTGCGATAGAATCTCGAATTCTAATTTCGACGTGTATCGTCCAAGATCTACTATATCGCGATTATAGTACGACTGATAGGCACTGGTGGGTTCAGGACCATTGTAAGATGAGCCCGGCCTTCCAGGGCGCCCTGGAGGTGGAGCGATACCTTGGCAGTTGCCTCATCTCGTCCGTGCGCGCCGGAATTCACAGCGGCAAGTCCTCGGCCGTCTGTCGGAAGCAGGAACAACAGTCAGCGACGGTACGCGGCGGCAAGGTCCGTGGTTGTTACAGTAATGCAGGACAGGGTTATCCCGGACTGGCCGATCAGCAGCAGCAGCAGCAGTGTCAAGTGCAATACGCCGGTCCAGGAGGCTGGACGGGCGCGCCTTTGATATCAATGACGTCAAGTCCGCGCAGATGTAATCAGCGATCGTCGCCGTCGCTCGGCCAACAGCAGCAGCAGCAGCAACAGATAACCTGCTGCGCCGATCAGCAGCAGATATCGCCTGGCGGTCACAAGAGTCCCTTGTCCAGGCTGGCTATTCACACCCAGGGCGCACCTCTGATTTTAACCGGGCGAATTTACAATCGCGGCAACAAGGTACACGCCAACAACAGTAACAGCGGCAGTTCCAATGGTGCCGTTAATATGCCACTCGTCGGCACGTACGTTCATAATAGCGCGAACCCGTCCATGACGAGTAACGTGAACGGTGCGACGAAGAATCTGACGTCGAGACTCATTGCTCATAGACAGTCGACAGAGAACGCTATGAAGAAGCAACCACCAACGATTCCCGCGAATCCTAAAGCGAATCCCAACTCGGACTGTTCCTCTACCGCGGGAAAGGAGAACGCCGGTTCCTCGAGTATCGCGAACATCGACTCGCTGAGTATCGCGAGCGATGAAAGTTCCGGATCCAACAACTCGGAGAATAGTTTGCCGCGCATAATCAAGCCGCGGAAACGCCGGAAGAAGGACCGCAAGCCGCCGAATAACGTCGTCGCCAACGGCGTCGTCGACGGGACGAAATTGGAGGAGCAGCAGCTAGTGACGACGACGACGACGACAACGATGACCGCGACGACGACGACGTTGCAGCGGCAACAATCCTCGGGAGGTACCGGGATATCCGGGGACCAGATGGGCGTCGTGAAATCGTACGCGCCCACCTGCTACGAACCTAGAATTTACGACGCAACCGCGCTCAGGAATTATTCCAGGAGGCCACCGGCTGGCCATCATCGGGAGACCGTTTACGGCGGTTGCAGAGCGCCGACGATGCCGACGACGGAGATGACGGACGGCAGACAGCAGCGGTATCATCGGCACTATGTGCAAGTGAAAGTGCTCGATGACAACCGGAACGTGGTCTCGGCGCCGATGCGCGCCGCAGCCGAGCCGCCCAAGGGCTACCGGCATCATCATCATCCTCATCATCATCATCATCATCATCATCACCATCATCACGCCAACGGTAACGGCAACTGCAACAGCAATCCGCCGCGACGTTACGGTCGCGAATACGCGAGCGAGTCCTGCGAGGCTGCCCTCAGGGACGATAGTTTGGGTACCTGTCAGTGCCGATATTGCGATCCGGCCGGTCTTATCTGGGACGTCGACCGGAACGGTTACTCGCCGTTTTTGACGGGGCCGCCGTCGCTTCCGGCACCACCACCATCCTCGTCCTCTTCATCAGCTGTCGATTATTGTCCTCGCGGAGGTCATTTCGGTCAGATCCCGCTGTTTCTCGTGCCACCGGGTTCGAATCTTCAGGAACGCGCGCTCGACAGACTCTTCGACGAGCATCCTCGACAGGAGGTGGACGATAGGGACGCGGGGCCCGTCTCCGGACCCGGTGGGGTAGTTTTGAGGCGTAGTTGGAGCGATCCGACGAGTTACTTTAGCTACGGAGAGGAAATCGTCGCACCGACGAGAGACGTCGGCGTTATTGGCGATCGAGGGGGTCAAGGATCCGAGGGCGGAAGACACAAACGGACCCTTTGGCGCGGTGACAGCATCGGCGGTGCCCCAACGAGTTCGCCGACGGGGGGCATCAACGGGAATCCAAATCCCGGCGGACTCGTTGGGTCTCCCAAAGGCCTCGAGGTTTCCACGGAAATTATCACGTCGCCCAACGGCCATCGCGACCTGGAGATCAAATTCTACTCGTCACCGTCGCCTGCCGAGGAGTCCGACAAGTCCTCCAGCCTCGTTATCGAGGAGGTCGACGACGACGAGAACAACAGGGACGACGACTTTAGTGACATTTGGAGTTACCACGAGTCGAAGCTGCAACAGGACTTTCGCACTCTATTACAAGCGGAAGAGTGAGATGAACCCCTTTAGGGATTTCAACGACTTGTCATTTACTTCTCTTGCTACTTGAAGTGTCCGTGCGTTCGCGTAAAAAATTGCTTGGTGGAGTGCGAAGTGACAGCAAAATGACAACAGCGACAACAATAATAATAATAATAATAATAATAATAATAATAATAATAATAACGAAAATAAAAATAAAAATACGGAGAGAAATGGAGTGTACGTGGATGTTGAAGACAAAATGTTTGGCGCACATCGGTAAAAAAATAAAAATACGACGACGTTTATCTTCGTCCGTTTCGCGCGTAAACACAGAGCTCGATCGAACACACTCGGCCTCGGAATCTCTCTCGCGGTGTCTCGCTTTTATGTGCGGTCGAGGGTCTCCCGGGGGCCAAGTGTCATTTTACGAAGCGCGAAGCCGCGAAACCTCGATAAGACGACGACGACGACGACGACAACGAAGAAGAAGAAGAAGAGGAAGAAGACGATGGAAGGGCTTTCTCTGCTAACGGTGTTTGTAGTACACGCGCGTGTTGCACGCGACGCGATAGATTTCGAAGAATGGATCATCTCTTCTAGGCGCTTCTTCTAGGTGTCGTAGTGAATTGACTCCGATCAGCAACGAGAAATCGAACCTCGTAGTCCCGTCGCAAGCGTGTTTTAAGTCCCGGAAAGATCAGGGAATGTGTTTTTGTGCGTGTGGCCGCATCTCATGCATTTGTCACGTATCGTAAGTGCGGTGAATTTTTCTCGTAGTGGGTTTTGTAGTACAACGATTGTTGTAGAAGCAACATACTTTTTATTGGTATTTTCCATTTAACAACGCAAGTCGACACAAGCATCATTCTATTTTTATTCTTATAGAATGTAGAACAAAAATAGAATGACACTTGTATTGTTAAATGGTAAGCACCTTATGACGCTGCTTATACTTATAGAAGATTTCGCTCGGAGATCTGGAGGTGATTGATTTAATTGAGTTAGCTTCGTGGAAAAAAACTGTCAGTTTGTTCGGGGAATAACGTCGTTTGCGTATGTTTTGCAAAATTATTTCATTTCGCACGATTGTTTGTGGTCATTTAATCGACGTATACTATTGCTTCATACTTGCGTCGATCGATTAAACGGCGTTGATTAATGAATTCTGTCATTTTATAAATGATCGAGCTATAAAAAGTGTTTAGGTAATTCCGGCTTACGGCGGTATTTTAATTACGTACCGATTCTGTAGACGAGTAGGCAACTTTCTCTTTATTTAAGTTTTTTTTCGTAACTCGTTTTCGAACAACGATGGTTGTACTACGACTTGCGACGAGAAATCATGCGTAAAAAAAAATGCCGGGAAACGATGAAAAAAAAACGCGAAGAGAAATAAAAAATATATATATATATATATATAAACGTCTCTGATATTTTATGTAACACCAATCAGAATATCGAAATGCCTTCAGTAGACGTGGGACCACTCATCTCTCTTTTTTTTTTCTATTCTTCCATATCTGTTTTCCGATCGACTTCCCCTTCGATGATTTTATCTCGCTGCATATAAATTTATTCCATTTTATTCTTTCCCAAGTCTCCGACGTCTCCGATTCTTCTTATCATTTCATCGTGTCTCGGCAGTAAAACACGCATAATTAGATGCGCGTAGAATTTCAAACGCCATCGCCGCGTTTTTACGCGTAATTAAGCAGCCGACTATCTTCTCCGATGTTCATTAATTACAAAGGAGGAAGAAAAAGCGACGATTTGTTTGCATTCTACGCGCGCGGACGCGCAACACTCCCCTTAATCACGTTAAATCGTCTCGACCGAGATTTATTCGTAGCATGCATCACCTCGAAAAGGTTTTATTTAATCGCGCCCCGTACGCTCATTCATGGGATACACAGAGCTAGAAAGAAGACCGCCCAGCTGGTCACGTGACACTTAGAAGAAGCGTCGGCAAGAGGGTTAATTGCGAGGGTTAATCGCGGGATGCACTTGATCGTACACCGGCACACTTGGCGATGTTGCGCACACATACACCCGGCTTTTTCTCGCCGCTATCGTTGTCGAAGACGAGTAGCGGCGACGTGACCGTTTAAAACGTAACGTAGCAATTAATCGGAGGAACGGTCCGGTCCAGAGCCGCCGATCGTAATCGACGTCTGCACCTTCCACCCCGGCCCCTCTTTCACGGTCGATAGTAGGTCGAACTGTCGGAGAGAGAATCTTCCTCAGTCTCTTCTTCTTCTTCTTCTTTCGTCTCCCTCCCTTCTCAAGGGGCTTGCCTCGCGTGAAAGGAGAGCTACCGTCTCTCGTTTAGTAACTGCGTTTAATCGCGCGCTATCATCCGCGTTTTATCGGATAACTCGGCGCGCAACGGTTCAGCTGGTTGACTTGATAACCGGGCGACTGCGAGAAAGAGAGAGAGAGAGAAAGTTCGTAACATTGTTTCGTAACGTTGTTGCGCGCGTTGGCCTCATCCTCTCGCGCCTCTCCGCGTTTTACCGTTCGCTGTCCCCTTCTGCTAAATAACGGCAGACGCGGATCGGGTAAACTCGTTATTGATTTGTCCAATATCAATGTGTACTTTGCTAGTGGGATTATCTCGCTGTCCCGCCGGACTGGATGGGAAAGATATTGTCGCGCGTTCCCGTTACAAGGATATACCTGTCTCTCGTCTAGGATCGATGGACTTCTCCGCGAAGCACGGAATTTAATTGCAATTAGCGTCGTTTTGCATTCTTCTCTCTCAGCGAAGCTGACACGGAGATTTGGAATTTGAAGATTTTTAATTTTAGATACGAAATTAATATACGTTTACGTCTTGTTTTTTATTTTCTCAATAATGTAAAGCCATCGATTACGCGTAACTTATGGAAATTTGCATTCTTTGCCATTTCTCAACGTTGATGGAGGCTTTTTAAAAGTCCTTCGTTCCTCTCATCGATGAATAATTAAATGTCAATTTTTCGGAGGATGTGCATATAATTGTGCGGAGTAGGCACGGGTTACCAGCATCCTCCGCATCTCCCACCTAAACGCTCGAGAAGGACACCCGCTGTGATTTTAGTGCGGTTTTAGGCTCGGACTTCCTAACCGAACTATTCGTGGCTTGGTTAAGGAGAATAAGCAGTCTCACATAATCCTCGTCTTCTACCTAGGGGGCGAGTGGTATATGTTTACAGATTTTCATAGCGTTAAAAAAAAGAATGTAAATATAATCGATCGAAGCTCTCGAGATTGTGCGAGGGTGGAAGGTGCGGCAGGATCAATCCATGTAGACTCGAGGATATACTATATATCTATATTAGAACGAAAGGCCATCGCGCAGATTTACACAGATCGAATAGAAGCGAGTCGATCAGTCACACACACGTGCAAAGTCTATCGCGATCTGTGTCGTGATAGGTCGACTCGTTCTTCTGTAAATCTGCGCTCGATGATCGAAAGAGAAGGAGAAGGAGCGTTGATCGAGGAGACCGAGTCGTGCGACGAATTCTGCGTCATTTTGTATGCGATATACGAAGACTATACCACCTTGTCCCCCTCTCCCTTTCCGCATTTTCCCACAATATACATGTCAACCAGACGAACAAAACACGCATTACTACGCGAGCCATCACAGCATTGTAACTCATCATCTTCACCGTCACACACGCACATGTACACACACATACACGCAGCCAATCAATACCACCTATCGTTATTAGAAGCCGTAAGTCTAGAATCTATAAGGCGATCCATTTAGATTATTATCTCCGTTGTCTATATGTGTATAGAGAAGAAATCGCGCGCGAAGACGGTTCGCCTTTTGTTGTCACGATTTCGTGAAGTGCGCGAAAGTGGAAAAACGACGACGAGGCACGCCTGGGAATCTAATTCAATGGATATATTTTTTTTATCTCTACGATGTACGTGTGCGTTTCGTTTTGGAGAAAAAATGGAGCAACAAAGAAATATATTGCAATGAATGATAAAGCGAAATACGGGGCAAAGAGGTCTACAAAATTGGGATGATACCATATCATCTCTTTATATACAATATATGTATAACATAATTATATAATATATTATATATTATTAAAATTTAATATATATATAATATATATATCACATATTATGAATGTAAACTGCAATCGGGGGGTCGGTGTTCCAGTTTTGCAAAGTGAACGCGCGGAATTACTCGTGAATATTTATAGCTGCCGTTTCTCTCCAAAAAGAAGCGCGCGCGCGCGCGGATTAAACTAGGAGGAAACCGATGAAATCTTGTTAGTATTCAGTACACAAACACACGCACACATATGTTTTCGCAGCGAAGGGCAGGCCGTAAAAATTCTCCCAATGACGACTGTACGACGTATTTCGTTTAGGCTGTATGTTTTGTGCCAAGTTGTGACGTTAGCGAGTTAGCGTGTTGCCCGACAGGGCGAAGAATGATATTAGCGATATTTCTCTCCTAACATGCGCGAGTGTCCCCCACGTTGCGGCAAGTTTTATTGCCAAGTGGCGACAGATAAATATTTTCCTTGGTTCCCTTGTTAAGGGGCAGAAGTATGCGTGCGACGCATAATCACGCGAGAAAATCGCACGTAAAGGAGAGAGAAAGAGTGTGCTTTAATAACATCTCGTCGTCGATATTTTTCTTCGGGAAATTCTTTACTGGTCGCGCCTGAGGAAAAAAAGTCTATTTGCAAATATCTATTCGATATTTTATCCGATTGCACGCAATATTTGTCGATGCCGCATCGACGTATACATGTATATTTTTTCGATCGTATTTTATACACACGATGCACATGAATGCGATATATGAATGCATCGAATAAAATGCGCTAAAGTCAAAAATAAGTCGAGTGATGCAAGATCCTGTGTTTTAAGATCAGTCCGCAAAAGCGATCTTTTTTTTCTTCTGTATACAAGGTGTCCTAGATTTATCAGATCACTTGTTAATTTCTATGCTTATTTAAAGATACATTTTTTAAGCTCTTAATTTTTGCTATCATGTATCTTCGTAATTGAAAAGACATTACATTAAAATTCTATTAAATTAGATTGACTTGAAATTAACTGAAAAATATATAGTTTTATTAGTATTTTGTTTTAAAAAATATTTAATTTTCAGTTATTTATAATTTGAAAATTATTTATTCGTGCTTCGACATTTTTACTAAGGAAAATCGTTTCTAAAGAGTCTGCATTAACGGATGGTTCGGTAAATCTGAGACATCCTGTATAGTATCAGAGTATAATTATTCTTTTATTCTATTAAAAGTATTAATGAGCACAAAATCGCGCTCCGAATCGTGTAGTGGATTTAAATGAAAGGATTAGAGGAAGGAAATATTACAATTGCATAAGTTTCCGCACTTCAATTCGTTTCACACGAGTTCTCGCTTTTGCTACAAGCGTTTCTGCTACAATATTTCCTTCGTTCGAGACTACGGCTTCGCTTACGGTAACACTTTGATAACTCGACAATAAGACTCGCTTCTGCGCGTTGTAATACTGTAAAAAAAAAAATATGCAGCTTCTATAACGCATCCATGCACTTTCGGACGACGAACGTCAGCGGTTGTTGCAAACAAACATTTATTGTAAAAAAAAAAAGGAAAATGATTGCAGCGCATTTGTTATATCATACGATCTCTTCGCGAGAAATTCTGCGATGTAAAAGGATTACAAGTGTCTTATTGATGTATCGATTGAAACGACGTCTGTTGATTTAATTTGTTACGAATCAATTTTTCGCGATAAAAGTTAATCCATCGGTCAATCTAATGCTAAGAATTTTGTTGAGACACTTTTGCGAATTGAATTTTTTTTGAAAAATAATTCTTATCGCTGAAGATGCTTCGCTAAAAATCGTCATCATCTGCTATACCGCTCAAAAGTTACAACGTTGTGTGCGAAAGAAATTTTTTCCTTTTTTTTATACGTCGTTGTTCCAAATATTCGCCATTTTTATTTACCGAATGTCTAGAGAACTTTGACGAAGAGTGACAAATATTGGAGAAACTAACTACTGCAAATATTGAACAAACGAGAAAAATATATGGAGAGATATAAAAAAGAACGAAGATGGAAAATGTGTGGACAAGTTAATAGGATTGTGAAACGCTTGACAGTGAGATAGTTTGCATCGACGGATCCTGCCGTTTTCGGAAAGTGCGGATATTTTCAATATGTGTCGAAGCTTTCCTTCGTTTTCTCGCGCGTGAGAGAAAAATTACACGATTTATATACATGTATAATTCAAAGGAAGAAAACAGTCTTTGTGTATCAAAAGAACTCACAATTCAGATATTTAGGGATAATTGTGCAATATTACCGAAAAACAAACTCGCTGGATCGCCGACAACACTTGTATAAACCCGCAACCATTTATTTTTTCCGTTTTACTTAATTATGTAATTTTTCCGGCGCTCCGATGTCGTTTTTCCCCGATCAGCTGATCGCTTCAGAAATCGTGAATCTTTTCGCCTGATCTGATCTCTGACGAAGGCAGAGGGAGAGACTCGAAAACAGCCGAAATGGCGGGAATTTAATGAACGTGCGATTCAAATGATTTTTTATATCGATATCCTCTTCTACCTTTGTTTTTTTTTTCATTCCCCATGTCGAGATCGTTTTTTGATTCTCTCACCCTCCTGCTTCTCCTTTACATATTTATTTCACTCATCGTCGATTGACGTTAATAACGTATTGTGATAATGCAATGATATGATACATTACATGTAAACACACACGTGTACACATTGACACACAAACATACACAGATACTCGGCTCCGCTTCGTCGTAATAGACTGATCAACCAAGCCGACCTATCAGCGTCGCCTATAGTGCTCTGTCGCACTAACTCGAATCATACTGTTTGGAAAAATCAATAAAAACGTCTTTAATTTAGCCACGTTTGTCACCTTTTTTTATTACGTCCTATATATTCATAGATTTATATATTAGAATAATTAATATTAAATTAATTGATAGATATATATAAAAGAGAATAAAATGAATATTATATAAAATGTGTGATACACGTACACTTACTAATTAGTGAAATGTAATGAAAATAATTTTTATTATTTAAACATATAATTAAAGACATAATTGCACAAAGGTTATACAAGCAGAATCAACTTCGAGAATTTCAAGCAACTTTCACTGATAATTAATATTTATTATCAATATAATCTATAATTATCTATAAAATTTGTCGCATGACAAAAATTATAGCGCTTTTAACATTTGCGATTTTTTTACGATAAATTATATTTATAATAGAGTTTGACGTAAATGTTCCTCTCTAACATTTTATTGCATTTTCTCAAATTAAAGAAAAAAGTAATTTCGAAAATTTAATGGTAATAATTGAATGTCTTTTTTTCTTCACAGATTCGTGCAAGAATAACGATATTAATTTTCGCACGTTTATTTTCGTTTTTTGGATCAAATGGATTGAATAAAAATTCATTGGTCGTTCAAAATGCACATTTATTCGAATGAAAATTACTGGCAATTCCGCTTGTTACATGTCGAAAAGTACAGAGTCGCGCATGATATAGCGCATGACATATTATAATGAATTTGACTTACGGTAACAGAGAGACCGATACGTATTTAAGATTATACATATCCCGTTGGCGATTTATCACGCGAACGGCGATTTAATATCCCCGACAGGAGTAACGATATAAAATACTTAAGTCACGATCGCTCGACATTACGACTAGCATAAATGTAACATAACGAATGTAAATATCACTCAAGCGCAATCAAAGAATTAAATTCAAAAGTGTTAACTATTAAGACATAAATCCTATTTACGTTTCAACCACTCATTCGGACGTTAATATAGTTTCTTATCGATTGTATGTGACCTAAACAGTGACATAAATCGTGTACGTGTTGATCTTGATGAACTTTTGTAATATAATATTAATTCTGATAAAAAGATAAAACAATGCATAATTTTTAATCACATTTGAAAATTATTTTTTAATTACGCATATACATATTTTATATTTTTCTTTATAATATTTAATTTTGCGTGAAAAATATAAAAAAAGTTTCCACATTTTTGAATGATCAGAGAGACCTCATTGGAAATATGCGTTTTAAATGCCGCTTCGGTAAGTACGAAATAACGATTTTGCAATATTTTTTCTATTAATGAAAAAAATACACAATTTTTTATTATATATACTTAAAAATTATTTTTTAATTACACACAAATTTCATATTTATAATAATATTATTTAATTTTGCATGAAAAAAAAAAAAAAAAAATTTCTACGTTTTTACATCTTTCATTGAGAAGAGGGATCTTAATATGTATTAGTATATACTTAAATGCCACTTCGATAACTACAAAGTAACGATTTTGCAATCGCGATCTTTCCCTCTTCACTGGTGGCGCGATGCTATCTGCTCAAGTACCGTTTATGCATCGTAATTTCTCGATACGTCCTGCCGATTTCATCGCCGCCCCCGCGTGTGCGCGAATTCATAAAGACAGGCGAATACGCATATATGATTCTCGTCAAGTCGGTGGAATCAAGGTTTATGCACTTCGCGATGCACATCGACGTTCGACGTCGGATCGGGCGGCGAATGCAGTCCGATGACCTCCTCTCTTCCTTATCTCGGAATTGAGTAATGGCCCCTTGGCCGGTTCGTGTGTGGGTCGGTAAACTGCTATAATTCGCCCACGTCTCGCCGCACATCCACTCCCTGTTTACTGTTAACATCGGCTCTTTACATGTCGGTCCACCGCACCCCTTTTCGCCATCGATTACTTACCGTAAAGCTGATTCTTGCCGTGCGCTTTATTGCAATTGCTTATCGTCAATTCCCGATTTCAAGGACTGAAGAATATATTATCGTATTAAAGAATTCTATATTAAGAGAAAGAAGAAAATTCAAGATTATGTACGATGATTGTATATGATGATTATATATGATCATATATGTTATGCTATTTGGATTGTATATATTATTATAATTATGTGTTAATATATGTATATTAGATATTATATATACATGTATATTAATGTATTATGATATATAATTGATTATATACACTCCTAAAACTAATTAAGGGATAAAAAAAATTGGCCGAAAAATTAGCAAATTTTAAATAGCTGTAATTTTATTTTGAAAAACGAGAATTTAAATTTTAAAAAAGGGTTTTAAAGCTTGAAATCTCTACTTTCGAAAGGTCATAGTTTTTTTTATTTTTTTCAATTCTGAGATTTTTACATGCAGAAAACGACGAACATAACGAAATGGAAAAATTTTTTCTCGCTTTGTAGATGTATCGCATACACAAGAAGATTTGAAACAATTTTTTTGATATTTTTACGTTAAAGCCTGAAGTTTTTCCTGCAAAATCGTTTTTTTAAATTTAAATTTGGATCTTTCCTTATCAAAATATCGCAAATTGAAGAAAAAATATCATTTTCACTTTGATTGCTCATAACTTCGTTAAAAATTATTGTATAGCAATTTTAAGAATGGATTCTTAAAGCTGAATCTTTGCTCTATAGTCTGATATAGTAACTAAATTTTTTTTAACTCGTAAACTTTTTACAAATAGGTGAATATAACGAAGAAATTCGTGAGTTTTCCCCTTTTTGTTTAAACTTTGAAAAAATGTTACGTAAAGTGACTAGAAAAATTTTATCGACTGACATTTTTGTGCCTCCTAGTATCCCAAACTTGACAAAAAATCGCAGACTTGCTGTGATCATTTTTTATAATAATCCGTATGCTCAAAATGATTGATGTGTACAGTATGTTAAAAAATTTTGATTTGCTATAATAAAAAATTTTAAAAAATGTAAAATTCGTAGCAGAACAATCTTTTCTCCACTTTCTAACATAATCTTTTAACTGCCTCAACATAAAATTTAGAAAATGTAAAATTATATATCATTTCCAAAATTACTGCCGACGTTAGCTTCACCCAAAGAACAAATCCAATCGTACAACCTCCACGTGGTGCGTTTTACCATTTTGTAGAAAGTTTATGAATTAAAAAAAAATCAGTCACTATATCATACTATAGAGCAGAGATTTATCTTTATGAATCCATCCTTAAAATTGTTGTACGATGATTTTTAACGGAGTTATGAACGATCAAAGTGAAAATGACACTTTCTCTTCAATTTGCGATAACTTGATGAGGAAAGATCAAAATTTAAGTTTTAAAAAATGATTTTATAAGGAAAACTTTAGGCTTTAACGTAAAAGTGTTAAAAAATTGTTCCAAATCTTCTTGTATATGGGATACGTCTACAAAGCGAGAAGAAAATTTTCCATTCCGTTATGTTTGTTGTTTTTTCTATGTAAAAAATATGAGAATAGAAGAAAATGAAAAAAGCTATGACCTTTCAAAAATAGAGCTTTCGAGCTTCAAAACCCTTTTTTAAAATTCAAATTCTCGTTTTTCGAAACAAAGTTACAGTTATTTAAAATTTGCTTATTTTTTAGCCAAAATTTTGGATCCCTTAATTATTTCGAGGAGTGTACAAGTATATTTCTCTTCTAATTTATTTTTTATGTAAGAGTTCTGCATGCATGGTTCGATAAAATTTCTTTGTTACGGTTCTCTTTGCGCCCGGAATCGTTATCGGAAATAGCCATTCCAGATTTCTCAGTCGGTGATGAGAGATGGTCATAAGCGGCGGATTCAGGTCACGTTTGCGGTCAGGCTCAGGGTCTCTCGTCTCGTGCCGAAATGAATGTTCGTAATCAATGACACTTCATTAGCCGGCCGACGCATTGCCTAACAGCCTGCGGCATGCTGTGTCGATTGAATTAGTCGATGTGTTGCCCACGTATATATATGTATGTAATGTGCAACGTAATCCCTCTGTCTTATCGCGCCGTTACCTGGGATGAATCATTATACCGGTTCGAATTAAGGACGTCAATCACGATCGTGGAGAGGGAAAAGAGAAGAGTCGGAGTAAAAAAATGGGAAATCAGTATGCCGATGTGTCTGCGACGAAGAGTCGATCGATTGAAGCTTGCTTGGACTCTAATCACGAGATTTCTTGCCATTGTTTCAATTGTTATCTCGCGAATACAGATTCGTCCGAGAGTGTCTTCGCTGCTATCTGTTGAATCGTGTTCGAGCGTGGAAAAATCGCGGATAGAGACGCGTGTTATCGAGGGGAAGCGACACGTATCGAATTATTCAGGGAGAGGAGATTAAGATGCGCGCTTCGCAACACTTCGATCTATCTATCTCTCTCTCTCTCTCTCTCTTGCATTTTCTGTTGCGTGCATCAGCCAGATCGTTTATGCAACACCGTCGTAAATTTAAATAAACAAGATGAAATCTGGAACCATAATATTTATACCGATTGGAATTTATATGCGGATTCTCACATGGCGATTCTAATTAATTTATCGATGCATTATTTCATCGTCTGTATAGCGAACGTATTGAAAACACGTTTCTTAGTTAGTTTTATGTTGCATATATCCTTCGAGCGGCAATAAACTCGATACTTTGAGTTCAAATATTGTTTATGTTTAACGACAGTTTATACAGGATGTTCCATTTTAATTGACCACTCCTGAAATTTTTTTTTTTTTTGATTGCACAGCAAAATGTTTTCAATAAAACTTCTTTCAAAATGTTTTTCTAATTGCAGCAATTTTATTTTAACAAATTAATGACCTTCAAATAACCTTGAAAAGCGCCCTTAAAAAAATTAGCGCCATTTTCCTCCTTCAAATCAAACAACTTTTGTCTGAAGCATTTGTAATAAAAATACATTATTGTAATAAAAAATAAAACAATTTTTAGGGGTGATGAATTAAAATGAACACCCTATATAGTAGATAAAGGTTTGTTTTATATGCAAAACTAACGCGATTTTTTTCACATAACTTACGCGCGACTTAATTCGATATCTCGAAAGTGCAATGCTTAAGATTGCATAAGATAATGTATGACTTGTGTCACATGAAAATGTAAAGTCAACGAGAGGAATTTTCACACTTTGATTTCCATTTGTCAAAATGTATAATTATTTCGCATTCCATTTGTATAATTTGTCATTCAACATTCACCCGATAGAGAGTCGATCAATATGATATGTAATTTCATATTCGATATTACCACATCTCGATATATTGCCACATATTTCGACTTTGTGTTACGTATATTAAAAGGTTTAAAATTATAACATTCTTAACACGTGACTTTTTCACTTAATTAAATCAAATAATTTGATCTAGCAATCTTGTCTTAGGTATATCATTTTCAGCTTCTTAAATTTTTTCATCTTTTATAATATTTAATAACATGTTTTTTATCACTCTTTTTTAAATAATTGAAATTAATTTAAATGTATGGACTAAATAATTTTTTATTTTTTATATATATCAAACAAATTATACAAAATTATTAGCAGAATTATTTCGAATCTTCGCTATGTTTTTGAATATATGTATAATATATGTATAATTATCTACTAGATACATACATTTTTCCATCTTTTAAATGTTTATATAATGTTTTTATCATTCTTTTTAAATTGAAATTAATTTGATATGTTTAAAAAAAACTTATGCATAAGAGAGATTGTTTCACGTTCATTGTACGGAATCTTTTCATTTGACAAATTATATAATTTTCAGTTAATTGAATACCTTGAATGCAATACACTCTTGAATATATAATTATCTATTATAATATTGAATATATAATTATATACGATGAGGTATACATAAATTTTTCCATTTTTGTCATTACTCTTTTAAATAATTAAATTAATTAATTAAATATTATTATCAATTATGTTAATTAAATTAAACAATTAAATAAAATAATCGAATTAAATAATTAATTTAAATAATTAATTCGAAATATACGGCTGAAAAATTTTTTTATTTTAAATTTAGTTTTTAATTTTAAACAAATTATGTAAAATTAATAGAAAAATTTTTATTCCGCGAATTTTTACTACCATCTCTCCATAAAATTTTTATTTAGAAGAGAGACATAAAAAACATTCTCACACACTTAGAGATTGTTCAAGGTTCGTTGTACGGAGTCTCGTAACGCACTGGCGCAGTTTCTCGCTAATTATGCGACCTGTCATTAAGACGCTCGCGAAAAAAAAAAAAAATCCAAGGGCACATAATACCGACCCACCGTAGCATCGCCGCGTAAGCCGGCTGTTTTTCATCCTCGGCCTTATAATCACACACACTTTGTATCGCCGCATTGGCACCTTCTACACTCGTTAGTGCTTCTCGGTTCGTTCGCTCGTTCGCGAAAGAAGAGAGAGAGAGAGAGATCAACGACAACGCGCTCGCTTAAGTATATTTTAAGAGCCGCGCCGTTTCTAGTCAATTTGCATTTGAATACGAGCATCATAATGGCCTAAACTTTGCATACGTGACCTTGTCGCGTGTATCACGAGCAGAATGTGCCTGGGTCAGAAAGAGAGAGAGACTTTGATTTCATAAAAATTAGGAGCAAGCTTTGTTTCGATGTTCTAATGAAATCCTGAAAAGTACTCTTAATTTCAGTCAGGGCATTTTTTATGGGGAATAAAAGGGGGTACATTTTCTGACATTATCTCGAAAACTATCAAGTTTTCGAGAAAAATAGTTATTATTAAAATTGTAGCTTATAAAATTCTCCACAAAAAAGGCCATTATACATTTTTTTGTACAACTAATCGTTTTTGAGTAAAACGTGCGGTAAAGTTGCAATGTCTAATATAAATTTTCTGCATCTCTTATTGTAAGAGGTACTCAAAAATGATTAGTTGTACGAAAAAAAAGTATAATGATCTTTTTTTGTAGAGAATTTTATGAGCTACAATTTTGATAATAACTATTTTTCTCGAAAAATTGATGGTTTTCTAGATAATGACAAAAAACTAAAATTTACCCCCTTTTACCCCCATAAAGAAAACGCTTTGGCTGAAATTAAGGGTACTTTTCAGGATTTCATTAAAACATCGAAATAAGGGTCTTCATAAAAATTCAGCTTGCTTCTAATTTTTTTGAAGTTTTGCCTTTTTCAAATCTAACTTTACTGAACTAATATACGACGTGCTGCATAATTTGTAAGACCGAATGTTAGAGTACGGCGCGGTTTGTAAAGCGTGCATAGTTTATTGTTTTTAATCTCCCGCCGATGATCGATGATGCATTTCTCTCGTCGAACTATATATTCACATTCTAATTTAATAATACAGATGGAAATAACTTTTTTTTCTATCGTATTCTCTCGTTTGGAAAATATTCTGTCTAAAGCACACATTCAACATTTCTGGCATTATTCGCGAATAATTGGTATCCATTATTTATCTGAGTAATTATTCGAATAAAACTATTGTGTTGTGGTCTCGGAGCCGATGTATATTCGGATCATAAATATTCATTATTTAATTATTACTCGCGCGGGATGCGAAAATGTACTTTACCTTTGCAAAATATCGTGTCGGAGATTCATTTTTTGGAGATTATGTTATCCATATTATTTGAAAATAAATTATTATATATTGTATAATTTATTTTATAATTATATATAGATTTAATTTATTTATAAATAATATGGCTTGCATAATTTGCAAAAAAAAAAAAATAAATCTCCGATAAGAAAAAAATTTTTTTAGGGATTATGTGTGAGCTATATTATTAAAAAAATAAATTATATATATAATTAATAATAATTTATATATGTATATATCGATTATATATTTTATGTTTGAATAAATATATGTGGAAAGCTCTACGCGATAAATTTACGTGCAGGGCAGCTCGTATAAACGTAGTCAAAATACAGGCAAAAAGACTTCTCCCTGGTAACGAGTGGCAATTACTATAAGAGCGATAAGTGCACAGTGCTTTTGCGAGGTGGATCTTAAAGCGGCGGTCGTGAAAGAAAATATTTAACCGTTGTAAAACAATCACCGAATGTTCTTTGCAACTTTGAAGAGTCACGGATCGCGATATTTTTTCTCCACCTTCGCGCTTTAGTCAAAATTCAATTCTCCGATCTTGCCTTCTCTTTTCTTAATTAATTAATTTTTATTTATTAATTTATTAACAAATCGGAAAATTATTATATAAGTTAATATAAAAGTTATTGAAAGAAAAAAATTAAAATACACACTGAGGCAATTTTTAAATATTCCCACACTCACTTATATTTATATTAAGCTTACATGTTATTAATATTTAATTATCATCGTTATTACTACTTCTTAATCATGCTAATTACGCTGTAATATTTTTATTAGACCTTTAAATAAATTAAATGTATCGAACCGAAGCGAAAGTGTAGAGGGGCATCGTAATTTTCAGTTTTCTCGCTGACTCCTCGCAAACGTTATTACTTGAGAGGGAGGGGAGAAACTTCTACCCAGGGACTTTGTGTAGAATTTATTGCTACCGCGCCATTGCTGGCATAAATCGCGAATTTAACGGTCTCGTTCTCCCTCGTCGAAATTCCTTCGATGAACCCCGGCGTATAAAAAGTATCGGGTTTTAACCTCTTCCAAGAACGGGGAATGCCGTTGTTTCGTGCGGTTTGTAAAAATAAGGGTGTCTATCGAAAAGTTTTTAACGATTCGCCCCTGTCAAAGCCTCCCTCCTCATTTCCGCCCCGATTTATTCATCGCGATGCCGTCATCGATTTACTATCGAGTGGATAGTTTGCGTTTTTTCAGTAAATCGTGTGCATCAATTTTTTCTATCGATTTATTGAACGGGATGCGTCGAAACGGGATGGAGAAATTATAAAAAAAAATTATTGCCCTCTATAATTTATTTTATAATTTATTATATATATATATTTAATTTATTAAAAAAAAAAAAAAATAAATTAAATATGTATGTAATTATAAAATATATGTTATAAAATAAATTATAGAGAATAATAATTTTTTAAATTATTTACATATCACTTAAAAATAAATTAAATACATATATACATATAATTATAAAATATATATTATAAAATAAATTATAAAATAAATTATAGAGGGTAATAATAATTTTTTTTATTATTTACATATCACTTAAAAATAAATTATGTATATAATTAATAATAATTTATGTATAGAAATATTTATTGATCATCATTTAGGTTTTAGTATGGGAAATATCGTACATATTAAAGATATACCTGGTGCTTTTGCCCGAGGCCGTATCTAATGCCTACGATCTCGGGACCTACATATCTTGCCGATACAGTATTAGCGTATTATCGAAAATGAGATAGCGCGGCATTCGATGTTTAATCTATTATAATTGCGGGCAAAAGTGGGTCGGAGCGTTTGTTTAGTGCTCTTTGTGCTTGGATTGTATAAATTGCTTAACCGCTGAGAAATCGCATATTCGGAATTAAAGCTGCTTAGGGTATCATTTCATTACATCGTGATTCCAATGCGGAAAATAATTTCGGAATGTCTGATTCAAATGCCTACAGATCGATATTCGAATTGCACGGATAAGATCTGTACTCGAAGTGGAAATGCATTCTGATTAATCCGTTAACTTTCAAACGCGAATAGATTCTCTCTTCCAACAGTTTATTTTTATCGTTTTATTTTTTAAGTATTTAGCACTCGGCTGAGATGGACGATAATTCTCGGTTGTCTTGAAAGTTGACCTCCTTAGCAATAAGAATTCTATAATTATTCATCATTTTTAATTTGGTGATGATGATTTAGCAGAGTCTAGTAACCTAATAATAATAATAAGAGGCACGTTATGGATATCATCGTGAAATGGCATTTTATACACATTATATATATTGTATATATAAAGTTAGAGTTGTGAATCTCCTTCAAAAATGCCATTTATTAATTTTATATATATAATTACATATATATATATATTTTTTTTTTCCAATAAGGAAAATTAAATATATATATTAAAAATTATTCAGTCGCTTTTCCATTCGATTTTATTCCATTATATTCCATTTATTAAAATGGATGTCCTGGACGATTTTTTTTTCAGCGAAAATGTCCAGGAAATCATCATTGTGTGCAGGTTTCCAATTTTTGCCATCAGATATCTTTATAATTAACAATAAGCCTAAAATTTTTAAATTTAATTAAAGTAAACTTTACATGAAATTAACTGAATTTCGCTGAAAAAAAATCGTCTCTAAATCTGATGACGTGTTTGTTCTGTTTTACCGACTTTAAGTTAGGTTAGGTTCACTTTTTATTGAATATACAAATTGAAATATTCTCCACAGTAAAAGTACTGATAATAATGAATGGGGAGCGCTGTAATTTCGTATAAAAAACAATAAAAGTAAAAAATTACAGTTTTTTATCGGCCTCTTGCATCAGCTCATAACAATACTTATTTAATACAAAGGTTCTACTGTTCATTTATGCACAAAATATGGCGCTCCGAATAGAGATGAAAGAATAATGCAGAAGTAATAAAAATGAGATTAAAAGCCTGTATTAAAAGATTCGTACATGAATTAATTATGATGTATATTTGCGAGCGGAATCGATGTCAAAGTATTTTAATTGTGGAGAAGGATTTTTCAATTTGTATAGCCAATAAAAAGAAAAGTCCGTGAACTCAAAGTCGCTAAAAGTCGGACACAGTCATAGTCAGCATCCCCTTAAAAATTGTAACTAAACCGGGCCGAGATAGCAAGCAAATAATCATTGAACACATGGTACCGATTATGATCGAGTTTACGCGACTTAGTTTAGCTATCACGTGAAGCATCGTTGGGGCGAATCCAGTTCGTATACGCATAACAGTTTACGAGCGTGTATATACATACATACGACGAGATGCGCAATGTTGTGCTGTACGCGGGCGTTAAACTAATGGTTAGCGAAACGTTATCAGGTGAACCGCGTCGAATTGTCGGCCGCGCGCCGCGTCGTTGACATCGCGCCGCACTTATGCCGCCGGGGTTATCGTGTTACCTCGCATGGCATTCCTGCCACCTGGCTCTGCCGGTGACACGTTACACGTAAATCATCGCTCGCGGAGAAACAAACGGAGTCACCCTTCCGTCGCTGCTTCCGGTCACTTCAAATGTCAACGCGTAATCGTATACCCGGTGAGCGCTTGTGGAATCCGAGAAAGAGAGCGGCTTGAGTTCATATTTGATCGGAGGTGTTGCATTAAAACGGGCGAAAATAGAGCCCTTCTTTAAATTTATTTTATTTTATATAAAAAATTGAGATTACAAGATTGTCTTTCTATATTTATAAATGTTTTTAGGGTGTATAGTCTCGGGAGAAACTTTGAAAATCTATTTTTAGGGAATTTCGTTCACACACAATTTTAAAAAATCAAGAAATTCTCGTGGAATTTGATTAGAATTCAGGGAATTTTTATTTAAATTGCCTCTTTGATAATTTTACTCTTATTTAACACTCAAGAAACATATGTTTGCAATATTTGTATTGAAATTTTATGTGATCTTTTTATGGACAATCTATTAATAGGTAACATATTTAAATAAAATTAGTGCTTTGTATTTATTTAATCAATAATTTAAATAAATGCATAAATAATAATTTAATAAATATTTAATTTAAATAAATTAGTGTTTCATAAGACGTTTATAATAAATTATTTTTATTTCATTTTTGCATTTATTTTTAGCGTTTAAATATAGTGACACATCGCACTTTGTTATTGTTCAAATCAATTTTACAATTAATAAATCAACATTAAATGCTTGAAAAGCTGCATTCTTGATAACTTTGCAATTATATGTCTATAAAATATTAAAAAAACTCACACAATAAAGAAACTTATTTGAAAAAGCTGTCTATAAAATTTTCTTATTTTACTTGGAATTTTAAACGAAAATACCTGAAAGATAAAGGAATTCTCAGGGGATTTTTTTATAAGATTTTTGAGTAGACATCCTGATAATCAGTTAATTTATTAGATATTTTGCTGATAATATTAAAAAGTTACCTCTAAATTTATTTTAATTCGCATTAAAAAATAGAGATTACTCGATATTTTTTTTATTCACAAAAAATTAAAATTATAAAAATTTAAAAAAATAAATAAATGAGAAATAAAATAAATAAAATAAAATAATATAAAATAAAAAGATAAAATTAATAATTAAATGACAATGAAAAAAATAAAAAAATAATAGAAAATATCGAACCAATGTTGGACGTGTTATTCTCTCACGGGATGCTCTTCTACCGTTTTTCTAGCGCTAATAAAATCCGAGATTAGCATAAGACACGGACGCGACATTTGACGCATACGTCATACTTAGCCGCTCGTAATGCATATCCCGTGACATTGTTTGCGAGGGCCATAAAATCATCCGTTCGAAGTCCCCGTCTCCTTTGTCGCGGTTCGCTCCCCTTACCTTCTCGTGGATCCCTCAATGGTTATCAACAGGGATTATACTCAACGTTCAACACTTCCGCGCTGCTTTTCCCACCGTATTACGCAACTCCACGCATTAATCGCGACCATTGTCGAGCTGAAAGAAGTCCCACTTGGTCCCCTCTCTCTGCCGCAACATTGCGAGTGGTCATACCGGAATACCCGTAGGGTTGAATTTACAGTTCTCTACCCGTACTCGCGGAAATATATCTTCCTTAACGCGAGGTAGCAACGCGAAATTAACGACGGCCGCGCGCGGACTTTATGATCGCCGATCTCTCTCGCTCTCCTCTTAATTCCTTTCCGATATCGCGAATCGGCGTTTATTTCCCTTTTGCGCGCGCATAGACTCGCCCGTGACTTGCGGCTTATGCTCCTTGTAACCCATCGATTACATTCTCGTCCCGTCGAGGAAGAGCGGGAGGGAAATCGTTCCTTATCCGAGAGAGCGATGTAGCTCTCTCTCCCCGGTAACTTCCAAACGATTGAATCCGCGCCGACTGCCTATTAGTTTCTCATCGGTGTGTTCTTTGAAATGCTACTTGCGGCGCGAGATATTTTATGCAGAAATTTATGATCGCCCGTCTCGTAATTCAGTGGTGCTTCGCGGGAGGAAGGAAAGAAAAATAACACGTCGGAGGTAGCGGAGAGTCATTTATAATCGGCCGGTCCGAAAACGATGAATCACTGGGTAACGAATCCATCCGATACTTTGTAATAGAATTGTTTGCCGTTGTGTCTCGAAAATCTCTCTACAGAGTCTAATAATAGCGATAGGAATGAGGAAAATTTGGTATTCAAGTGTCATCCCTTGAAGAATTAATATTTTTATTTATTTTTTTATCAAAATACTTTTGTATTACACGTGCTGGCAAAGTGGCACTTTGTGTGCGTGTTTTTTGTGCGGAAAGCGGCTGATTTCCCACGCCGTTATCTAGCGGCGACGCGGTGAGTGAATAAGCCGCATTTAAAGCCATTGCCCACGGCTTTAGTAGTGGACAATGACTTTGAACACGGCTATTCCCGCACCGTGTCGCCGCAAGATGGCGGCGTGCGATCGGCCACTTCGCGCACAGAAAACGCGCACAAAGCCACTTTACCTGCACTTGTAATACAAAATAGTATGTGTATCACGTGCAGATTGACAATTGTTCACTTGACCAATGTCCAATTGTCAACTTTCCGCACTTGATACACAATATACTATTGTTTATCCATACCTTTATTTTCATTCCTTTATTACATATACCTTAATACGTTATATCTTAACAACCTATAAAACCTTATAAACCTATTTCGTCTGGGTGGGTTCGAGTCTGCGTTTCGCCTTACTATTCGCTTCAAGCGAGCTTCGGCGACGCAGCGTGTACAGCCACTCGACCCCTAATTAATTTTTTATATTATTTTATTAATTTAAATAGTAATATATTATAATTATATTGATATATTAATATATTAATATATTAATATAAAATATATTAATTATATCTTTTAGATTAAATTTGACTTATATATTAAAATGTCATCTTGAATTTTTGTATGAGAATTTTGATATATTAATATATTAATATAATAATATATTAATATATTAATTTAGTATTATTTTAATATATTAATAATATTATTTTTTCAGATAATACGATATTAGATAATACGAGTTATATATTAAAATATCATCTTGAATTTTTTATATCAGAAGATTGATACATTAATTTATTTTTTATTATATTAATATATTAAATTTATTATAATTATATTGTTTTTTAGATAAAAATTTGAATTGAATTTTTCTACCAGAATTTTATATATGCGGAGATTGATATATTAATTTACTATATTATTATATTAATATTAATTGATTATAACTATTCATATTCTTTAGATAAAATATGTTTCTTAGATAAAATACGAAAATATATCGCGAAGTATCTCTCATGAGAAAATGATGAGAGTTCAAAATGATGAGAATATTTTCTTTCCGTGCGCGCAAGCCTTATTATCTTTTCTCCGTTAAAATGCGTTCCACGATACAATCTCTCCGATTGGAGAAAACTTATGGCAACCGAGGATAGAATCGACGCGCGATAAGCATACCACGTCGTCATTTTTCCGCAGACTCGTTCTTTCCGCTATTCCCGTGACAGCTGTTCACGGGTATCCGCGTACGGAATGTAACGGGTAGGGTTCGGAAAATCCGATCGAATGGCGTTTAATAAGGAGAGGCTTCTTCTCTTCATTTGAAGGCGCGGTCCGATTACATGTTTAAAGCATGGACTTCCGCAGAGGGCAAGAGGGCATTTGCCCTCTTCGAATTAACAGAAAATTAAGGATTTACTCTTTCTTTGAATAAACGCTGGAATTTACTCGCACATTTGATATATAAAAGAAAATAATAACAAAAAATTAATTAAATAAAGAAAAAGAACAAAAAATAAAAAAAAATTCTTTTGAATCGTGTCCCCTCTTAAAAAAAATCCTGCGGAGAATATAGGGTAACATATATACATATATGTATATCAATATATATTAAAAAAATAAAAATAAGAAAACAAAAAAATTAATTAAGAAAAAGAAAAAATTAAAAAAAATTTTTTAATCTTCTCTAAAAAATCCTGCGTAAAGTGTAGGATAGCATATATACATATATATTAACATATACATATATATATATATTAAAATGTATATTAATATAGTATATGCTAATATGTATATGTATATTAAAAAAAATAAAAAATAATAAAAGAATTAATTAAGAAAAAGGACAAAAAATTAAAAAAAAATTTCGAATCACGTTTCCTCTAAAAAAAATCCTGCGGAAAGTATAGGATAGCATATATATATATATTATGAGCTTTTCTTCGGCATGTTAATCGTTCCTCCCGTTTCTGTACAGATCGTGAAAATGAAATACATCAAATACACATACACATATGTATACGTATGTGTTACCGAGTGCTTTTATATACGCCAAGGCTCTCTCTCTCGTCCTGCTGTTTTATTATTGGAGATATACTCTATCGTATATCACTTTTATATGCACCGATGCATATCTATTCTTTTTTTCCCGTGCGTTGTCGAACGACGGCGATATAATCGATTCGAAGGTGGCATTGGCTATCGAAGTAATAAAATTGTCCTTTTTTTCTTTCTCCTTCATTTTAAACTGCTCCATGTTTTATTTCTTAAGTGCCTTTTTTATGTTGCAGATGCACTCTACTTTTTTCTCTCTCGCTTTGGATATATATTTCTAAAATTTTTTTATGGATTCTCAATTTTTCATCGAAACACACTCGATGTGGTGTCGGGGAAAACATCAGAGCGATAATAATTTTTGAATTACAAAGTACATTGAAAATATATTTTTGTAAGAAATAATAAAGTTCAGAATGAAAGAATAGAAAAGATTATTCAGCGTTAAGAGTTTTTCGAAGTGCACACTTCGAAATTTGCAACAATTTTGAATATAAAATTTGAAAAATTCTAGAAATATTTACATTTCCGTTAACAAAAAATTAATTGCGAATTTCGCAAGAAGAAAGGGGTATATATTTGCTCTCTGTCAATTCTAGAGCACTAGGTATAATCAATCAATTTGGACAAGCGCTTTCTCGGATCAATGTTAACTCGCGCAAACAAATATTTCCAAACGTCCGTTTCTGCTGGAGAATGAGATAACGCGAAAATAATGAATAGCGCACGAAGGATTAAAATTCGGGGTTTTAAAGAGCGAGAAACATCGAGATACTCTGTCGAAATCATTCGTAGAATTTTTTTCAGGCAGAGGCATGATTAACATTTTGTTGTTTTTTATTATTCTTAATTTTTTAAATTCAATTTTTTTATTATTTTGTTATTTTAATATTTTTACATTAAATAAAATTTCAAATAATTTCCAGTGTTTACAATGGATTTTTTTCCAAGGGGGGCATGATTAAAAATTCTTTCTTGTTCTTTTTTAATTGTTTAAATTTTTGTTAATTTTATTATTTGTTATTTTAATTTTTTTATTATATTATTTTAATATTTTTATGTTAAAAATAAAATTGCAAATAAATTCCAGTGTTTATTTGCAATGGATTTTTTCCAAGGGGGGCATGATTAAAAATTCTTTTTGTTCCATTTTTGTTTTTTCCGAATTGTTTAAATTTTTGTTAATTTTATTATTTTAATTTCTTTATATTAAATTTGCGAATAAATTCTTAAGGACAATATCGTGGGAAATATCGGAGGGCACACAATCGTAAACGCCATCATCGCTCTTATTTGATGAAATTTTAATTCCGCTCGTGTCTGTTTAGCATAAGCGGCGCAATGCCATTGCACAATGCGAGAGAGTGGCTGATATTCATCTCGTTTACCCGACGATCTCCAGATTACCAATCCACTCAGAGTGCATTGTTTGCCCCCTCCGTTGCAGGAACTAACAAGTCACATTATCGGGATGCTGCCTGTACGGTTTAATGTTATCACGCGATAGAGAGAGAGATGCGTGTTTATACGGAGTGTGGGTCTGTATCGTTTCTACTGTTAATACCCTGATGAATGTTAAATCGATGATCCCGCGGTGAAAATTTCATGAGGGAAGCCGTTAGCCGCGTTACAGCTTCTTTTACTTTTCACCGTGCTCGTTAAATTCGTTTTTGTGTTGCGAGGTTTTTTCAACATTTTTTTAAAAATAAAGTATTTAACGGATGAATTCAGGATAAACATTTTCCTATAAATTAATTTGGACAAATAAGACTAGAATAGAAAAACATACGCGTTAAAATTTTGCACGTTTTTCAGAATCAATTATTTAACAAATTCCGGATAAACATTTTCTGAAAAATTGATCCGGAAAAAATAAGATTAAAATAGAAAAGCACGTGTTAAATTTGTTTTCACATTTTTAAAAATCAATTTTTAGCATGGAAATTCAGAATAAATATTGTATTTTTTTAATTTGGAAAGATAAGATTTTAATAAAAAACACTTAAAATTTTTGTTCACATTTTTAAAAATTAATTATTTAATAGATAAATTCCAGATAAATATTTTTCTAGAAATTAATTTGGCAAAATAAGATTAGAGTAGAAAAGCACACAGGTTAAAATTTCTTTTTTTATTTTAATTAAGTGTAAAATTTTTTTAATTTGGAAAGATAAGATTTTAATAAAAAACACTTAAAATTTTTTTTCACATATATAAAAATTAAATATTTAACAAATTCAGGATAAACATTTTCTGAAAAATTAATTCGGAAAGAATAAGATTAAAATAGAAAAGCATGTGTTAAACTTATTTTCACATTTTTAAAAATCTATTTTTAGCATGGAAATTCAGAATAAATATTTTCTTAATTTGGAAAGATAAGATTTTAATAAAAAACACTTAAAATTTTTGTTCACATTTTTAAAAATAATTATTTAATAGACAAATTCCAGATAAATATTTTTCTAGAAATTACTTTAGTAAAATAAGATTAGAGTAGAAAAGCACACAGGTTAAAATTTCTTTTTTTATTTTAATTAAGTGTAAAATTTTTTTAATTTGGAAAGATAAGATTTTAATAAAAAACACTTAAAATTTTTGTTCACATTTTTAAAAATAATTATTTAATAGATAAATTCCAGATAAATATTTTTCTAGAAATTACTTTAGTAAAATAAGATTAGAGTAGAAAAACACACAGGTTAAAATTTGTTTTTTAAAATTTTAATGAAGTTTTCGGTTTTGATAAGTCTTCTAACTTCTAACTAGCTATTGCGCGGACATAATCGTCTGTAGAAAAACGCGAGGTGGAGAGTAAACGAGCGGGAAGGTGAGGAAAGTGAAGGGATATATCAGCGAGCTAATTAAAACGCTCGAGATCGCGTCGCGAGTTTAGACGCATGGGCGCGTTGCAGTGGATTATTGGCCCAACCTTGGCAAGTGCGGCTCATTTAGCAACGGCAACGAGCGAAAGTTGGTGCGCCGACTTCGGGAAAGGAGCTCGTAAATAAAACGGAAGACCGAGATGCGGAGCGAGGGAGATTTATTAGAGGGATGTGTGCCTCCGAGAATGTAGACTTTTAATTTTTTTTCAATATATATACATATACATATATATATTTATATATATATATATATATAAATTATTATTTAAAAAACGCTTATAACACATTATTTTTTGTTTTATAATTTTTGCACATTTTTTTTGCATTTAGATATAGTGACATATAGCACTTTGTACACTGAAAAGAATTTATTGAATTCAAATAAGTATTTATTTCAATACTGCCAAATAAATTATTTATTTGAAACTAATAATATTGATTTGATATGAAAAATATTTATTTGAAGAAAATCTTTTTTAAAATAAATAAAATATTTTTTTATTTCAAATAAATCATTCATTTAGGAGTATTCAAATAAATATTTATTAATTTTTTTTTTAGTGTATTAGCAAAATTTATTTTATGATAATATAAAATATTAATTATTATAATACTAATAATAATATAATAATAATAATATAATATTAATAATATATTAATAATAATGATTAATAAATTAATTATTTATATATTTTTTCAGTATTTCCTAATAAATATCTGAAAGATTCAGTATTTCTTAATAAATATCTGAAAGATATTTATTAGGAAATATTCAGGAAATTTGTTTAATAAAGCTGAATATAAAAATCGCAATACAAATGTTGATAGACGAGAAAATATATTACACAATTTCGCAGATTCGATAAATGTCCGCTCCATTAAAAGCTGAAATACGAGTTCTCGAGAACATGTGCTGTATAATCTCGTCCCGCGTGTCTTTATTCGCAAATATGTCAACTTTGTGTTACTACGTCGGCCTCGATGCAATTTGAATGCAAATTATCATGCATCATCTAGGCCATTATGCCTTCCTCCCCGCGCCTTCTCCTTCTCCTATCGTCGTCATAGATTTTTCCGAGGGCATTAAAAGCGGCCATTATACGCCTGTGTGAAGTATAAACCGGAGTAACGATCGAACGCTGCCCGATTATGGTCCTCGAGGATTACGAGGATGTTACTTTCCCCGATTCGATCGCCGTCGAGGCCGAAACACATTGTGCATAATTGAATTTCAGCACCATGTCCTCATAAATTCAGAGTACCCTGTACATAATAAAGGGACAATATTTTTGATGATAACGACAAAACAGAGGGATAGCCTTTGCTTTTGCCAGCCGCCAAAAAATTTATAGGCAAACTCAATTAAACAGAAAGCAGCAAAAAGCGTGTTTATTTTGTTTATATCAATTTTATCACCAAGTGTGATATTACATTTATGAATACATAATGTTGGGACATCCGATATTTTTTTTTTAATATCTTGAATTTTAGATATTCCTCTTATTAAAATTATATGGCGATTCATCTAGATAATTTTTAAGACTGCTTATGTACACACAGGTATAAAAAAAAATGTAAATTATAAAAGGTATATTCATATTTTTATTTATAAATTTTATTTTAAATTTTTACATTATTTTTTTATGTTTATTCAATTTGTCCAAAGTAAATTTACATAAATCTGAGTTTCTTTAATGAAAGAATTTTCAATTTATGCGCTCCGACTTTTCGAACGTGGAGGAGGATGTTGGCCATATATTAATGATTGCATCGGACAGTTTGAAGTTTTAGGGTCAATAAGGGATGACTCGCGGAATTAATTTTGAGAAATGGCTTGTCCGTCCTCCGTGAGATATGAGCGACAAATGAAGCGCGTTTGCATCGGCTGGCTGACCTCTTCCGACAATACTCGCCTTTCATTCGAATTGATTAAGCGAACGATGATTGCATATTGATGCAATAACGACGGATTCTCGAGACAATGAAATCTTTGTTTCGCGGTTATGGGAAGGGCAGTTCTATATATATGTATACAGGGTGTCCCAGACTATTCGTACACCTCTTTTCTATCAAAAACTAAGCATTTTAGAGAAAAATTTATACGGTTTTGAGGGGAACATAAGATGGTACCATTGATTTGACCTTGAAAAGTCATTTGAAGGTTACGTGAAGGTCAATTTCAATTTCTTTAATGGAACTATGTATTTTTCATTACATATTCTTATAGGTTATCTCAACAGCTTTCCGAAACCCTATAATAAAGTATTTTTTCATGGAATACTTTTTGAGTTATAAAGGTTTGAAGCTAACAATTTTTTGACATAAAATGTAATAGTATATTGTGTATCAAGTGCGGAAAGTTGACAATTGGTCACGAGTGCGGGGGATGGATGCACGAGCCATGCTGAAGCCGTGGGCAATGGCTTTGAACGTGGCTTATTCACTCACCGCGTTGCCGCTAGATGGCGGCGTGGGAAATTGGCCGCTTTCCGCACAGAAAACACGCACACAAAGTGCCACTTTGTCTGCACGTGTAATATAAAATATCTTGTAGCTGCATACTTTTTTTATGAGCAGTTATGTGTTTTTTTACACCAATTGATTGGTCCCATTATTCCGTGCAAAAAAGTGTTAAGGTATGATTACCGAAAATAGAATATTTTACAAGATATTTTACATTTTATGTCAAAAAATTGTTAGCTTCAAACCTTTATAACTCAAAAAGTACTCCATGAAAAAATACTTTATTATAGGGTTTTGGAAAGTTGTTGAGATAACCTAGAAGAATATGTAATAAAGAATAGATAGTTTCATTTAAGAAATATAAGTTGATCTTCACATAACTTTTAAATGACTTTTCAAGGTCAAATCAATGGCATCATCTTATGCTCTTCTCAAAACCAATTTTTGTCCAAAAGTTTTTCTCTAAAATGCTTAGGTTTTGAAAGAAAAAGAGTGTACGGGTGGCCTGGGACACCTTGTATATATATTGCGAAAAATAATACCGCGTTGCATAACCATTATATACATATATATCGTGTATTCCTTCACAGTACTCTCCTATTTCGCGTGTATATATCCTATTCTGCGCTCCACAAATAATCCCGAGTGCTTTCTCTTGCCGGTGATTCATCGGACGGATTATTTTTAGAAAACGCGATTCCAACATCGAATGAACTATCGTAAGATAAAAGGTTCCGAGTACACATATATACCTATACACAGATCGGGAGAGAACATAAATAATTAATGCTTCAAGGTATTACATTATATTGAAACGCGGATTTCTTAATTTTTTATAAAGCACTACTGTGTGCGGGATAAGAAAATGAAACTGAAACAACGATAAATCCGCCTCTTGGGATATAAAATTAATACGTTTGCATATATAATATAAATTATGTAATAAAAAAATATATACGAAGTGTAACTGAAAAAACATGAACCATCAGATTCTCTGGCCAATTTGGAGACGAATTTTCTCAGTGAAATTATCGAGGGAGGTCATCATTTTTTCCTTGTAATTATCCTTGTAATTAATTATAAGTCTTAAATTAAAATTATATTAAAGGAAATTTTACCTGAAATTCATTGAAGAATGTATAGTGTTTTTTTAATAAGTATAACTTACAAAGTTTAGTTTGCTAGAAACTTTCTTTTTTAATTATTTATAACTTGAAAATTATTGATGCCTCGAAATTTTCACTTAGGAAAAATTATCTTCAAATTAGCCAAAGAATTTGATGGTGTGCTCTCTATATATTTTTTTAGTTACAGTTTGTGTATAATAAAAATTTGAACAGCACACACAAAATAGCTATTATAGCTAAAAATTCCATGCATCTCTATACACTTGATATTTAATTATTAGCTTTAGTTATGATAATATTTTTAAGCTATATTTTAGTTAAGAATTTCCCGTTAAATTATAATTAAAAAATTTATAAATGGGAATTTTTTAGGTGTGATAGGGATATTTAAAATTCAGTTATGGTAATTAATATTTTTTTTCCATGCAAATAATTATGATACACTTGTTATTAATTGTGTTTTAGCATTTATCCGATTATTTTATTTCATAAGTATTTTATATTATTTTCTCTGAATTTGACAGAATTATTGCAACTATTTACTACTACTTTCGCAATTATTTATTTTTTATAAAGCAAATATTTAAAAGTTTACTAACTTGAAACACCAAGTGGAGAGTAAACTGCATTTCGAAATCAGGCTTTTATATTCTTATTTCATTAGCGGTTACTTCAGAACTTCTGGAAACCTAAAGTAAATCATTACCATCATATCACTTCAAATAAACTTTATCATCTGGGGAGGGTTTAATTTTTTGTTTTCTCGCTTGTTACGAGGGGAGGGAGGGTAGATTTATGGCCGCGGATGAACAAACTGCGATGAATCTTATTAATTTGTTGCGGTTCCTCGGCGCATTTATCAGATTTTACCAAGGTTGAGGAAACAAAAAGCGACAGTTCTTAAGGGGATCTTTCAGATTCTCTGTTTTATTGACTAATTATTATTTTTATACTTCTAGTCTCTTGTTTTATTTATTAAAAAAAATTAAAATATTTTTATTTTTTAAATTTATATTTTGATTGGCTGTACAGATTAATAAATCCTTTTCCATAATTAAAGTATTAATATTAACAAAACGTGTTAGATTATAATTTCAGGTAATAAACCATTTGTACAACCAATAAATAGATTTATAGTCGAATCTAACCTCACTTTTCGATCGATAAAACAGAACTAATCAAAATATTATGATTTTTAAAATTTATATTTTGATTGGCTATGCAGATTGATAAATCCTTTTTCACAATTAAAGTACTAATATTAACAAACTGCGCTAGCTTATAATTTCAGATAATAAACAATCTGTATAGTCAATAAATAGATTTATAGTCGAATCTAACCTCACTTTTCAATCGATAAAACAGAACTAATCAAAATATTTTAATTTTTTAAATTTATATTTTGATTGGCTATACAGATTGATAAATCTTTTTTCATAATTAAAGTATGAATATTAACAAACCGCGCTAGCTTATAATTCCAGGTAATGAACAATCTGTATAGCCAATAAATAGATTTATAGTCGAATCTAACCTCAATTTTCGATCGATAAAACGGAACTACTCCGGCATTCTCTTAACAAATCATCGGCCGAATTTCAGGAAGGTTTCCTAAACGCCTCTTTATCTCGACGTTTTGCGGAGACGCGAATCGTCTCGCCGCGTAAATCGACTTATCCTCTTTGGATCGGATTTCGGAGGGGAGAATTATCTGAAATCAGACATCTCTCGGTGATGCAAATCGTGACGGGACTCGCACATCGTCGTAAGGGTTTATGCTAACTCGCGTCACGATTCTAGATCTCTGTCGGTCGATTTAACGAAACGTCGCCGCACATACAGGGTAGACACACTTTCCTCCGCCCTCCTGCCGGCTTTATATCGTCGGCTTTCCATCTGCGACTGCTCGCGCTCACTCGTTCGCTTGGCGAGAAAGCATTATACTTTAAGTACGCTAATGCCCGGGCTCATGTTTTATTCAGGCGAGCGCGCACGCGAAAAATGTTAAATGCGCGGCGTAGATAGATAGGTTATTTATTATTCGCGCCACGGTATATATCGACTGGTTCTATCGAACAATGTCTACACACGTCGATCGTGCAGCATTTAATAACGACGACGGGCATCGCGACGTAACGCACGGTATTTAATATTGGCCGAAAAAAAATCTTATCTAAACAATATTACGAAATATTTTTAAAATATATTATATATTTATATATTAAAAATATATTATATTTATTGTTTGCTAGAGAAATATAAAATTTACCTGATATTGATATCAATAATATAGAAAATTATTTTGTGGAAATTAATTTTTAATTTGTTCTCATGTCGTTAATTTTTAATGTAATTTTCGTGATAATGTCATTATTAAGATTTATTGAACAAAAGGTTCTCCAATACTTGTACAAATATTTAACAATTATATATATATATAACTTGTATTTTCTAAATGTTTGTATGAAATCTTTCACGAATTATTTTATTGTTTTCCTCAATTTCATATGAGGTTATTGCAATTTTTCGAGAATATCAGAGAAAGAAATGAAAAATACGCAATTGTTATAAAACTCGTAATTTCGTATTCGACGTTGTATTCTCTGAATGATCATACGTAAACATTTGTGATTCGAGTATATACAAAACAAAAATAATTTAACAGTGTTTTGTTGTTTATTAAGTTTGTTTAGTAACAGTTTTTAATTTCTGACGTTGAAAAATTTGTGAAAATTATCACAATATTATAAACGCTATAATTTGTTTCCCCATGTATGGTATTTAATTTAACTGGAAAAAATATATCTAAAATTATCTAATCGATATCAAAATGATAAAAAATATATGGATGCAAAAGATGTACAATAAAATCACATTTTTTTATCATTTTATGAAGAGGAATGCAACTATATTGAATATAATAAGTTTTTCAAGAATAATTGCAATTATATTGAATGTCAATATAAGAGAAAAAATGCACATACATATAAATGCAAACAATAAAATAATTTTAAAACATAAAAATTAGGAACAAGCTTTATTATGATGTTCTAATGAAATTCTGAAAAGTACCCTTAATTTCATCCAGGACGTTTTTTATGGGGGGTAAATGGGGTAAATTTTAATTTTTTGCTATTATCTCGAAAACTATCAATTTTTCGAGAAAAATAGTTATTATCAAAATTCTCATAAAATTCTCTACAAAAAAGGTTATTATACTTTTTTTCGTACAAGTTGTTTTTGAGTAAAACGTACGGTAAAGTTTCTCTATAGATACTTATAAAATCTATTTCGACAGCAAAATATTTCTAATATAATTTTTCTGCATCTCACCTCTTATATTCAGATTTAATTCGCTCTATATCTTCGAAACGGTTAAGTCCACGAAAAAAAGTATAATGACCTTTTTTGTAGGGAATTTTATGAGCTACAATTTTGATAATAACTATTTTTCTCGAAAAATTGATAGTTTTCGAGATAGTGGCAAAAAAACTAAAATTTATCCTCTTTTACCACCATATAAAACGCCCTGGATGAAATTAAGGGTACTTTTCAGGATTTCATTAAAACATCGAAATAAAGGTCTCCAATCCAGATCTTGATCCTAATTTTTATGAAGTTTTTCCCTTTTCGAGTTTACGAGCACATAAATGTCCACGATAAAAACAATTTGACATCGTTTCTTCGCTAATTACATTTGTGTCGCATCGGTTTCGAATTTTCGCCGGTCGAAAAATTTGGAGAAAAGTATCCAATAACGTAAACGCCATGATTTACTTCCCCAAGTACGTACAACTTTCTCGTCTGCCGCTAACACCGCCGGCAGACACGGTAAAGCACTGAGCTTTACGCCGCGTCGTTTCTCCCAAAGCTCCTGGGCGTTCTTCTCGTTGTAATTCTTCGCCGTTGCTCGAAAAACTCCGCTTTAATTAATCCCTCTGCCCTTTCTCTCTCTCTCTCTCTCTCTCTCTCTCTCTCTCTCTCTCTCTCTCTTGATCCCGCCACACGTGCTCGCGCCGCCTCTAAACCACCCCGTGCGGAATTCGAATTCGTCCCTGCGGCTGTTTCCTTCCGCGTTATAGCACGCGAGAGGAAACACATTTCACTGGGGAGGAAAAAAATGGAAAGTTTCTATGGAGCGCTCATCGAAATTAAAAATTTTATTTTCAGGGAAATAGCGGCGAGAGAGATGTTTTAAATATCTCGCTCAATCTCTTAATTCTTTAACAAAATATTTTTTTTCCTTCTGCCACATAATGTTATTTTTATTATATAGTTATTATATATAAAATATTTTTTTATACATTTTAGAGTAAAACGAAAAATTCCTTAATTGTCTTGAAATTTTTTAAGTATTAATTTTTTATTATATTTTTATAAGAAAAAATTAATTTTTTATTATAAAAAAATGTAAATAAAAATTTTTTTAATGTAGTAACGTTGAAATAAAAAAAGAGAGTGGAGTAAAAAAATCAATTTTGGATATATGTATAATTGAGTTGTGTATTAAAATAATAAAATATAAGGTTTCCTTAATCTGTGACATTTTCACTGATTCACTTTAAGAGGATGAATTAATTTCTCGATCTTTTATATTTTTATTCTCGTTTACATTAATTTTACAAATTGAAGTATTTCAGATAAAAAAATATTGTAGATGAAACATTTTTATTATATCTATTTTGTGCAGTAGATAATTACAAGCATTTTAGAAGATGCATTACTGTCAGAGAAATAGCAGCGTGATGTTTTAAATATTTCTCAATCTTTAAATTCTTTTTATCTGTTTTCTACATAAACATGTCATATATTTAAGCTACAATAAAATAAAAATTAATAAAAAAAATTAAAATAAAGAAATAATTTTTTTTAAAAAGATAATAGAATGATATAAATATAAAAAAAATAGTGACATTTTAGAACAATTACTCGGACATATATTTTTATTCTTTATTTACATAAATGAAAAAATTCAAGTATATCAAATAAAATATATTTAGACGAAATAAACTGTCGCAATATCTATTCCGTAAATGGGCAATAATTTTGCAGCGCATTTTACCAGGTGCATCGTGCGCCGTTGTTAACGCGACATTCCGACTCACTCGGTCAATAATTTGCGCGGGCAAATTACAATGCGAGCGAGAGCCATATACTAAAACCCGCGATAACGCATTATGCGTCTATGCAGTTCTATGCACTTCTCGCAGTTCCCCGCATTATCGGGTACGCGCGACTGCACCGTCCATTCTCGCGCTTAGGTAGTATTCGTCGCGTATCGCGCGCAATCACCTTCGTTTCATTACCGTTCCATTCAGCGGCAATTTCGTGTTTCATCGCCGATGACGCAGCCGACGACGACGAGTCCAATCCGCTTTAACAGACGATGAATTCCTCAACTGAGGAGATTGCATTCACACCCCTTCGAGCTGAGAGGGAAGGACTTCGGAATAAATCGCAAAAATGGATCTTTAGAAAAAAAATATTATTGTCGAAGCTTTATTATTCGGAAAAATTTCTTCATTGTTGTCTTGACATTTTTTAATATATTTTCATTTTTTATTATATTTTTATAATAAAAAAATGTATTTTTTAATTGTTAATAATAAATAATTTTTTTTATTATATATAAAATAAAAAAAATTATATATAAAATATAGAATATTTTTTTATACATTTTAGAGTAAAACGAAAAATTCCTTATTTGTTGTCTTGAAATTTTTTAAGTATTTTTTATTATATTTTTATAATAAAAAATTAATTTAAAAAATTAATTTATATTTTTATTATATTTTTATAATAAAAAAATAATTTTTTATTATAAAAAAATGTAAATAAAAATTTTTATTATATATAAAATATAGAGTACTTTTTTATATATTTTTAAGTAAAACGCAAAAATAGATCTTTAGAAAAAAAATATTGAAGAAAACATTATCGAAGCTATATTATTCTGAAAAATTCTTTAATTGTTGTATTGAAATTTTTTGGAGAATTAATACTTAAAAATTTTTATTATATATGAAATATAGAATTTTTTTTTATATATCGAGAAATTTTATGAGACGCTTCTTTCTATTTTTTCCTCTCAAGATTAATAATAATTGTAAAAAGTTTTGGATATAGAGAGAGTAGTAAGGAAAAAATTGTCATAGAAGTATAAAGTTATAGTACACATACTGTAATGACTGACAACACAGCTGTGCATAAGAAAAAGAAATAGCACTCTAAGAGAATATTTAAAATTTTATTTTGACCTTTATTCGTGAAAATTGAGGATTTGTGTTCACTTTAGAATAAAATACAAATTTTTATAAAACAACATTAATAAGCTATATTTAAGAAATTTTATTAATTTATTTGTTGTTTTAAAATTAATTTCTATTAAATTAAAATTTGGTTTTAAAATATATATTTTATATTTTGACACATATGAGATGCCTCTATTTTCTCCCTTCGTTTTTTTGAAATAATAAAATTGTTAATAATTCTAAAAAAACTATAATTAAATAGAATTACAAAACGTCGCAAAAAATTTGATGATTTTGAATAAATTGTTGTCAGTGTGTCAAGTTACTATTATTATTATTTTATTAAATAGATTTTTAAAAAAGTTGTTATAGATACGAAAATTATAGTACACATGTGAGCGTAACTGACAAAACGCAGCTGTGCGAGAGAAAAAGATATAGCGCGTATTTTGAGGGAATATTGAAAATTTCATTTTGACATTTACTCGCGAAAATTGCGGATTCATGTTCAACATTTTATCTGCAAAATTTCATTAAAGAAACTTGTTCGGATGAGAGAAGGGCGTCAATTATACCTCCTGAATAAGTCGCGATTTCGTCTTCGTGTCACTAATATTTTCGTTATTGAAGCGGGACGAGGATGAGCAGGATAGTAGTTGCTAAAATATTCCGTTTGTACATTTAAATGAGAGAGCATTCACACCACTCAGTCCGGTTTCCCGTTGACCCGACCTATCCCATATGTGCGTGTGTGTGAATGCTCTCATTTAAATATACGAATGGAATATTTTATCGCGGCGCTATCTTTGCGCGATCGTGACGCGCTTGAATAGTGGGACCTTTTCTTTTCGAACTCTAGTCGGAACGTATTTACGGCCTTGCTTGTTTTCGGAAACCGCGATAAATGGTTTCCTTCGAAACGCGAGCTTCTGTGGATATTAATTCCATTATCGATACATTCTCTCGGGAAAAGCATCATGAAAACCTGGATATTCTCAGGAAATTTTGTATGAAAAAATTTTAATAATAAAAATATAAATAATATTAAATATTAATATTTAAGAAATTTCATTAATTTAATTGTTGTCTTAAAATTAATTTTTATTAAATCAAATTTGGTTTTAAAATATATATTTTATATTTTGATAAATATGAGGTGCCTCTATTTTCTCTCTTCGTTTTTTTTGAAATAATAAAATTTCTCAGGAATCAGGAATTTGATAGAGATTCAGGAAATGAAAAAAATTGTGTGTTCGATAATTTTACTCTTATTTAATATTTAATTCTAATCTATTTTAAGAAACGTCTATATCTTTGTGATATTTAAATTTTTTAAATATATTTTTGTGATATTTAAATTTTTATTAAAATTTCATGTAATTTTTTTATTAACGATATATTTTTAGTGTCAAGATCTTATGTAAGTTTCATAGAAAATTGTTCGATTTTTTAATTGGTAATATTTAAATAAAATTAGTACTATTCATTTATTTAATAAATAATTAATTTAAGTAGGTTAGTATTCCTTAAGACGTTTATAACAAATTATTTTTTGTTCTATACTTTTATTTTATATTTTTGCATATTTTAAATGTTTAAATATATCGCACTTTGTCCAAATTAATTTTATAATTAATAAATCAGTATCAAATATGTCAAATGCCAAAAAATTGTCCTCTTAATAACTTTGCAATCGTACGAATAGAAAGCATTAGAAAGTACATATAATAAAGAAATATATTTTAAGAAGCTGCATCTACAAATTTTCTCACTTTGAATTTTAAGCGAAAATATCTGAAAGATCAGGGAATTTAAGGAAATAATCTGGTTTATAGAAGGTTAAAAAATACACAATTTTTAGGATTTTTTCTCAGCTAAAATAAAAGCAATTAATACCAAATTAGACACCTTTTATTATACACATTTAAATTTTATGTAAAATAATTTTTTTATTAAAAAATATTGAAGTTTGTACAACCTAGCGATCGTAATTTTTGTCTGAAATAAAAAAACCAATTTATCTCTTCAATGTTATATTATTACGTTCTATTTAAACTAAAAAAAACATTAAAAAATTAAAAGAAAAGTTAAATTAAATTATTTTTTTTGTAAAGAAAAGTTTTTATTAAATGTATAATAAAATGTGTCTAAAATTTGGAATTGATTGGTTTTATTTTAGCTAAAAAAAAAAAAAAATTCTAAAAATTATGTATTTTTCAGCCTCGTAAACCAGGTTCCCCCTTAAAAAAGAGAAAAAATTAAACTTAATAAAGTTTAATAAATTTAGAGATACTATTAAACACATCTAAAATCGACAAGCTTAAACTGATTTTTCAATCGAACAAACCTACATAAGTCTTCTTATTCCTTTTACGTTATCGATATTGTAAAATAATAGATGAGAATTGAGAAAGAGGGGCTGCGCGCATAGAAGTTGAGATATATAAATAATTCACAAGACTTGGACAAAATTGATTTGTAAATGATGTAAAGGAGCGTAACACAGCGAGGAAATTGCTTTCGTAGAGAAATCCATAATGGTTTCTCTACGGGAGAGGTATATAAGTCTAGTAATACTGAAAATAGTAGTAGAGGTCTGTCTATTCGCGTAGTTCGCAGGAAATGTAAATACACGGGCTAGTAAACAGCCAGTAGTATCTATAAATATCTCTCGCATCCATATTCCATCTTGCAGTTAACGACTTTCTAGTTCCTCCCTGAAACGGTTCGCAAACACTACGAATAAGATGGATAAAACTTGAACGAAACTGCGAGGAGAGACAGGAAAGGGAGAAAGGAAAGATCTATATTGTGTTTTTGTATCTTTCAATTAAGCAAATTCTCTCTTTATCGACCTCGATTTCATCAATTTGCCAAGTTTCTTCACTGTTGCCATTTTGGAATATTGTTTTTTCAATTTGTGTGCGTAAAATATATTCATTATCCTTTCCCGTGTAAATCAATTCCACTCGAGAGACGCGTCAAGAAATCTACCTTTAAAATTATAGGGTGTCTCTAGCCGTCCTTGAAATCCTTCAAATCCTTGAAATGTTCTGGAATTTGGTTTCTCATTTTGAAAAATTCTGGAAATGTATTTGAATTTTTTGTAGATCTTTTTGATTTTTTTTTCTGTTGCTTCTGAATATTTAGCCAAAAGAGTCAACCATTCGAGTAAAAAATACTTAATTTTACTTCATAAATAATACAATATATTTTTTATTTACGGAATCCAAAAATGTGTTGCGCATAAGTTGTTTATTTTATATATGTACTACCTACGGAGATAATTTTTTCTTAGAATTTATCATGAAAATCATAGTAATTGTGGAATGGGATTTTATAAGATATTTCTGATTAAATATTTACCACAATAAAAAAATATCAATATTTTTTATTGCAGTAAATCTTAATCAGAGAAATTCTGATCAAATTCTTCCAGTACCATATTGCTCTATACAATTACCATGATTTTCAGAGTAAATTATAAGAAAAAATTTTCTCTGTGTAGATTTGAAGAGTTCAAATAAAATATAATATAAAAAAATATATCGAAAATTTGTAATGCATATATTAATTTTCATTAACGTGCAATTTATATCGACTTGATAAAAAAATTTTTTTTTCGATTTTTTGTACATCTTTATCATAACTTTGGAAAATCGTGCAAATTTACTTGATTCTTAAAATGTCCTGGAAATGTTCTTTAATTTTATTTTCAAATTTTACTGGACACCTTGAATTAAGATCGCGAATTTAGGAACATTTAATATAATCGTCGTAAAGTCGAGTTAGATTGGTTAGACTCGATGAATTGGATTCTGAATTAATTCCGCTCGTCTCTGCTGACTCGCACTTTGAGAATTACTCGGTTAATCCTTTCCTGGTTGAAAAATTTGTGCTAAATTTAATTTAACATAATACCGATATGTTAAATAGAGACACAAATATTTTAACACAAAATAAATGCAAAACTTCAAGTAATTTAAAATAAATTTTGTGTAAAGTTAATGAAAAATTAACTAAAAATATGTTAATTTTAGATTTTATCATCTCTACTTATATTATAAAATAGAAAATCAACATTTTATTCTGTAAATTTTAACAGATAAATCATGTCACTAATAAAACAGAACATATTTATTGTGTAAAATTGAAAATCGATGCTGCTGTAGTTCTGTTTTACCGACTTTAAGTTAGATTAGGTCCATTTTTTATTGAATATATAGATTAAAAAATCCACACAACAGCAATATATTAAATTAACACATGAATGTGTTAAATATTTGACATAAAAATTTTTACAGGGATCGTTTTCAGTTGTTTTAATAATTTAACATTTAAGGGGATGCTGTCGTAGTTCTGTTTTACCGACTTTGTTAGATTAGGTCCATTTTTTATTGAATATACAGATTGAAAAATCCACACAACAGCAATATATTAAATTAACACATAAATGTGTTAAATATTTGACACAAAAATTTTCACGGGGACCGTTTTTAACAGGAAAACACCAATTTTTCTATTGTATATCCTTTAATTCCTTTTACTATATCCACTGCGCTTTCGTTCGACGTATCGCTCGCAAGAAGCGTATATAATGAAACATAACGAGCAACACAAATACGATAAGACGGTAGGAGGATGGGGTGAAAAGGGCAGGTTCTCGATTTTGCGGATTGCACGTACATACGTTGCGTGCTTATCAACGAGATTCATTAATCTACGTTTCCACGATGAACCATCATAGATCACGCGCTCGTCAGAGAAAGAGAGAGAGAGAGAGAGGATTTCTTGCTTCTATTCTGCATCTTCTAATAATCCTGGCTTCCGGTAGGCATCACCGAGAACCCATTACGTAGAGTGCTTTATTTGCGCGTGCAGTGTTAAACGGACAGAAATTGCAGAATTGATTTCACGTTAGCGATGATTCCGGTCGCGCGTATATTATAGAGATCAAAGATATGTCATATATTAATTAAAGCAGACGCGCGTTGTATTTTTTGACGTTTCAATAATATTATTTATTAATTATATATGTATTAATTATACAGGATGATTTTCGAAATAAGTGAATTTCGGATGATTCTTTGTTTCAAAAATTAAGGGCGGTCTTTTAACATACATATATTCCTATATCCTTTTCTGGGGAGTTAGCTCTTCAAAGGGAAGGGAAAATTAAGTTTTTATTTTTTTCTCAAATTTGAGACGAGTTAAACAATTTGGTGGACAAGTATTAATATTTGTTAAAATCCTTTCGTTTTGTTATATGGAACTAGCTACCTTTTCAATTTCTTATTCAATTTTTTATTAGCATTTTTTAACAAGTTGGAAATGTGATTATCAAAAAAGATGCGTTAGAAAGCTTGATTTCTTTAGACACTATTTTATTTCTTTTATTTTTTTGTAAAATCAATAATTTGCAAGAAAAAAATTATTATCTACAGCACGGTGCTAAAAATAGCATAAGTTTTAAGTCACGAGAAGTTAAATTTTAGAATAAAAAAAAGAAGCAAAAAAAAATTATAATGTTGGAAAAATGGAGCAAAAACAAAATTTTAGAAAAATATAAAAACCTAATTTTCACGTTCATTTTTAGGGAAAAGTGTAATTTCTCAGAGAGCTTAATAGGAATATATGTTTATGAAAGACTCCCTCCCCCTCCCTAATTTTCGACAAAAAAATCATCTAAAAATTTTCGTATTTATTTAGAATCATGTATATTAAATAACGAATTTATTAATTATATATTAAATAGTTATTCTTATATAATTCACCATTCAACAATTTTATACATTATTTATATATATATAGCATTATATTATAATTAATATATGTATAATATTATAATATAACATATAATAATATTTGAAAAGTATAAATACAGAAAGGTTGTATACCCCTAAAAAAGATGACTCAAATAAAAAAATAAATGAAAATAAATGGAATGTTTGGTCGAGGAATAAAAAAAAGAGAAAATTCTCTCTTCTTAAGAGGGATTAAATAATAAATTCGATGGATTAAGATTACGTAAATGGTAAATTCTGAGCGGGGCGCGCGCGATGCTTTTTTCAGGCGCGCTTTTTACCTCTGTAAAATACGCCCGGTCGGTTGCGGACTTTAATAACTGACGCAATTCGGACGATTTACATCTATATTGTTGTCGAATATATCGTAGATTAACGGACATGTCAATATCCGCGCGTTATATACGCGGGCGACTATGAATGACGGCCGAACGCGCGTCCATCAATATCGATTATATGACTTTTTATCTACGCGACGTGATTTGCATGCGCATTACGTCGCGTACGCACAATGTATGTGTATATATACAATCTATATATATATATATATATATATATATATATATATATATACACACACATATATATATATATATATATAGGGTGTACCTAAAAAAAGGTACACGAAGCACACCATCAGGTGCGGGACAACAAACCTAATCGAAAAATCCTGAGCCATTTTTTAATTTGAGCTTTCTTTTTGACGTTATAAATTGTTAAAATTGACCAATTAACGCGTGGCTGCAACGGAAAACAGCGTAGGCGCCGCCTTAGTAGGCGTGGCTACGCGCTAATTGGTCAATCTTTAACAATTTGTAGCGTCAAAAATAAAGCTCAGATTAAAAAATGGTTCAAGACTTTTCGATTTAGTTTCTTGTCCTGCACCTGATGGTGTGCTTCGTGTACTTTTTTTAATTACACCCTGTATATATATGTATATGTATGTAACACGCTTTGCTGCATTACTACTACCACTACAGTATATGCGCGATAAAACGAAGCTGCGAGTGCTGCACCTGTGCACTTGATTGGTAAGTGATAAGCATCGGCCAGGCACGGGATACGTAGCAATCAGTGCCGATACTTATGTCGATATATCGGTCCATTAATGCGGGCATATCGTCGCTTCGTGTATCAGCTCGTTATCGGTATTCCGTCAAATAAATGCGCCCGCAAATGCGAGCGTGTTTATGCTAAAGTCGCGATCTTCGATGCGATAATCACGAATTCTAACATCTCTTCCATCAATCGGAGCGCATCGAATTAACTTCTTCGAGCTCTTAATCACCCATTTACACAACATTTTTACATAATTTATTAATTTCATATAATATATATTATTTCTTATAGAGAATTCTTTAATATAATACGTATATACATAGTTTTAATACAATATATGTATTAATACAATATATGTATAGTCCTTTTATATTTGATTTTAATTTTGATTATCAATATAAAATATTTTTATATAATAAATTAAATAATAATAATTTAAATTATTATAATAAATTAAATATAATACATTTTAGATAAATTTTCTTTTTTTTCTCTTTTTTCCTTTTTTCGGAAATTATAGGTATTATAAGATATAGATAATAATTATAAAAAATTCCAGATTGTAAAAGATTCCTGGGAAAAAGATCTTTACATAATTCATCAGACATTTAATTAAATTACTGTAATATATAATATATTAATTTTTTTACGGATATTTTTCCGATATAAATTCTTTTATATTTTATAATATATGTACGAGAAGGATGGACGCGCTTTGATACTTTTGCCTTTAAATGCATTCAAGAATCCAAAAAGATTAAAGGGATATTCGAGGGTGGTGTATCCATTATACAGCCTAAAAAGAAAAAAGAAAAAATCCGTGCGTCAACGTAAAAAGGAAAAATTGCGAATTACCGGGGACACAAAAGCGCGCGCTCGACGTCAAACGCGCGAATATTGAACATTTATATGCTAATAATCCGCGATATCTCGTTACGCCGGTATTGTTGCATTATCATCCGGTGAGTTATCACCCTCCGAGCGGTTGGCCATGAAATTTAAGCGACGTCGTCCTCGAGACGATTTCCGTTTCAGTTCGCGAATTCGGTGTATCGCGCTTGATTCGATATTATTCCCTCGACGATGGAGAGGGAAGAAATGACAGGCACATAAAAACGTACATATATATATTGCGAGGAAAGGAAACCTACGCGTTTCCTTCTTCAACATCGGTTGCTACGAGAATTCGCCTTCACCCGACTCTGTAATAAAATTAATGGAGCGTAGCGAGAGAAGCATATTTTTTCTCCCTCCTTCATTCTTTGCGCGGTTAACAAATTTTTTGCAACGTAAAAATTAAAAAAATCTGAATCTTTGCATATTTACAGAGTAGTAGGTCCTAATTACGAAACGATTTTTTGTTGATGCTAAAAAACGAGGGGGTGAAAAGAACCCCTTTAAAAATCATTTTTAATATTTTTACTTATTATATTTTTATTTATTTCTTATTTATATATATTTTTTATTTATTATATTTATTATGTTATTTATTTTATTTATTTTAATTATTTTTAAATATTATTTAAAAAAGAAAAAGATTGTTTAAACAAAAAAGTTTTATGATTTCAAATATTCTTTAGCGGATTTTTGAAAAATAAAAAGTGGTGGGTTTGAAAAATTTTACCATTTTTAAAAAAATCCAAAACTTTTGTTCAAACAATTTTCAATAATTTTGGAATGTAAAATCTGATTTTTAAGAGATTGTTTGTACCCCTAAAACACCGTTTTTTAGCCAACAGAAAATTGTTTTGTTAATCGGACCTTTTACTCTCTCCACATGATTATCCAAAGTTTCAGTTTTTTTTTTAAATTTTTGCTAAATGTCCCTTGTAAATAATTCGATTTCTTTGCGTGTATAAAAGCTAATAGGCGAATAAAAGCAAGTTTGTCGGAGACTTTGATGTCGATTATATAATTGACTCCGATTCGATAGACCCCGGATTGGCCATTAGCGGCGTTATTTCGTAAAGGGATTTATTGTACTCGCGTTGGTCTTTATTATGATTTTTCGCGATATTTTAGCGATATTTTACCGTGTATATTTCGCGCGTGTATCCCTTCGAGGCACGTCACGTGTCGGTTTCGCGCGCGCGCGCGACTCTCTCTCTCTCTTTAGCGAAGTAGCAAAGCATGTTGGCGTTCAACAATCGCCGGCGCAATTACCCGGCAATTACGTTGCTTTCCAGCGATATCGAGATGCACATTTTGCACGGCGATTGATTGCTAACGGGCTGGGGAGTTGAAGCCAAATGAAGGACAAATTGGAGCCAAAGGTAGCCAAAGAGACGCTGACACCTCCGAACTTTTATGGATCAAAGGCTTTTTTTAAAGGGAAATAATGAAAAGTCAAATTTTTAAGATCTCTCTGTGATAAATAATAATTGTAGTTTTAAAGAGTAGAAATGAAGAAAATTATTTGAGCATTGAAATTGAGAAATAAATACATTTTAAAGTTAATGAAATGAGTATAAATTATACATTTATAATATTAATTGAATGAGATGCCTGGATGAAATCGAATTTTTAAGATTCCTCTGATAAATAATAATAATTATGCGCGAGAGTTTTCTCGTTTTTAGATAGCAGAAATTAAGAAAATTTGAGCTTTGAAATTGAGAAATAATAAATTCAAAAATTAATTGAATGAGATGCCTGGATAAAAACAAATTTTTAAGATCCCTCTTATAAATAATAATTGTATTTTTAGAGGGTAGAAATTAAGAAAATTATTTGAGCATTTAAATTGAGAAATAATAAATAAATTAAAAAATTAATTGAATGAGATGCTTGGATGAAAACAAATTTTTAAGATCCCTCTGATAAATAATAATTGTGCGTGAAAATTCTCTCCTTTTTAGGTGATAGAAATTAAGAAAATTATTCGAGCATTGAAATTGAGAAATTATAAATAAATTCAGAGATTAATTGAGTGAGGTGCTTGGATAAAAACAAAATTTTAAGATCCTTCTGATAAATAATAATTGTGCATTCTCTCGTTGTTAGATGGCAGAAATTAAGAAAATTATTTGAGCATTGAAACTGAGAAATAATAGACAAGCTTAAAATTAGTGGAACAGAATGAAAGGTGAAATAAAATCAAGATTATATACGATTAAGAAATTAAGAAATCAGGAAATTATTGAAGCTGAGAAATAATAGAAAAACAAAATTTTGAATATTCCTCTGATAAATAAATAATTGCGCGCGAGAATTGTCTCGGTATTTTCATGATTGAAATGAAAAGAAATTGTGAAAAATACGGGATTACACACAAGTAACACTGGATGGTATCAGTGATTTATTCGCGAGGCGAAGATGAAGGGCGACAGGCTTTTTTCTTTTTTATCTTTTGATGTTCGTTACCGATGTTACGCTACGTGATGGCGATTTCAAATGACGACGACGACAACGTCCAGTTTCATCGTAAGCTGCTTTGCGGTCTCGTCTTAACAGGAAAATCAGGTTTCGGAGTCGCACACGCGTGTTGCGCAATGTCGACGGGAGCTTCTCTCTCGTGATAATAAATTGCGCCCGCGAGCTGCCGAGTTACGTAAATTCAGTAATTGTCGATCGAACGTATGCCGCGAATGTAGCTGTGTCGGATGTCAAATTTTATGGTATATATACATATATGTAGGTCGTTGATGAGCTCGGCGTTATTCTTTGTACAGAATGCACGGAAGCTATTTTGTTTTAAATATATGTATTAATATAACAATATAATATATTGTAATATATAATATAATATATAGAATGTATAATATAAAGTAAAATATAATATATAATATATAATATATAATATATAAATATATAAAATATAATATATTGTAATATATAATATATAGTATAAAATATAATATAATATATAATATATATATATGTATATATTTTATATATATATATGTATTACATACAATAAAATAAAATAATAAGATTAGAGAATTAAAGTTATAATTATATATTTATATATATTATTATTATACGTGTACAAACTTCGAAATTTTAGCTTCTAATATTCTGAATCGCGATATCGTTATTAATGTTGTATTAATAATTTCTGTTTCAGGTAAGAATCACTATCTCTAATCATGGTGATGGCATATGATTGATTTCTGAATACTGAGTGAGTACGTTATGCATATCATATATACGTCATTGATATTTTATCGTAATACATAATAATATTAAATAATAAGACCTCAAGCATAATCTGACATTTTGAAGATTAAATGTTATGAAAAGATCATGATAGAAAATTGATACTTAATTCGAGAAGCAAAAGTAATACCAAAAAGTTGAGCAAACATTTGATTGAGACATTATAATTATTATAAATGTGATTGAAAAATATACGTCATTAATATATGTATAATATATAATGTATAAAATATAATGTAATACAATATATAAAATATATAATATAATACAATAAAATATAATTTATAAAAATATTAAATATATATAGATATTTCATATTTTATATTTTATAGTTTATAGTTTATAGTTTATTATATTATATATTGTATATATTTTATATTTTATTTATTTTATATGTATTTTATGTATTAATATTAATACATTTACATTTTGAGGAAAACGGTTCCGGTATATTGCACAAAAAATAAAACTATTTGTTAATATAATTTGTCTAAAAAAATGTTCATTAAATTCATATATTCAAGTTAATAAGAATAATGAACGTAAATAGTAATTATCGATAATTGACGCATTTTTTAAACATGTTTCATATAGAAAATATCAAATTATGAAATAGTATTACCCGTCTAAGATATTCTGAAATTTTCTATGCACAATCTGGTTGCATGGGCGATCGATGACAGAGCGATGCATTAAAGTATTAAGGAACTCTTCGGCATCTTCGCACCCGGCGACGCTGGTATTCCGCGAGAAATGATTATTATCTTTAAGACATTTTAAGACCTGCATGTCCACGCGACTGGCAAAGTGCACGGTTGTAATATGAGCAACAAATAACGTAGATATAGCGTTGGCCCGGCATCGCAAAAATAGCCGTCGACCGGTAATGCAAATAAAAAATGAAGTACCGCTCGAACGTTTCAACATTTTTATCGCGAACCAAAAGTCTTGGAGAGATAAAGAGATGAGGAGAGCCGTACATCATAATAAATGGATAAACCTATAAATGTACAGAGACGTCATTTTGACAAAATCCAAAAAATTAATTAAATCGAAATATATTATAAATTATAAATATTATAAATATTATAAATTAAATTATAAATATTATAAATATTATAAATGCAATTAAATCAAATTATTACAATATTTGTATGAAATAAAATATTTACAGATCTATTATACAGAATAATCGTGAAATATAAACAAATTCGATTTTTTGAAGAACAAAAAATTAGGATTGTATACATGTTTGATTTCTTGCGAAGAAACTGGTTTCGCTTTCGCGCGAATAAAGTGGATGCACCGGTATATATAGATGAAAGTGCATTTGGGGCCGCATACGGTCTGCTCTAAAACTGTATCGACGTTTTACGATCGATCCGCTTGGAAGCAAAGTGCAGTTGAAGTAAAATCTAAGCGTGTATCCTCCCTCTTTGCAAATTTCGCTGATTAATGCATTTGCGCGCGCGCAAATGCGGGCTCATTGACCGGTCATTCGATATTTATTGCGTAACAGTGTATAAAATTCGAATGTCGCCATTTGTTTTAATTAACGCGCGCATTACGCCGCATCTCGCAATCTGCATTCCGTCCTTTATGCAATGCTGTTAAAAATAAATTATTTTATTTAACAGCATATTGCCAGATAGTGGTTTATGCGGACAAAATTCTTCTTAGGAAAGGAACCTTTGAGTTTAAAGTCGATTTTGGATCGATAAATATTTCAAAAAGTTACATGTTCTCAGTATCTCTCAGAAATAAAGGAATTTTATTCAAAATGTAAATTAAATAAATTTCATTAAATAATTTTGTCAAATAATAGTTACATCAAAAATTTTAGTAATTTAAAATTTTATTTTCCCGTATCTCTTTTAAAAATAGAGGAATTTTATTTAAAATATAAATTAAGTAAATTTTATTTAATAATTTTGTGTGTGCCATATAGTTACATCAAAATTTTTTCTCAAGAAATATAGAAACTAAAACTTTTAGCTTCTAATATCTCTCTTAAAAAATAAATTTTAAAATATAAATTAAATAAAATTTAGTAATTTTGCTAAATAATTACGTTGAAAATTCTTTTTTAAAAAATAAGCTTTAAAGTATATTAAAAATTAATAAAATTAATTAAAAACTTGAAAGAAAATTAAGAAATGAGAGAAAAGAAAAATCTTGCTCCTGCATTAGATATATTTTACTTAAAAGTTTTAGAATTTGTCAACGATAAAAACCCTTTTAAAGAATCGAAATTCGAACTTTCGATGAAAAAAAAAAAAAAAAAAAAAAAAAAAACGCTCTTTCAGTTTTTTTTCGAGTTCCCGATATACTTTTTTGTTCACGGACTTCCGCGACGCGAGGGTTAAAGTTTGCGAGGGGTGATTCTCACCTGTTGCTGATAATTTTGTTACGCCGAAGAATGACAATGTCGAAAAAGTGGCATTTATGCATGCAAGTTTATTCTCGCGTGTATACACAGCGGCGGTCTTATATATATATCCTCGTTTATCCACCATGGATCGTGCAAAAGCGCGTGTTTTCAGCGCGAACGCCTCTCCATAAGGATATGCACAAAGAATTAAGCCACGCTCCGCCGCGTTCTGAATTAGGTTCTCGACTGCATATGCAAACGCACGAATATGTAGCCGTGCACAGACACACTTCCGTAATATATAAAACATACGCCCGTGTGTGTTCCGCATTTCGCAGGGCGCGTTTCTATCGTAATTCCGAACGACATTCCCGGCGTTTTTTTCTCCCCAACATGTTGCCACATATATGTGGAAAGTGGATGTCATAAATAAGGGAAACGGAAATGGCCGAACGGATTCACCGAGCTTTTTTTTTTCATACTCCCTTTCAATGATGTATCAAACGCGGAAACTTTAAGGGGATGCTATGACTGTCTGCTTTATCACTATATGTCTACAAATTTTATTTTCATTTAACTCTTCGTTGGCTATATAGAATGAAAAATCCTTTACTGGAATAAAATCATTCATAATAACAAATTTGGGTTATCATATGTGTATGTGAAAAAAATCAGAAAAGAAACCAGAAAAACAATCCGTAATAAATAGATTTATTTGTTATTTATAGCTGAATCTAACCGATGAAACTTAGGTTAACTTAGGATCGCCTTAAGGGAATGCTGACTAGGTCTGTTTTATTGACAAATATTATTTTTATTAAATTTTTTATTGGTTTTATAGAATGCAAAATCCTTTATTAGAATTAAAGTATTCATAATAACAAATTTGGGCTATTATATGTGTATTTAAAAAGAAACGAAGAAAGTTAAATAATTAGTTTTTTCATTGTTTTAGGTTAGGTTGATCTAATGCAACAAATTGACAAAAACTACAATTATTTAGCTTTCCTGTTTTTTTTTAGATACACATATAGTAGCCTAGATCTGTTATTACGAATACTTTAATTCTAGTAAAGGATTTTTCATTTCGTATAGCCAATAAATAGTTAAATAAAAATATTTATCGATCAAACAGACACAATCAGCATCCCTTTAAGGGGATCCTAAGCTAATCTAAGTTTCAGTTCTGTTTCATCAATTTCCAACTCTCTCTTTTATTTATACAGCCTTTCTCCTTTTGGAGGGATATTAAGGGAATTCTAAACGCAGTTGAGTTTCAGTCCTGTTTTATCGACAAAATGTGAGATTAGATTCAGCTATGAATCTCTATTGGTTATACGATTGTTTTTTTACCTGAAATTAAAGCGCTTCGCTCTTTGTTAATATTAATAATACTTTAATTTGTACAGGAGAATGATTTATTAAATTAATTTCAGGTAAAAAACAATCCGTATAGCCAACAAATCGATTTATCTAATCTAACCTCACATTTTGTCGATAAAACAGGACTGAAACTCAAGGACGTTTAGGGAATCACCTTAATCTTAGAATTAAAATTCAAATAATTTAATCAAGAGATGAATAAAAAATTATTTACGGACGAAGAAGATAAATTAGCAAGTTTAATATATAATACTTTAATTTGTACAGGAGAATGATTTATTAAATTAATTTCAGGTAAAAAACAATCCGTATAGCCAACAAATCGATTTACCTAATCTAACCTCACATTTTGTCGATAAAACAGGACTGAAACTCAAGGACGTTTAGGGAATCACCTTAATCTCAGAATTAAAATTCAAATAATTTAATCAAGAGATGAATAAAAAATTATTTACGGACGAAGAAGATAAATTAGCAAGTTTAATATATAATTATATTTAGTTGTTAATTTATCATGAACCGTAGAGCGGGACAAACCTTTTTTCTCTCTTTTTTCCGTTTTTATTTCAGCACAACGTAACTTACCGCGCAAATACACTTATTGCTACATTCTCCGATACTGCGTGCTTTATATTTCCTCGCGGTGAGAATATCCAGGTTCTGGATTGTAAAATAAATACCTACTAAACTGCATCCCTTATTTCTCTCTCTCTTTTCACCGCTTATTCTTTCAAACGGGCACACGAGACCTGCAGACGGCGGCATAAATATGTATATATACGCGGTTATGATGAGAAAGAGGAGAGGCATAACTGGAGAGTGGCACAGTTATCGTATATGGGCACAGATCTCGCTCATAATAATAACTCATAATAAGCGTGTAGAGCTATCGCACGTTCCACATATGGCATGTGTGTGTGTGTGTCTGTGTGTGTTCGGTAGCCAACCCAGGAGAGGTCGGTATATGGACATTTTTTCTCTCTCTCTTTGTTAAAAATTAAAATGAATTTTTTCCCCCTCCTGCTTGACGGAAAAATCCGACCAAATGTAATTTTCAATGGAGGGAAATTAATACCGGAATAGCGAATAAAAAATTCTCCTCTCTTTTTCTCTCCGTTTGAAACCGTAAATTTGAATTCACATTCGAATACGAATGTTTCCTTTCGGAAACGTTATATAACCTTTATTCAAATATTTAATATTTTTTAATAGAGCTGAATGCTTTATGCTTTTGATATTTCAGAGATTTAATAAATTGAATATTTCGGTATTTTCGTATATTATTGCTACTTATGCTTATATCTACTCGTCTACTCGAAAGATTTTATTAAACTTGACGTAGTATTATATTTGAAAAATTTGCTTACCTTTTTGCATTTTCGAAGGATTTTTCTCGTGAAAGAATTTTTTTATTGCTCGAGAATCAAGAGATTTTTATTAAAGATATGTCGATTTTCAAGATAAATGTAAATGCAAAAAATTTTAGATGATTCTTTGTTGAAAATTAAAGGGAGATTTTTCATATAAATTTTTATATTCCTGCCTGAGTAATTACACTCTTCAAAGAGAGGTAAAAATTAGATGTTTATTTTTTCCTCAAATTTTTGTTCCATTTTTCCAACACTTATAATTTGGTTTTTTAAATTCTAAAATTCATCCTCTTCAAACTTGAAATATATTCTACAGCATCGTGCTGTGCATGATTTTAATTTTTTTCTTGCAAACTATAGACTTCACGAAAAAATTAAAAGAAATAAAGTTTCTAAAGGAATCGAATCTTTTAACGCATATTTTTTGACGATAACATTCTGGCGCGTTACAAATTCTAATAAAAAATTGAATAGGAGTTGCTAGTTTCATTCTCATATAATATTACGAGAGGATGAAAAAATATGAAAGCACATTTTTTTTATTAGTAGAAAATATCTAAATTTGTTCAACTTGTCTGAAATTTGAAGAAACAAATTTTTTATTTGCTCTCTTCTTTAGAGTCACCCTGTATATTCACTGTGTCCAATCGTCAAATACTTTGTACAGCATAAACGGTTACACGGACCAGGTTTTCCATGTCTCTCTCGTGTCAAGCCCGATGACGATGACGAATGACTGTGATTGTAATTCTCATCGGCTTGCAATTACTTAACGCGAGATGAAGCGGTCAACGTAAGTGTGCGTAGCCCGACTTTGGCTGGTACTTAGCTAAATTAACGATGTGGCCGCGGTCACGTACGTGTCTGCCTTCTGCATAAGCAATGGACGGCGCACTTCGTCGTCGTCATCCTCGTTGTCCCCGTAATTTATATGTAGAAAATGTAAGCGTGTTAACTAGCGAATATTGGTCGCCGGTGGTCGATCGATAAAGCGAGGCAAAGCTGAATATTCGACGTTTACCTTCTCCCAAGACTCTGTGTTTCACGAAAATATCGTCGCGTCACACATTGAAAATTTGGCGATATTTCAACGATTATAAAAGCAATAAAACTTATAGCAGCGATATATATGTATACATATAATTCAAATTAAAAATTCGATTTTTATATATGGGTTTTTATTATTTATTTTTATCTATTTTAATATTATTTTTTATTTATTTCGAAAAAAGATTTCTTATAATTCTTGCACTTAAATATGACTTAAATTAATTAACAAAATTTTTTTGTCATATGTATATATATATATATATATATGTATATATATATATATATATATATATATATATATATATATATATATATATAATTACATTAACTCAAATCAACTCAAGAATTATAATAAATCTTTTTCTCTATTTTTTTTCAAAATAAATAAAGAAAGAAATAAAAAATAATAATATTAAAATAGATAAAAAAATAATAATAAAGAAATAATAAATAGGAAAATTAAAAATGAATAGAAAAAGAAAAACTGATAAATTCAGGTATGAAGTATTGCATTATTTTATTTTACTTTGCACTCTCCCGCGTCTTCTTTCTTCTTGTTTTATTTGTTTTCTGCTAGTCATTGTTCAGCATAAAAGATTGTAAAGCATAGTTAGAACTTAAGACGAGCTTCTAAATAAGAAAGCTTGCGGATGTAAGCCGCTCTCTTCAAGATATTGTGTGTAATTCACCCTTTCAAAGTTCATCCAAAAACGAGGCGGGCTTATTTACTTTGACATCTGGAAAACACGGTTTCATGGTGACATTTCATGAAGACTGTGTAAGAGTAAAGTAAGATGAGCTAAAACGTCAATGCTTTGGAAGCCAAACAAATACGCTTCTTCTTCCTGACAAAATTATGAACGGCTTAAGGCGAACTTTAGAAACGTCAAACCTACGTAAATTATACTCTCAAAAGGGTCTTGTTTGATGAATCGTTTACTTGACGAAGACTTATATAACGGAAAATTTGGTTTAATCAATAGGTTTTATTATCCATAAATAAATTGTTATAAATGTTGCGCAAATTCTTCGTTCTCGTTTGCTTCTGAATAAATAATAATTTGCAACGCTCGGCTTTTAATTAGCTCGCTACTATTTGTTTGTGGATATTTTATATATCAGTTTAATTTTTTTATTTTGAAAAATAAATTATATTTTTGAAGTAATATAAAATAAAATTGACTATCCATATCTTTTTGGAAAATTATTTTAGACTTTATTTTATTTGAAATGCACATACATACATATTTATATATACATAATACATATTATAATATATATTTATATAAATATATTAAATATTTTATTTAATATATTTATTTATATAAATATATTAAATATTTTATTTAATATATTTTTATATATGATGACATATAAAATAAAAAATATATAATATATGTATATATTCTGAATCGATTGAACATTTGGAAAAATTATATTGTATATATTTTATATAAAACATAAAAGGGGTAATATTCTATGTATTTTGGAAGCGATTATTAGGCTTGCATGATTTTGAAAATGACGGCAGTCAATTGGGGTCAGTTATCCTCGTTTTATGCAAAGCGGTCGGCGCCGGCCGTTATGTTGATAGGGTGTTGCTGGATGCAGAATGCGTGCGTGTCATAAAATACTGCGCGCGGCGCACAGGCGCATAATTGCTGAATATTTAACCCCGCTTATGCGCCATACGCGCGATTTTTCCGCGAGCCCCTAAATAATCGCGCGATATCGCGCGTTACGTTCCCGGAATGCTCCCGCCGCGCCGGCGAAAAAACCCGTGTAATGTCGGCTCGTAACTTCTACCCCGCGTTGAATAATTCGACCCGTCGAAATTATTGGAAAGTCATTCGCGCGGCGCCGGCGCGCGCGCGCAAGAAAACAAATTTCTCGCGCGTACCGAGAAATGCAAAATTCCCGTCCACAAGGATGTGAATTATTTCGTCTCGTTAATCGTACTTTAGACATCCCGATGAATTACGAGGTTTTTATGAGCTCTCTCCCCACGTTTAATAACGTTCTTTCGTGTCGCGTGCCTCCGCGAAATTTGGAAATTAATTTTAGAATATTTAACATTTTATACCGCGAAGAAATTCAATTGGTGGAAAGTTTAATAATGACTGAAATTTTTCCAGAAATATATACATATATGTATCTCGTTATTACATAATAATACTTTTATATAGCATTATATATTACATATATTATTTATATTATTATACATAATACATATATATATATATATATATATATATATTATATATATTATATATATATTATATACTTATTTTTATTATATATATTATATCTTTATATTATTATATATTATTTTTATTATTATAATATACATATATCATATATTATATTATTTGTATATATGTGTATAAAAATTATAAAATTAATAAATATTTACTTCGATACTCTGCTTTATAAATAATTTATTTGAAACATATAAATATATACATCTGTTTTGAAAAAGATTTTCTTATATCAAATAAATATTTTTTCACATTAAATCAATATTATTAGTTTCAAATAAATGATTTATAAGGCAGTATTGAAAAAAATATTTACTTGAATTCAATAAATTTTTTCTCAGTGTGCCATATACAATTATATATTAATATATGTATAATATTATATAATAATATATATATATATATATTATATTATGTATATATAATATTATATGATGTACAATTATTTAGTAAAATAAATAATAAAAGAAATAATGAATAATAATGAAATAATAATTGAATAATAAATAAATAAAAAACAATAAAAAATAAAAAATAAAATAATAAATAATAGAATGTTAACGAGAAACATACATATATCTTATGTCTATAAAATATAGACAATTTAACATCTTTTTCTTGATTTCACGTCATTGTTGATTAAAATGTCAGCTTTTATCGAAAACTCCGGATGTTCTCTCGTCCTTTTTTTTTTTTTTTAAACTCCTCTTTCCCACACTTTTACGACGCGATAATACCCCATGTATCGAAGAGTATATCGGACATTTTCCTCAGACAAGCCGTATCTTAAACGTCGAAATATAGTCGTGGCGCGCGCGCGAGTCGCTCGTAAATCGTCATTATCATCGAGCGAAGGGACGCGCGTCATTAATTTATAATTCTAAAGATAGAAAGAGCGAGATACTTATCCGCGCTCTCGGCCTCGACTTTTTGCTCTTTCTCACGCGTGGCACAAGTTTCCTTCTCGAAGAGAAAAAGAGAGAGAGATATATATATGTACTCCTCCGATCAGGGTGTGTCTGCTTTGCGACGGGATAATCCTTAAAACTTCCACGTCACGCGTAGGCATTCGCCGTTTTAACGACATACACCTGTCACACGCACTTTCGACTCACCTTCGACGTCATTAGTTGTCCTACAGATCATTTGTGGCGAAGCCTCGTTATTACGATTTTCTTGTATGCGTAATATGCAAATGACGGTCGAGTAAAAAGTGTACCTGGAAGGTAATTAAAGATGGTCGTAATTTAAATGTCCAACAAATATTTGAAAGGTAATTAAATAATGTCTTAGTCACTCGAATGCGTCTCCTTTTTTTCCGGGATCTGTCTTTTTAGATACTAAGTGCATATTTTACGAGTCATCATGATTTTTCGGATACGAGATATAACTCATTAAGTTGTATATAGGGTGATCTGCAACGAGCGTGAAACAACTTCGAGAGTTTGTTCGGGAGCTCATGTTAAGTAAAAAAATGTCTTTTTTATTATATTATTTTATTATTATTTATTTATTATTATTTTTATATTTTATATTTTATTATTTATTATTATTATATATATTATATTAGTTATAGAACTAGAGATTGAAGTTTTAGATTGCGTCAATAAATAATAGATTTATTATCTGGTTGCAATTTAAAAAAACGTAAAAACTATTTATTGTGCGAAAATAATAATATATATCTATAATAATAATTATAATTATATAATAAAAATTAATAATTAATTGAAATAAAAAGTGTTCCTATTTAAACTCGTTGTGGATCAACCTGCATAATTCAATGAAACGAATTTCGCTCTCGTATAACATCATTGAGGCATTCATCATTTTTTTTTAGATGCTTAAATCCTTGAAACCATCAAGTCGCTCTCTTTCCCTTCCACTCTCTCGATCTGCAATCGAGTAATATTCAGGCGAAGGTTTGATTCGCGCTCGAGGTTACGAATCGCTTTCGCAAAAGTGATCCGATTTGAGGATTGCCCTTTAACTCGAGCGCCATAATAAGAATGGAACGGTCGAATGTTTCATGGCGAAACACCTTTCGTGATATGTCACGTCGGGGAGGAAATCGAGGAACGGGATCGCATTTTGCGCTCTTGTGCATGTTCAGTCGATCCTATATAGGCTGTCCCATCCTTAGTGTACCATACGTTTATGGGAGACTAAGGTTATTTGGAGACGATTTTTTCTCAGCGAAAATGTCGAGGAAGATCATAATTTTTTTTAATCCGGGCTCGATTCCCGATTCAGCGACTTTCGGATCTATATTTTTTTCTTGCATTTATTTATTTCCGTAGGGTTAAAGGATTATTGAAATTAAATCTCAAAGATGAGATTATTTCATATTTTAAAATCTTGGCCGTGATCAAGTAAAATTTGGTGCCTTGTGCACAGATATTTAATTCTAACGAAAAAGTTTAGTTTCGTTGGGATAACGCACTGTCTTCCGCGATTGGCTCTTATTGCCTGTCATACACTTTAAATTTTTTTTAATGTTCCCAATTTTTGAAATCATGTATCTTTGTAATTAAGTCTTGGGTTAAGGGATGCTGACTAGGTCTGTTTTATCGACAAATATTATTTTCATATACTGACTTTATTGGTTATACAAAATGAAAAATTCTTTACTAGAATTAAAGTATTCAAAATAACAAATCTGGGCTATTACACATGTATAAAAAAAAAAAAAAAGTCAAATAATTACAGTTTTTCTATCGGTCTTTTACATTGGGTCAACCTAACCTAAACGACAAGAAAACTGTAATTATTTAACTTTCTTGGTTTCTCTTTAAATACACCCAGATAGTAGCCCAGATTTGTTATTATGAATACTTTAATTCTAGTAAAGGATTTTGCATTCTGTAAAACCAATAAAGAATTAAATGTAAATAGTCAGCATTTCCTTAAGGGAATCTTAAGCTAACCTAAGTTTCAGTCCTGTTTTGTCGACAAAATGTGAGGGTAGATTCAGCTTTAAATCTATTTATTGGCTATACGAATTGTTTTTTACCTGAAAGTAAGCGCTTTTCCTGTACAAATTAAAGTATTAACATTAATAAATGTGCTCTAATTTTAGGTAAAAAATCCGTATAGCCAACAAATAGATTTTTAGTTTACCTAACCTTACATTTTGTCGATAAAACAGGACTGAAACTTAGGTTAGCTTAGAATCCTCTTAAATAAAAATTCTATTAAAGTAAACTTAACATGAAATTAATAAAAGAATGTGATTTTGTTAATATTTTATTTCCATATAGCTTAGTTTGCGTAAAATCCTTTATTTTCAATCGTTTATAACTCGAAAATTATTGATGCCTGAACATTTTCGCTGAGGAAAAATCGTCCCTAAATCGCCTTAAGAATCTCCCATTATCACGTGGTACAGTCTGGGACACTCTGTAGTTTGATGTTGCCATTATTGCTCGACTCTCTGTCTCTCTCTCTCTCTCTCTCTCTCTCTCTCTCTCTCTTCAATCGCGTTCTCCTCTCTTTTTATTGTTCTATTCGTCAGCTGTCCGTTATTTGCAGCGAGTAAGATAGCTGCCATTATCAGCTGCGATATTATTAGCCGGCTCGGGACCCGGCCTCAGGGGCGATATTAATTACGATTGAATGCACTGACGGGGCGCTGATGCTCGAAAAACGTCTGTGTTTACGGAAACATCTGCATTGTCTATCTATCTGTCGACGTTGCTCGATCCGACGAGCATTAAGCGTGATTTAATTGCAATTTCAAGAGCTCGAGATGTGCTAATAATGCGTCGCAATAAGCTTTTTTCGGATGAAGAGAAACGTTTGATAAAATTTTTCACGAATTTCTCAAATACGATTCTTTTATTGTTAAAAATTTACACACTGAAATATATTATTACGTAAAGTTAAGTGTTCTTATATTACACCTGAAATTTATAATTGCCACGTCTACATTTTACTTTGATGCTGACTGATATTTTTAACTATAACTTAATGGGAAATTTAACTAAACTATAGCATAAAAATATTATTACAATTTTCATAATTAAAATCTCGAAGTGGTAACTAAATTTTAGGTATAATATAGGTCTAAAATTTAGCTATGATAACTAATACTTTTTCCATGTTTGCAATACCCGAATACACACGCTAACACGTGACGTAAGCTTCAGGATGTCTTGCACCAAATGCATCGTCGTTGCTGGTGTGTCATAATGTCAGTTATAGACTATAGAGTTTGTAAGTCAGTGATTTATGGCGGTTCTGGAGTCTGCGCAAAATTCCTTCACCTTCGAGAGGGCTGTTTTACGAGATTACTCGCTCGTAGCTTCATAGCATTCTATTAACATGTGTAACGGCGTCAAAGTCCGCGAAGAAGGGTCTCAAGTGCGTCCTTTGATGGTACTTTGCACCACCTTTGACGATCGCTAGAACGCAAGTGTTGACGTCCTGAAACTTGACGTCTCGGACGTGGATAAAGTGTATCGATTATCTCGTCATCTTTCGCTATAAGGGTATCGCGTTAAAAGAAAAAATAAAAAAGCCTAACCTGGACCACCTGGTTGATACAGGAGTCATCTTATTCGCGTCACTTTTTTATAGATTTCGTAAAATATGGAATTAAACTGAGTTTTTCTTTTTCTCTAAAATCTGATGACAGATACTGCTTTTTTTTTGTAAATTTGCACAATATGACAGTTAATGGCTCCTCAGTCTTTCCTGAGTTTGTTTATTCAATCTTGGATCACCTGGTTGATGCAAGAATTAGGTTGTTGACTTCGCTTTTTTCTAGATTTTGTAAAATATGGAAATAAATTGACTTTTTTCTCTAAAATATGATGACAGATATTTCTTATTAATTTTTTTGTAAATTTGCACAATATAACAGTTAATAATGCCTCGATCTTTCCCGATTTGTTTATTCAATCTTGGATCACCTGGTTGATGCAAGAATTAGGTTGTTGACTTCGCTTTTTTCTAGATTTTGTAAAATATGGAAATAAATTGACTTTTTTCTCTAAAATATGATGACAGATATTTCTTATTTATTTTTTTTGTAAATTTGCACAATATAACAGTTAATAATGCCTCGATCTTTCCCGAGTTTGCTTATCCAATTCTGAACCTGGTTCATGCAGGAATTATCTTGTTGGCGTCATTTTTTTTCTAGATTTCGTAAAATATGGAATTAAATTAATTTTTTTTCTCTAAACTATGATGACAGATGTTTATTTTTTTGATTTTTTTTTGTAAATTGCACAATATGCACAGTATTGCTTATCTGATCCTGAATCACATGGTTGATGGAAGAATTTAACAGGAGCTGTCTTGTTAACGTCACTTTTTTTAGATTTCGTAAAACATGCAACTAAACTGACTTTTTCCTTTAAAATATGACAGATACTGCTTATTTATTTATTTTTGTAAATATACACAATATGACAGTTAACGGCGTCTCGATTTTTCCCGAGTTTGCTTATCCAATCAAATTTATCGAATCCCAACGGGGTAACCGAGGGTTCAAGCTGGAGGATAAAAAGGAAAGAAAGGAAAAAAGAAAACATCATCCCGTGCGTAATGAAGAATTCACCCAGCTGCGACTCCGGGTCGTGCGAATTTTCGAGGGCGAGAGAGGAGAGAAACTTTTTCCAGGTCACGAAACCACTACGTCCTAGGGCGTTTACTCTTGAAAACGTGGGCGCATTATCGCCGTGCGATTTATCGCGAAAGTAGGTGCGGAAACATCGCGGAGGTGACGCCGTTTATATAGAGGAGAGACCCCCTGCCCTCTCTGCTACACATATATGGGGCTATAGAAAGAGAGAGAGAGGAAGGAAAAGCATGACTTTCTACTTCGTGATGCATCGGCGATATATATATATATATATATGTATGTGCGAAACGCAGGCACGCGCGAGAAAAATCGCCGCCCGTTCGAGCTATCGATCGAGCTATCGAGTGACAAACGAGTTGCGATCGAAACGCACTATTTCTCTCTCTTCTTTTTTCGCGCTGCGCGAACGAGTTTCTCTCCGCGAGAATATAAATATTAGTCGCAGCCGATAGAGAGATTAATTGCCGTCAATGGTGGAGTGATAAATTGCGCCGGGTGTCTCCCCTTTTTTTTGTTTCTTTTTTTCTGTTTTTTCCCTTATCTTATCCGTCCGAATTTATTACGCTCGACCGGTGGAATCAGAGTTTGCATTCTGCTCGGGCCTTTGAGCATAACGCGAAATAGGTGATATAATAATGTGGACGAGTGCAGAGATCAGAATCTGGCCTTTTTTTTAGATCAGATTGATAAGAACGAGTCGGGTAATGCATCGTTGAATTGTAGAAATGCGCGATATAATGACGCATGCGGACGTTAATTAAGCGAGTGCTAAAATGTTGGAAAAGTGATGATGGAAGATATTTTACTAGATTTCTCACTGGAGATAGAATTTTTGTTAATGAGATATGATTGAATGAAATAAAAGAAATAAAATAAAATAAAATAAGAGAAGCAATTATTATATTATATATATCTAGTTATTATCTTCTTTTATTTCATTATTTTATTACATATAATATATAAAATAAGTATATATGTATAATATTAGTATATATGTATACGACATGTAATATATTAGTATATTGTGTATCAAGTGCGGAAAGTTGACAATTGGTCACGAGTGAACAATTGTCAATCCGCACGTGATACACATACTATTTTGTATTACAAGTGCAGGCAAAGTGGCTTTGTGCGCGTTTTCTGTGCGCAAGGTGGCCGATCGCACGCCGCCATCTTGCGGCGGCACAGTGCGGGAATAGCCGTGTTCAAAATCATTGTCTACGGCTGAAGCCGTGGGCAATGGCTTTGAATGCGGCTTATTCACTCACCGCGTCGCCGCTAGATGGCGGCGTGGGAAATCGGCCGCTTTCCGCACAGAAAACACGCACACAAAGTGCCACTTTGTCTGCACGTGTAATACAAAATAAATAATGAAATGGAAAGAGAGTGGATCTAATAAGGCAACGTAAGTGAATATGAAAACGCTAATGATTCGGTAATTTCATGGAAATATAATATCTGTCTCTATAAAATGCACGTGACGAAATTAAAATTTGCCGAAGACTCGTTGAAATAATTAAAGCGACATTTTTTCAATTTACCAATTTTAACATAGAAATTCTTAATGCGAACGAGACCCCCCGCGAAGCTCTCGTAAATTTTGCAGGAGTTTTTGTCGCGTGGCAAAAGGTTCTTTTTATCTGTATGTGCGGGAAGAGAGAGAGAGAGAGAGAGAGCGGGATCTTCCGATATGATCAAGCTCTTAAATGCGTTCGTTCATTAAGAATGTCAGCAGCGGGTGTCCGCAACGCGCGCTTAAAAAGCTTTCGGAATTTAATTAGGCGACATGATTACGCGGATTATACGTTTCCGTCCACAAATGGAACTCCATTTAGATGTTATCTCTGAGGGAGGGAGGAGACGCAAAATCGAGTTGTCGCGCGGGATCGCTGAAATATCGAAAGATATCCCCCGATAAAGGGACGATATATCCAGATTAGAACTCCATTAAATAGCCTCCTTTCTTGGTGAAGAGCTTCCTAAAAGCTTTGTCTCATTTACTCTGTGTTATTGAGTACTTTAAGGACTCACGGTGTGTCCTCGGACTCCTTTATTTTTCAGAACAATGGAAGCTCGCGCGCAAAGTGTCTCCTTGCGAGATCTTCGCTTTATATACCGAGTTTTAAGCTTCATTTAAAAACCAATGTCGATGTATATTTAAGAGAGCAAGAGAGAGAGAGAGAGTCAGGTGGGGTGTGTAAAAATTCATGAAGCTTGCGAAACTGGAATTACAAAAGTACATATATATTTTTACAAACTCAGGTATGAAGAGAGATAGTGAATAGCCTGGCATAGATATTTAAAAATAATTGTGCTCTACACTAAATCTCTATGTGTATTTATTTTGTAACAAAATTATTTTTAATCATTTTATTGATTAAATTTCTCTATACCTTTATTTTGTAACAAAATTATTTTTAAATTTCTATATAATTATTTTGTAAGAATAAATAATATGTAATGCATTTATTTTGTATTAATATAAATATAATTTATTTAATTTGTAACAAAATTATTTTTAAATCCCTCTACACTTATTTCTGGATTTGTATCATATATCAGGTTTTTTATTTATTATTTTAATATATATTTTTTAAAATCAATCATGCAAATATATATATATATATATAAATTTCTGTATGTCTTTATGTACTTATTTTGTAACAGAATTATTTTTAATTATTTTATTAATTGTGATTTGTATTATATATCACAGGTTTTTTATTTATTATTTTAATATATACTTATTTTAAATCAATCAAATACATGCAACTATAGTCTTTATGTACTTGTGTTGTAACATAATTATTTTTAGTTAATTTATTAATTGTGATTAAATTCCTCTACACTTATTTCGTAATAAAATTATTTTTAAATTTCTATATAATTATTTCGTAACAATAAATAATACATAATGCATTTTTTATTTTGTATTAAAATAAATATAATTTATTTAATTTGTAACAAAATTATTTTTATAAATTCCTCTACACTTATTTCCATTTCTGGATTTGTATTATATATCACAGTTTTTTTATTTATTATTTTAATATACATATACTTTTTATCGTCAATAAAATACAAGCAAATAAATTCTACATTTATTAATCTATCGAGAGATTATTTTGTAATAAATAAAATCCTATGTACAAATAAGTTTTCTTTTTAATTGTGTAGATTTTGAACTCTCTTATTCCGCCCTTCTTTCTCAGGGTACGAAGAAACCGATTGGTTGCAATAGTTAAATTTTGCTACTTTGCGTTTCTCATTTTCTTCGGAGCCCGACTCGTTTTCGCGCGCGAGGTAATCTTTTTTTTTTTTTTTGCACTCGAGCTATAAATCGGCGTCGCGCCGCCGCTTGAGAAACCACCATCGCCATTAAAGCCCACCACAAGGTTGCATACAAAGTTGCCGCCGCCGGCGGTTGCATTTTCAGTGCAACTCGCCCGAAGAGAACCATTCGACGAAACAGCAGCCGGGATTTCTTTATTTTGCGTCTTCGCTTAAAATCGTCCCGTTAAAACGACGCCAAGTCGTTCGATGCCGGTTGTTCATTAATGCTAATGATCCGCCGTTCGTCTTCGCCGGGAGGGGCCGAGCTCGAGGAAGAGTTCGAAAAGAGTTGTAAAACTTGCGCGAATGTTATCGCATCGCGTTCGCCGAAAGTGGAAAGTCGCGCGCACTCTTTGCAGAGACTTTATTGTAACGTCGCGACGTTTCCTTGGCGCAACTTTCTTATTCTCGATGTCGAGACTGAGGGTGAAAGGGAGAAAAAGGGGAAAAGAGTTTGACTTTAAGGGAGACGTAAGACAGATATCAATTTGTTTACGAACTTCGAGATATTCACTAATCTTCATTTTTTTTAATGGAAGTATAGATATTTTTTTACTAATAAAAATTGTAGGCCTCGTCCAGACAAATCTAATCATATTTTAGTTAAGGATTTTTTCAATTTTTCTATGAATTAAATAATTTTGTAATTTTTGATTATTAAAATGGACATTAATATTTCAATATTATCATTCAAGAAAAATTATTTTTAAAATATTTTGAATTATTAAGAATATTAACAGATATTTTAAAATTATTATTAAAGAAAATTTTTAAAAAAATTTAATTATTTCATTTTGGTTTTTAAACGGAAGTATAGATTTTTTTCTAATAAAAAATGTAGGTCTCGTCAAGGAATATTCAACTATATATTAGTCAAAAATTTAACAAATTTTTTTTATGAATTAAACAATTTTGTAATTTTGGAATATTAAAATAAACACTAATATTTTGAAATTATTATTAAAGAAACAATTTTTTAAACTACTAAAATAAATTTTTAATTATTTCACTTTAATTTTTAAATAGAAGTATAGATTTTTTCTAAAATTGTAGGTCTTATCGAGACAAATCCAACCATATATTAGTTATATTTTCTTAATGTTTCTATGAATTAAACAACTTTGTAATTTTTGAATATTAAAATGAACATTAATATTAAAAATTTTTGATTGAAAATTAATTCAGTTAATAATCTCGAACTTTTATAGCACGAGAGTCTCGCGTGTCAATAAATTTGAGGTTAAGTGTGCACGTATAAATAATAACATGAAGTGGTAATTTCGCCGAAAGCAAAGTGTCATTTTATTAAAAAAAATGATGATTAATGAATATCTCGAAAATGACGTCATCTAAAAAATTAAATTTATTATTAAAGAAAAAATTTTTTAAAATTATTTAAAAAACGTTTTAATTATTAGGAACATTAATATTTCAAAATTAAAAATGATGTAACTCATAAACTCACAAAATTAAAATAAAAAATTCTTAACTAATACATTATAACTGAATTTTTCTCGAGCCAATTTTTGTTAAGAAAAATGAATATCTCGAAAACGACGTCATTTAAACAAATTAATATCGTTGTTTCTCTTAAAGTCGAAGAATTTTTATGCGAAACTTTTTTTGTAAATAAAATAAAAGATACATTTTAATGTCCCATCCTGTTTACTCTCTAGTACATCATCTTGAAAATTAATTCAGTTAACAATCTCGAACTTTTATAGCGCGAGTCAATAAATTTGAGGTTAAGTGTGCACGTATGCACGTATAAATAATAATAACATGAAGGGATAATTTCGCCGAAAGCAAAGTGTCATTATACTTTTTTCGTTCCCCACGGGGGGCTCTCGTGTCCTTTTCCTTTTGACCGGGGGAGAATTCCCGTGTTTCAATTATCCGAGCCAATTCTATTGTGAATTCGATGCGCGAGAAAGTCCCGCGGCGAAACGCGAAATGAGGCGTCCGTTCGCCAACAACGTTGACCAACGGCGCAACTCCCCGTGTTCGGTTGCAATTCGTTCGATTCGATATAGCAGCCGTTCCGTGCTCGGCATTCGATAACGTCACGGTTATAATACTCTGATTAAATTTCACGTCGCAAGAGGGAGCGAGAGAGCTCAGAGAGAAACAGAGCGAGAGAGAAAGAGGGTGGGACGGATCGAGATGTAGGACTTCGTAATAGTTACTCTATTAGTTTTACGAGGGCGGGGATTTTCAGTGACCGTTAGAAAGTTGCTCGGAGATGGAACTCGGAAGAGAGAGAGAGAGAGAAAGAGAGAGAGTTGCAATTCGAATTCCATCCATGTCGCGGTGCAACTCTGGATAAATGCGGGTTAGGGGCGGGGAGGGAGAGCTGAGGGATGTGCAGGGGGTGTATCGAAATAAGGACAAACTATCCCGGATTTACAACATTACGACGCGAAATCGATTGGCCCTACTGTAATTTAACGCGATAAATGATGTATTAGTCACATCAGTGCACTAAACAAAAATTTTGTTTATTCTTTTAAGTACCTATTTATTTCAATACTGTCAAATAAATTATTTATTTAAAACTAATAATATTTATTTGATATGAAATAGTATATTGTGTATCAAGTGCGGAAAGTGAACAATTGTCAACTTTCCGCACGTGCTACACATACTATTTTGTATTACAAGTGCAGGCAAAGTGGCTTTGTGCGCATTTTCTGTGCGCGAGGTGGCCGATCGCACGCCGCCATCTTGCGGCGACACGGTGCGGGAATAGCCGTGTTCAATACATTGCCTACGGCTTCAGCCGTGGACAATGACTTTGAACGCGGCTCAGCCATAGGCAATGGCTTTGAATGCGGCTTATTCACTCACCGCGTCACCGGTAGATGGAGGCGTGGGAAATCGGCCGCTTTCCGCACAGAAAACACGCACACAAAGTGCCACTTTGCCTGCACGTGTAATACAAACTATTTATTTCATATAAGAAAATCCTTTTCAAAACAAATAAATATTTATTTGTTAAATAAATGATTGACAGTATTGAACTAAATATTTGTTAATTTAACAAATTTTTTTTTTAGTGCGCGCGATGAGTAAAGATTGTAAATTTTGGTGCGAAAATCGCTGATGTTAGTTAGGTTGATCCATATCATTAATTATTGTCATCATGCAAAATAAGTAGATGTTCTATAAAAAAATTAAATTGCATGACAAAAATATTAGCTAAATTTTAGGTACCCCTGTATTACATCTGAAATTTAGTTACCATGTCTAAATTTAACTGTCTAATATGTTTAATATTTTTGAGTTACAGTTTAGTAAAGAATTCTCCATTAAAAAAAAATTTTGGTTACTATAGGGAGCTAAAGTGCAAAATAAGTAGACGTCTATAAAAAAATTAAATTGAAAAAAATATTAGCTAAATTTTAGGTATCCCTGTATCTGAAATTTAGTTACCGTGTCTAAAATTTAGCTGTGGCGTCTAATATTTTTAAGTTATAGTTTAATAAAGGATTTTTCATTAAAAAAAATGTTAGTTAAAATTTATGCAAAATAAGTAGATTTTTATAAAAAAAATTTAATTGCTTGGAAAAAATATTAGTTATAATTAAAATTTTAGATATTCCTAAATTGCATCTGAAATTTAATTATCATACCCTAAATTTTGACTCAAATAATTAATATTTTTAAGAGTAGGTACAGAATTCCTTGTTAAATTATAATAAAAAATATTAATTACTAATCTAAAATTTAAAGCTGATAATTCAATTTCAAGTCTCATATAGGAATATGTAAAATATAGCTAATATTTTTTCCGTAAAAATCGATTTTAATGCGATCACGATGAATAAAAATTGATAAATTAGTCAGTCATCCTCATTATAATTATATAAAATAAATATTGCTTTAAAATATTTTTTCTCCTTTCATTTCTGAAATGATTAAAATCTGACCATGCTATTTCACAGAATTGCTCCTCGAGTCGATTCGTTGTGCAGCTACTTTTAGACTTCCTTTGCTTCTTAACCCGTTAACCCATTTCGATCTCCAGTCATTTCTCAAATGTTCTCATGTACCATCGGATTTGACGTTGTTTGATACAATCAAGACATAAGCGGCGCGTTCTTACAGAGACAAGGCATTTGCGGCGACACACAAATTGTGTTCAATGACGAGAAGATTATCTATATTCAAATGATCGCGGTTAGCTGGCGGTTAGCGATCAGATGATCGGGAACAGACGCGTTTATGTGGGCCAAGAGAGAAAGAGAGAGAGAAATATCATCATTTGCGTTCCTTCATGTTCCTACCTAAACGCAAACCTCGCAAAAGAGCCGCGGATTACCTATCGCGAAGAAAAAAATAATAAAAATAAAAATGAACGAATAAATAATAATAAATAATAATAAAAATTATAAACATATTATTATTATATATTATTTATTATAAATATATAAACGGATATAAAAAATAATATATCAGATTTATACATTATTTATTAAATAATTTACTAAAAAATTTATTAATAATAATAATATAATAATATAACATAATAATACAATATAATAATAATAATAATATAATAATATAATAAAATAATATATTAATAATAATAATATAATATAATAATAATAATAATAATAATAATAATAATAATAATAATAATAATAATAATAATAATAAACGTAATAAAAATATTAAAAAAAATAAAAAAATAATAAAAATAATGATTACAATAATTGTGAAAAAATAATAAAATAATTATAAACGAATTAGCCATCTGTCGGAAGTAATCCTCTCCTCGTCCCGCGTGTCCTCGTAAATACGCGTCTTATTAAGTTCGTTGCATGTCAAGTGTCGCCACGCAACGTGCGCTTTTTTATCAACATGTGAGGATATTAATGTTTCATTTCCGCTGGCTTCATGAATCCGTGACGACGACGACGACAACTTTTAATTTGACTACGCCGGAATCATTCCACCGCGACCTCTGACCCAGAAGTCTCCTTGTCGGTTATGACCTATATACGGAATACGCCGAAATGACTCTACTTGTTCGAGAACTGAAATATGAAGTTTACTTTTGAATTCAATCCTTGCGAGGCGAATTAGATTTATCACTCATTTTTTAAAGTGGATTTTTTTATCGATAATACGAACGTAATTAGAACTCGAATAATCTTTGTATCAAAAATATTCTCTTTGAAAATCGTATTTCCGCTTCCTTCAGAGATATAAAATTGATCAAGTTAAATAATTGGTATAAATTATTTTTCTTTTATCATTTATTTGAAACGTATATTAAATAGATTAATGTTCGAATTTAATTTGGTAAATATGCGTCTTGAGATTTTGGTAAAGTGAATCAAAAATAGAGCTATATTTTACTTTAAAGCATTTTTTATCTTATGAAAATATCATTTTTATTAATATTTTATGAGAATGTGTAAATATAATGATTCTTGTTCTTTGGCATTGATTTTCTTCATTGAAATATAATTTTTGTTGAATTTTACAATTTTACAATGATAAAAGCTGAAGGAACTTTATATATTTCTCAGTGAATTTACCTTAACAGAATCTTTATTCAACAAAAAAGTTAACAATTTGAAATTGATATTGATATATATTTCTTTTTTATTTTTATAATTTTGATAATTTAGTAGAAACGTGTTAAAAATAGAGACGTTAATTTTTGGCAATTTAATTTAGTAAGTATATCTTGGGATTTTTTTAATGAATTTTTTAAATGGATTTTACTCTAATACATTTTTATCTTATAAAAATATAATTTTGTTAATATTAAAAAAAAATAGAAATAAAAATAATGATACTTTGCTCTCATTAATTAACTTTTATTAAAACATAATTTTTGTTGATTCTTACGAATAAGAAAAGCTGAAGAAGCTTCATACATTTTCCGGGAAATTTACTTTAACAAAATCTTCATTCAACACATCATTAAAAATTAGCCAGGTTGCTAACTGCGTAAATCGCTACTAAAGCATCAAAAATCTATTAATTCATCTCGGTTGCCGGGGGACAATTTCGGAAAATCAATTAAGTAAAAAAAACCACCACTCGTCCATCATCATCGGGCGGGCGGTTTTCGCCTCGCGGCGTCGTTTTTCTTCTCTGTCACGCGGTTTTTCTCTCGACGCGTCGTCCTTCGCCGTGTTCTGAAATTGAAAAATTAAGCGAAAAACTCCCGCGCTGCCCCGGGGAACAAATGGCGGCTCTTCGGGACTTATGACGTCGGGGCGCAAACACCAGAGAGGGACGGCCGAGGAAGAATTCGAGGCACATTATCGTTGACCGCGCGCGGCTACGAGATAAACGAGCCGTGTACCGGGAGCGAAATGACGATGTCGGAGATTGCGCGGCGAAGAAATTCGGCAAGAAAGTTCCTTCTCTTCCCGTCCACGGCGAGTTATGCCCTCCCTAATACGAGTAACAGCCTTGGATCGATCGAATCGAATCGATCGAGAGCGACTCTGCGAAATAAAAGAGCAAGAATCTGGGATCTTTCAATTTGATAGGTTATTTTTATAGGATTTTTTTTAGCGGAGAATCTAAAGCTACGAGTTATTTTTTTCGAGATATCGATTTTTAAAAATTGCAATGACAGAAATTACGATTAATGACATTTTATGTATATATGAAAGATATATAAAAAAATATATGAAAATTACACTTTAGTGTTGTGTGCGCACTGCAAAAAAGTTAAACCTAATCCTTAACCTAACCTAACCCCTAGGTTAAACCTAACCTAATCCGAAAAATTCTAATCTAACCCGAACAATTCTAACCTAACCTAAATCCATTTCTGATTAAATTAAAATTAGATTAATTTTATTTAAAAATTTGATGAAAAATGAAACAAAAAATTAAAAAAATTTCAATATATTAAAAAAAATCGTAGCGCATCATAATTTGCGATATTCTTTTTTTTTTTTATAAAAAATCTATTAAATACCTGTCAAATCGAGGCCTCAGAAATAACATTCCTCCTAAATAAAATTCTCCCTGCTTCCGAATAGAATCAGAAGGTTTCCCGACCGACAACTTGAGAAAGAAGCTAACGTAAAGTCGACAAGCTGCAATTGTTTATATTTGATTTTTCAAAAATTGACCGGAAAGAGAGAGCCGGATGCAAGCGGATGCCAATAAAGTAATTTATCTCCGTGAAAATTGTGAGGGGGATGTTTATGGGGCGGATATTTATCGGATATTGAGCTTCGCCATTTAGTGATTATCGATGAGACCTCTCGATCAATGTTGCTTTATGTTTCTCTCTTTCTCTTGTCACATTTACAATATGCTTAATTTATTTAATTAATTTTTTAATAAAATATGGTAATAATTCAATCGACCAACTCTGGCAAATAAGTAATTTTATTGAATATTCACAACGTTTCGGCCCTTATCAAGTGCTATGTTCCTAAATCAAAGTAAATCACAACCTTTTAAAAAACAAAAATTCGAGCTTAAAATCTGACATCATATAATAACATGATAGTATGAAACGAAATAACAATTTTTAGTAAAATATTATATTGTAGTTCAGGATAATTAAATAATTTATATATATATGAAATTAAATAATTTAAATAAGAAATTAAATATAAAATATAAAAATTTAGGATGTTTTTAATATCAAAACATACATTAATGACATAAAATGATATAAAATGACAAAAACCAATGACGAAAATTTTCCTTTCATCTGTTGACTTTAATGGCGAAGATTGAGTAATATTTCTGCGGCAAGTGTCGTCTAAATAATTACAAATATGATGAACTCTTATATGGTATTTCGAAGGACTTCGACGCACACAGATACATACATTGTATGTGTAATACTGGACCACACAATTTGATCATCAATTTAATCTTCAATCGCCGCGATTGCACAGAAGGAAATCTCTGGGTCATTCGACTAATTCCCTTCCCCTTCTTCTTCCCCTTATACGGTACATTAATGCGAGTTCATAAACACCGTAATATCGTCAATCAACTTTCCTCATAAAGATTCACGAGCGTGAGAGCGAGAAAAAGGAAAGTGCGGTTTGTTTATACTCTGAAACACAAATTCCTTTTTAAAATGTATATAAAGTTTATATAAAAGAATATAAAAATATAGAGTGCGCTTTATGCGGAAAAAAGATATTAGCAACCGTAGCTAAATTTTAACTGTCCTTATATTATATCTGAAATTTAATCATTATTTTATTTATATATATAAGTAATAATATTTTTAATTCTAATTTAAGAAGAGATTCCCCGTTAAACTTTTTTTCCAGGTATTTTAAAGCATTAATGATTATAAAATTATATATAAAACGATGTAAGAAGAAATAATATAAAAATAATTGCGTCAGAAATCGTATAAATCTATTCTGAACCGAGAAATTAAATGCGAACATATCGGAAAATTGTATAATATAAAATGATAAGAGAGATGAAATTAAAAAATCAATTTTATTGAATAATCCTATTAAATAAAAGTCTTACTGAATATTTTATTCGGTAAAAAGTAAACGCTTTTTATTAATGACATCCTTATTATCGAATGTCATATGCCAGATAAGAATAATGTTTCTATTATGGGTTTTTCTACTGAAGCTTCGGTTCTCCGAAGGGAAAAGGAAAAATAAAAGAGAATTGCTGGCGAGCAAGTGGACAAAGGCGATAAAATGTAAAAAAAAAGAAAAAAACCACTAAGAGAGAGAGAGAGTCGGAAGTCTCTTGCATCCTCTTTCTTTTCACCCCTCTTTCCCTCCCTTTTGTCGGCGACACTCCCTGAAAGAAAAATCTGACGTGAAAATGGAAGTAGGCGCCGATATCGACGCCTTCAGACGATAATCGAACACACTGCATCGAACTGTAATCGACATTCGGCTCATCAACCAGTGTTCCCTCTTTCTTTTCTTTTCTCTTTTTTAACGGGAACAAATAAATTGCCTTCTTATCCGCGCGTGCGAACACTTTTTCTTCTTCAATTTATTGAATATTTTTTAACTCACAGCCTAACAGTCCATTTCGATTTGTTCATTAAATTAATTGCCTATCGAGCTGTGTGTGTTGCATAAAAATAGAAAGTTAAATACAAATTATTTATTATGTACTTTGCAAAAAATTAAACTAACAAGGCAGTCTCGCGAAATTTGAAATTTTTATTTTTACGAAATAAATAGATGGATGGTTTTGTAATTTTCAGTTGTAAAAATAAAAGGGTGAACTTTTTTTTTATAAGCAACCTTTTGCTTTTCTCGAAAAATATTTAAAAAAATACTTTATATAAAAATTTCGTGATAAGACCACTTTCATTTAATCACATTAAATAAAATAATATATTTTAAAATATTTCAAACATTTTACACGTGTAAAATTTCATAGAAAATTTATTTTCGGATTCGCGAGCTTGTAAGAGATAAACAAATTAACATGTATAACTCTCGTAACAACAGTAATGATAATTAATTGATGTATTGTGCGTATTGTTTCTATTGTGCATCTAGAATAATAATAATATGACGATGCTGGAGAAAATAATATTTCCACCGATCGTTATAAAGTAAAAAATGACGCTTGGTAATTGCGATAATAATCGAAGATAAATCTCATCCCATGAGGTATTTACATTTATTTAATAAATATTAATGATCCATCTTGATAGATTGCAATTACTCTTGCGGCCGACATCTTTTATCTCCATTTCACGTATTTCTCGTTTCACTGTACATTATATATTATATATATTATAATATTATATTAAAAATTATATATTATATAATTTTTAATTTATATGCGTACATTGTTTCAGAAGTTCTCTATTTTTTATGTATTGTATATAATACAATTTTTTTACGTATTATTATATAATATAATTTTTTTAATATAATATATACTACAATATATTCGAAATATTATATATTATATAATTTTCAATATAAAAATTAATAATAAATTAATTAATATATAAATTAAAAACCTAATATTATGTAATTTTTAATTCTTATATTAATTTATTATTATTTTTTATATTAAAAATCATATATATAATATTTCGAATATATTATATATTATATTAAAAAAATTTTATTATATATAATATGTAAAAAATGAAGAACTTCTGAAACAATGTACGCAGCGAAAATTCTGAAAATATCTCGTTCGGAAACGACTTATATTTTACGGCGCTACTACCACTATTATTATTATTATTATTATGGTCATTCATTGATTTCCATTACTGTTACCATTGTTACCAGCCTCTCTATTGTATCATTTTACATTTCTGCTCAAAGCCAGTACTAACGTTCCTCGATCTTCCCTCGGTTCCAGGTGAGTTACGAGCTGTTCCGGGATTATGGCAGCCCGTTGACTTAGAATTATACCGAGCCTCCGACATAGTGGTGAGTAAGCGGATAGATAACATCGAGATTTATAGTCCGGAGTTAAGCCGTCGAGAGACTTTATCGGCGCAACGCTTCCATCTCCGAAGAGAGAAAGGGATCGTTCGGCGGAATTTCGAGGGAGTCTCTCTTCTTTATAAAAGCCTACGTAACCGCGCGAAATTCTTCCCATCCGAAGGTATTCGCGACAACCCGCGGCGAGGAATATTCATCCTCCTCCGAGCCGAATACGTCAATCATCATCTATTTTTCTCATGAATGTTCTGTTGAATTACGAGCAAACCCGCGAGCGAAATACGGTTACCGAGATTCCATATGTTACTATGGGGGAGGGAGAGGGAGAGAGAGAGAGAGAGAGGGAGATTATAAGGTTGAGAATTGATAGTTGCGTCGACGAGTCGTTGGAAACAATCAATTTCTTCCCTCAGGAGGGGGTTGAATGAGGGAATATGGACCTATTTCGCGATATGAGAAGAATATACGTTTTAGCGTATCGGTACTTTGCTCTTTCTCTCTTGATCGGGCGATTGATGCTAAGCAGATGCTGCCGTTGTTCTGTTTTACCGACTTTAAGTTAGGTTAGGTCCACTTTTTATTGAATATACAGATTGAAAAATCCTTAATTTCATTTTTATTACTTTTATATTATTCTTTCATGTCATCTCTATTAGGAGCGCCATATTTTGTGCATAAATAAACTGCAGAACTTTTGTATTAAATAAGTAATGTTATGAGCTGATGCAAGAAGCTGATAAAAAATTGTAGTTTTTTAACTTTTATTGTTTTTCTATACGAAATTACAGCGCTCCCCGTTTATTGTTATCACTATTTTAATTGTGGAGAAGGATTTTTCAATAGCCAATAAAAAGAAAAGCCCTTGAATTTGATGATATTATAATATAAGAATGAAATGGGAAAGGAATGTGTCAAACGTGATGAATATTATATTGGAAACATTTTTATTTTGCATTCTTGCATTCTCGTTCATGTAAATTGTAGATGAATAAAAACTACGGTATTAATTTTTTTTTATATCTCAGAAAAAAATATTTTTTTAAATTTTATTAATATATAGTTAAATAGATGTTTTTATCATGAAAAATTTTATATGAAAAATTCTTTTGATATAAATAAATAAATCTTAGAAAAAAATTATTTTTTCTAAATTTTTTTATATTTAAGTAATGTGCAAAAAATTTAACGAGAGAATCTCGCAAAACCCGAGTGTTCTGATTTTTATGAAACTTGAAATAAATACATAAATTTAAAAGTTGCCGTTCAAAAATAACTCTAAATAAATCATCCCTTATAGAGGCTTTCTGCTTTAGTCGATATATCTCGAAAAACATTCGCCATATCGAGAAATGTTTTATACAAAATTTTCAAGGTAAAAATATCTCTATGTAATCGCATTAATAAAACTTTGAAAACACATTTTTTTTTAATCTTAGGAAAAAAGATTTTTTCAATTTTATTAATATATAGTTAAATAGAGATCATGAAACTTTTGTATGAAAAATTTTTTTGATATAAATATTAAAAAAAGAAATGTAATATCTTAGAAAAAAATATTTTTCAAAATTTTATTAACATAGTTAAATAGAGGTGTTTTTATCATGAAACTTTTGTACAATATATAAAACATTTTTTGATATTGTCAGCACTTGAAATGTTATATATTGAGAAAAGCAAGAAGCGGTTTTATACATATAAGAGATTTCTTCTCCTAGAATCGTTTTTGTGTGAATTGTGAATTGAAAATTTTTAAATCCATCTATTTATTTCTGTTACATGTGTGTAAAGTTTCATAGAAATCAGAATTTTCGGGTTTACGAGATTTCCTTGTCAGCTGCGTTGGTCTATATCCGGTTTCCCTATATCACATTTTCACAGGAAGTGGTTCGAAATTCCGTTTGTGATTATATACAAAGTGATTCGTAACTACAAAATATTACTACGGTAGATTCCTCGCTTAAACCCGTGATGAAAATTCTTACGGAAGAATGTCGAAGAAAATGATGATTTATTACAACTTTTTTATTTTTAATGAAATATTCTCGCAGTATAGAAGAGGGCTTAAATGTATGGGATTAAAAATCTCTTGAAGTAACAGTTCACCTTAAATTAAATACAGAATGGAATTTTTCTTTTTAATTGCATTTAATTTAAAAGCTGTCAATATGTCAATATTTTTCTGCAAAGATTTCTTTTTGTTTCAGGTTAAGTAGGGAATTATAATGTCCATATTTTTTCGCAACTAATTATATACATTTTTCTATTATATTATACATAATATGAAAATAAATTCTCTCTGAATCTCTCGTTAATTTTTTTTTAATTTCAGCATATTTTTTCAAAAGGCAAAAATTTTTAATATAATTTTAATAAATAAAATTATATAATTTTTTATATAATTTATTATTTATCAATATATATTCAATATATATATATATATATATATATTGAATTATTATTTATTGTTTATTATCTATTATATGTATATTATGTTTATTATTTATTAATACCATTAAATAGAAGTAATTTTACCTTAAAACTTTTGTATAAAACTTTTTAATATATCGAATGTTTTTCGAGATAATATCGAGGAAAGCAAAAAAGCTTTTATAAAGGATGATTTGTCTATTTAGAATCATTTTTGGGCGACAACTTTTAAATTCATCTATTTATTTCAAGTTTCATAAAAATCAGAACTCTCGGGTTTTGCGAGATTCTCTCGTTAGTTTAACTTTTTGCAAATTACATAATTATGAAAAAATTATGAAAAAAATTTTTTTTTCTAAGATTTATTTATTTATATCAAAAGAATTTTTTATATAAAAGTTTCATGATAAAATATCTCTATTTAACTATATATTAATAAAATTGAAAAAAAATATTGTTTTCTAAGATTAAAAGAAATTGAATACCGTAGTTTTTATTCGTGTACAATTTATACGAACGAGTACAAGAATGCAAAATAAAGCTGTTTTATATAATTCATATGTATATATATATATATATATATATATATATATATATAAACTTTTCTTTATTTATTTAATGTGGGCTAAGTGCAATTGACCGGTGATATTTTGTGACATGATAAAACTATAATCTAACACTAATTTGAGGCTCGTAAGCCGTTAGACATACGCTTCCGGTGGTTTCATTACCGGTCGATGACTGATTTCGGATCGAGCCACTACATTAGTAACATGCTGATAATTATCAATTAAAGCGTCCTTTAAATGCGGCGAATTCGACATAAATTGGTAACTCGATACCCGATCATGATTAACCACATCGCAATGCTTTGGCATGACTTAATTAGAACGCGTCCACATCGCGTGTGGACATTGTGTGTATTTCGATATTTGACGCGGATGTATATATACGAGCGATTGCGACGATATATGCATATATCGTTAACGTTAACGTTACGCATAGGCGGAAACGCAAAACGTCGCGCTGGTCGGCGGCTCTATGCGAGAGAGTGCGTGGTAATTACTAAATCTGTGTTAATTAATTTCGTGATAATCGGAAAGCCGGTAGAGGAGGAGATTAATCATTCGGTCTCACACTCTCTCTCTCTCTCTCTCTCTCTTTTGCACGTGACGCGATGACCTGTCGCTAATTTTCTTTTTTTTTTTTAATAATTACATTCTCTAATGGCGTCTCTGCATCAATTTTTCATCAAAATAAGAACAATAAACGTGGCAAAATTTTTATTCGATTTGAAAGAATATTTTTAAATAATTTTTCCTCAAACTAACTCGAAGCGTTTTCTTTATTTGTTAAAAAAGGTTGCACTTGATGCTTTTAATTGCTGAAATATATCGAAAACTAAAAATTTTGAAAAATCGTCGAGCTTCGAACTGTATTCCGCTTAAGAAAAAAAAAAATTATAAACTCGTATCTGCATCCCCCATCAATTTTTAATCAAAATAAGAATAATAAACGTGGCAACATTTTCATTCGATTTGAAAGAAAACTTTGTTAAAGAGTTATTTTTAACTAATTGTTTTCTCAAAAACTAACTCGAAGTGTTTTCTTTATTTGTTAAAAAAGCTTGCACTTGATGCTTTTAATTGCTGAAATATATCGAAAACTAAAAATTTTGAAAAATCGTCGAGCTTCGAACTGTATTCCGCTTAAGAAAAAAAAAATATTATAAACTCGTATCTGCATCCCCCATCAATTTTTAATCAAAATAAGAATAATAAACGTGGCAACATTTTCATTCGATTTGAAAGAAAACTTTGTTAAAGAGTTATTTTTAACTAATTGTTTTCTCAAAAACTAACTCGAAGCGTTTTCTTTATTTGTTAAAAAAGCTTGCACTTGATGCTTTTAATTGCTGAAATATATCGGAAACTAAAAATATTAAAGAACCTTTAAGTTTCAAACCGCATTCCGATGAAAAAAATTATTATAAACCAGACAGTTTGAAATACTCGTCATACTTAGCCATTATGGCCGTTCGTTACGAGCAAAAGGAGAGTCAGATCGCATTACTAATTAATTACGCACTCGAGCCGTAACGTATTCGTGAGAAGTAGACTCTGATGGCTGCATAAGAGAAGGAGAGAGGGTCGGAAAAAGTAATAATATTGCTTGATCCTGGCCTGATCCACTTCGCGGTGGATATAATAGTTATTGTACGACGACAGGCAAGATGGATTAGCGCGCGAAGAAGCCAGCAGGAAGTCCGCGATCTTCTCTCTCTCCGTTCCAATTTAACTGTTCCAGGCTGGCTCGGGCGCGCGCGAACGCCGTTTACACATAATAATTACAACGATTTCTACCAGCGTTCGCTCCCTTGCTCTCGCACCTGTTTCCACCTGCCTGCTCGTTCATCACCGATTATGGTACATCGGGTGCGTTACGCGATGGTTATTATTATTACAATTGCCCCACCGGTATTATGAATATTCTGATTACAGTGATTATCGTGCGAGTATATCATTATTGTGTTATTAATTTCATTTTTTTTCATTTTCTTCGGAGAGCGAGTCGTCTTTCTTTGTTTAAGGGAATTCTAAACGCCCTTGAGAAAACTGTAGTTTTTTCCTGTTTTGTGACAAAATGTGAGGTTAGATTTGACTATAAATCTATTTATTGGCAATACAGATTGTTTATTACCTGAAATTATAAGCTTACGCGGTTTGTTAATATTAATATTTTAATTGTGGAAAAGAACTTATCAATCTGTATAATTAATCAAAACACAAATTTAAAAAATCAAAATATTTTGGTTCTGTTTTACCGATCGAAAAGTGAGGTTAGATTAACTATAAATCTATTTATTGGCTATACGGATTGTTTTTTCTCTGAAATTAGACCGGATTTAGGCTGGATTTGGCATTGGATAAAGGAATATAAATGAATGTTTAGATATCAACTTGGAAACCTAGTAAACGAGAATAACTCATTCTACATTTTTATGTGTGCACATTCATTTATTATACTACTAACTAAACATTCATTTATATTCCTTTATTCAATGTCAAATTCGGCCTGGTCTAATTTCGGGTAAAAAACAATCCGTATAGCCATTAAATAGATTTATAGTTTATCTAACCTCACATTTTGTCGATAAAACAGGAAAAGAACAACAGACTTCTCAAGAGCGTTGTGGATTCTCTTAAGTTGTAAAAAAATTGTATTTTCTTGTTCTTTTGAATATTTTATTTCTATCGCTCCTTATTTTACTTTTCTAAAAATTATAAATTCCATGAAAAATTATTATTATTATTGTTACAATTGCCCTACCGTTTTATGAATATTCCGATTACAGTGATTATCGTGCGAGTATATCATTATTGTGTAATCTCTTTTTTTATCATTTTCTCCCGAGCGGAAAGCGAGTCGTCTTTCTTTAAGTTGTAAAAAAATTGTATTTTCTTGCTTTTTTTAATATTTTATTTTTATCGTTTCTTATTTTACTTATCTAAAAATTTTTAATTCCATGAAAAATTAAGTTTAATTTTTTAAAATAATTAATTTTTTTTGAAAATAAACAATGTAAAGCATGTGTCATGTTTGGGTTGAAACTTCAGATAATTAACAAAGCATATTATGTTATTTTCGACGATGCAAAACGGTAGAAAATAATTCATTTTCAAGCAAAATAGGGCAAATTGGCTTCTAAAAATTATGTAAATACCACCTGTCAAATGTGCCGATAGAACAAATTCAAATTAAAAATCCTTTTCGAACATATGTTTATAAGAACTTTTTTTGCTTATTGTGGATAAAATACCTGAAGTAGTAATTTACATTTTTGTTACATTTTGTTTACGCACATCTGTTTTTATTTTAAAATAAAACATATTTTAAAAGAATAGTTTTTCATCGAATTTCAAGAGAAGTAAAACAAGTAATAAAAATAAACTATATTCCAAAAAATAAGAAAATTATTTTTGTGTTTTTATATTAAAATAAAATGTACATATATTTCAAAAAAGGAAAAAAAATCATAGAAGCAAAATAAAAAGAGTAATGAAAAAAATAAAATATATTCTAAAAAAATAGAAGAATAATTTTTCATAGAATTAAATGGCTAAAATGTATCCTTCAAGTAGAGAGAACCGGCCCAGATTTCTGATATACATACCTAGTATATTTTTTCCGCGATTCTCGTTCCAGATTCTAAACAAATGAAGCGCTATATATCGCTAATTTAACGTTGCCTCATTCGAGCGTAATCGATGAGACGCAGGTGTATGTATAATACGTCAGGTAGTTATATGCGCTGCCGATTGAACGGACGTCGTAATTGCCGAGATGACCGCGATAGAGTCTGGTTGCGTTAGAGAAGGCGTTATGAATACCGCGGGCCATTGTAAATATTCTCCCCTATGTAGGCCCTGTTTCTTCTCTCTCTTGAGCGAGAGAAAGAGAGAGAGAGAGAGAGAGGGAGAGAGAGGGAGAGAGAGATTTGTAATGTTTATCGCGCCGCTATTTGCGAAAAGTGTCTGATAGAGCCGCCGGCGAAATATCTGCAGAGGTCTGCAAATTTGTTTTTACACGTACTTCGATCGTAGTTGAAGCGCGGTTAAAGATAGTCTTCCGCCGGATGTGGCCTGCCTGGTAGATATAGAGGCGGTCTCCAAAAAAAGGAGCAACAATCTGAGAAACAAATGCTTCAATGTAATGTTAATAATTTGCTAGCTTCGCGTTGTTGATTGGCACCTTGATAACTGATACATGTTACTCTGTTCTAGATTAATTTTTATTTTTCTCTCTATTTTTTAAGATTTTAATTTTTTAGAAAGGTCTTGTAATAATTATCTTGATTTCAATTCTGATAAATTAATGACATTAATGGGGGTACTAAAGTTCTTTAATTTTTAATTTTTTTTTTAGAGAGGTCGTATGAATAATAATTATTCCAGTTTTAATTTAGATAAATAGAATATCAGCGAGAGTGATAAACTTCTTTAATTTATATTTTTTCCTATTATTTAAAGCTTCTATTTTTTAGGAAGAATACATTAATAAATATCTAGATTTTAATTCTGATAAATAATATTAATGATAGAGGAAAAGTTCTATAATATTTATTTTATCTAGACCTATTTTATGAACTGAAGTTACTTAAAATTCAAATCGGAGTTATCTCAATTTATTACATTTGCATTATAACAGATAATACAGTAACAGGAAATTAAGTTCCTGAATTTTATAGGGGATGCTGGACTCTGTCTTTTATCTACAAATATAATTTTCATTCAACTATTTATTGGCTGTACACAATAAAAAATCCTTTTCTACAATAAAAGTATTTATAATAACAATCTGGGCTACTATATATGTATCTATATAACAGGATAAAGGAAGCTAAATAATTACAGTTTTTCTGTCAGTCTTTTGCATTGGGTCAACCTAACCTAAACGATAAGAAAATTGGTTTCTTTTTAAATACACAAATAGCAGCCCCGATTTGTTATTATGAATACTTTAATTCTAGTAAAGGATTTTTCATTCTGTAAAGCCAATAAAGAATTAAATGAAAATAATATTTGTCGATAAAACAGATCTAGTCAGCATCCCCTTAATTCCACCGACAATTAGTTGTTTCAACTCCGATCCGCGATCTTGTTCTTCCGACGAGCGATTAAGGTTAATTAAGACTATCCGATTAATCTCAGTTTACGAGATAGTTGCGTAGACGCGCTCAACGAGGACAATCAGTCTGGCGTCAATTGTTGACGTCGCGGGCGCCGATGCGTCTCTCTTTCTCTTTCTCTCGTAAGGAGCGCTCGGTGACACTTTGAGAAATCGCGCTTCCCACTGGAGTTAACCCGGGTCTTTCGAACTTAATGGGTCTTCGTTTATACTCTTTATTTTTCGGTCGGTTCTCCCTCTTCCTTTATTTCTCTCTATCTCTTTTTTCCCGAGAAAAGTATTCCCCTCGAGAGATCCGTCTATGATTTTCTACATTTTCGCGCGAGAACTCTTCATTAAACAGCGGGCACGACCGGGCGGAAAATCGTCCGAGGGTGTACAATGGCCGGGAGAATTCTACGGCGATTGGAGAAAAATCCGATCCGTGTAAACCTTTCTCTCTCTTCTCGATCTTTTCTTTTTTCCCCCGGAGTTTTCAAGCGCATTGTTGTTCTTCTGTTTGACTGAAAAGGCGCATCTCCTTTTGTGGATCTCTCTTCTTATGAAGCGACGCTATCAAATTGTTTTCCAACAGCGACGACGCGAAAGTTCATCCCAATCGATTTCGATCATTTTTTTTCCATCGCGCACAACAGCATTACTTCCAATAATGCTTGACGTGTAAATTGCTGAAGAGATTGTGCTGCCCGAGATTTCATATGTCGCTCTCTGCCGTTTAGCATCGAATTGAAGAGCGAACATTTTTTTTATTTTTTTGGAACAATTATTATTTTTTCATATCACATTTTTTAAAAACGTACGATTTATGATATATATTAAATGATCGATGAGTAAATTAATATATATATATAAATATTTTTTATGATTATAAGAAATAACTAAATAATAATAATAATAATAAAATTATCCTGGTCCGCGTTTTATATATTAAATTTTGCAAAATATATATTCATACGCGAAGCACTTCAAACTCTCGTTCCTAACTTTGCTGAAGCCAGAACTTGATTAAGTTTTGAATCGCGTCTTTCGCCGTGTTGCTCGTCTTGTTGAAAGATATTTGTTTTCAAACGCGAGAGAAGGCACCAAAAGTTGATCTCCGGATCTGTAAAACTGCAGGACTCGTTTGAATGATATCATATTCTTCGCGAGCGGTTTTAAATTGCTATTCGCACTCGTCGTCGCTCTTTAAGGTTTCTTAAAAAGAAGGGGAAAGAGAGAAAGAGACGTATCTCCTCCTTTCCTGGATCCTTCTAGGCGCATCGATCTTGAAACTCCTCGCGGAAATGGGTCGACAACGTTTCCTCGAGGAAGAAGAGCCTGGAGAGGAGAGACGAGGATGTTGGTAGCTTCAGGACAAGGGGGATTTGTCGTTTGCCACCGGCTGCCGACAAATCTTCCCCGGCGAGATGTCTTAGCGCCCTGAAGGGATCGCTACACCACCCTCTTTGGTCCGTGTCTTCGCCACCCTTAGCAAGTGGTCAGTCTTCTTCGACAACGATGACGTCGACTACACGGCCGGGATGGATGGAAGATATGTAGAAGTGCGCTTGTTGGCTTCCTCGAGCTGGTTCTTGCTCTCTTTCTCTTCTATTTTCCAAATGTTCGGGATCGCCGGCTGGATTTTCGTTTCCCTTTTATGCCGGACAGAAATCGTCCAAGATGTTCTATTTCGAAGCGATCAAGTGGAATCTTGTCGTCTTTTGCAGTTAAGCTTGTCGCCGAAGGCGTTCTATTTCAGTTGTTGAAAACCGATCATTTCGGTGAGAAGAGAGAGAGAGAGAGAGAGAGAATCAACTGCAAGAAGAGGGTCGTTCGTTGTCGCCATTTCGAGCCGCGCGAGAAACCGCGCTGAAAATTGCTGAGATTGTCAGCCCCGCAGATTGCGGTTGGTAACAGAGAAAGAGAGAGGGAGAGAGAAATGCGTTTTATTTTAAACGGAATAAGATCGGAATAGTTTATCTTACATCTTTTGTTGAGAAAGATGTTCCACTTTAAATTCCCTGGAAAGCTGGTCAATTCTTATTTCGCCGATTCCGGGACAATCGATGGACCCTGATGCAATTATGTACTTTTAGAGGTTTCAGAGAACATCTCATCTGTTTTTTTTTTAAATATATTATACGAATTTGTTATATATACAGGGTGTTTCTAACTTAGGAGATGGTTTTTTGTTCGCGGAAATTAAGGGGTTTATATTTTCATATAAACATATACTCTTCCCTATATCCCTTCCTGAAGAGTTTATTTTTTTAAAGGGGGATAATAAATTTTGGAAAAGTTGAAAAAATGGAATTTGGTGGATATTTTCTATTAGTTAGAACAGTATTTGTTAATATTTAAAAAATTTTTTTGTATTGTTATAAGATGATTTCCTATTCAATTTTTTATTAAAAGTTTTTAACTGACAGAAATGTGCTCATCTAAAAATATGCGTTAAAAAGCTTGATTTTTAAAGAAACTTTATTTCATTTTTGTTTGTAAAATGAATAGTTTTCAAGAAAAAAATAACTTAATTTTTATCTCTCCTTTAAAGAAATGTAACTCCTCAGGGAGGGATAATTGTTTATATAAAAAACCTTTAATTTTCGACAAAGAATCATTTCCTAAAATTTTGCGCACTTATTTAGAAAGATACTGTATATATGTAAATTTGCATAAAGTTAGAATACATATGTGTACATTTTTTACGTCCTCTATTTAAATTCTTTATTCAATTTGAATTCGAATTGTGACAGATTTGCGATTTCTATGGTTTCTTAACAATGTCACGTGTTATATTTGCAGTTAATGATTTTCCGCAGAAAAACTTATTATTTTTGAAGGATATAAATAAAAGCTCGAGATGTGTATCAAAGATTTCAAAAGCGATGCAATTAATTATTTGGCCGATATATTCGAAAAATGAACATTTTAACAAAATATTTATGGTTTATATATTTGATAGTATCTATCGTCACCATTTCTACTACCTCTGAATAAAAAAAAGTAGGACGTATATTTTTTATGTTTCCAAAAATGTCGAAAGCAGAACATATTACAGAAGTTTAATATCGAAAAGCATTTTCGTTGTTTTTACGCGTCTATAAACTATGTGCTTTGAAACTCGAACGTGTCGAGTTAAAATTAAGCCGTAAAATAATAGAAGTGATCACGAATAGCTGCTTTCATTTTACAATCATAAAAGTGATTTCAATCGCGTGAATTGTTCCCTGGAATTGCTGGATTGACCCCAACAAACGAATTTGGATCTCAATAAGGATTCGTCTTTGAATGTCATCGATAAAAAAAATGATTTCTTGGTCCTTCCTATTTGTTGCCGAGTCCCTTCGCTTATGATGGCTCAATTTCCTGAATAGACGATGACGACTTCTATGTATATTAGATATATACGGGTCGCCGGAAGCTGGTCCGCGAAGGTCCGGATTAAGGACGGAAATTGCCTCTACCCGCGTAACGATGTTCTTCTAATTTGTTCCCGCAACAGTCCTTCGTTATCGTGCGAAGGCATCCTTAGATTACGACGTCAAGTGGAATTTGAGGGCCGCCCAAAATGTTCTTGACAAATTAGATCCCCTCCGTCATTTCCTCCCTTTTCCCTGGTCACTGGAATACGATTCGCTTTTTTATGACCATTGTTATTAGGATTATTAGGTCGACTGTTCTCCTTTTCAGAATTTTTAAAGCAAAATTGGAATTTTATTCTGGAAAATTAAGAGGATGCTGGAGTAGTTTTGTGTAATCGATTGAAAAGTGAAGATAGATTTGATTATAAATCTAGCTATACGGATTGTTTATTACCTGAAATTATAAGCTCACGTGATTTGTTAATATTAATACTTTAATTGTGGCAAAGGATTTATCAATCTGTATAGTCAATCAAAATATAAATAAAAAAATAAAAATATTTTGATTTCCTTTTATATTTTGATTGGCTATACAGATTGATAAATCCTTTTCCATAATTAAAATATTAATATTAATAAACCGCGTAAGCTTATAATTTCAGGTAATAAACAATCTGTATAATTAATAAATAGATTTATAGTTGAATCTAACCTCACTTTTCGATCGGTAAAACAGAACCAAAATATTTTGATTTTTTAAATTTGTGTTTTGATTGGTTATACAGATTGATGAGTTTTTTCCACAATTAAAGTATTAATATTAACAAACCGCGTAAGCTTGTAATTTCAGGTAGTAAACAATCTGTATAATTAATAAATAGATTTATAGTTGAATCTAACCTCACTTTTTGATCGGTAAAATAGAACCAAAATATTTTGATTTTTTAAATTTGTGTTTTGATTGGTTATACGGATTGATGAGTTTTTTTCCACAATTAAAGTATTAATATTAACAAACCGCGTAAGCTTATAATTTCAGATAATAAACAATCTGTATTGCCAATAAATAGACTTATAGTCGAATCTAACCTCACTTTTCGATCAGTAAAATATAATTAATCCTACATTCTTTAAGTCAGAAAGAAATAATCAGCTTAATTCAATTGCGTGTTTTTCTATACCTTCTTCTTTCACTCTCACTTTCGTCGCCTTGATTAGATAGACTGGCCTGATTTTGCGAGGACACCGAGTATTTCCGGGTGAGATCTCGTCCTTCGTGCTTTGATTTGATCCTCGCGCCTCGGGGCCACGGCTATAATTGAATGGTTTGCATCTCGATCGGCCAGATTATGGATGCCCCTCAGCGCAGAGAGCACGCGAACGGGAAGAAATTCGCGTCGCATCTGCGAGACGGCGTCGAGATCGACGGAGAGGAGAGATTTTCTCGGGAGATCTCGCGAGGGGAATAGAGATGGATGAATTGATCGAAGTGGGGCCACGGAACTGCGCGCACCGGGCGAACATTGATTGAACCGGGAGCACTTGCCCCCGCATACCAAGATAATACCGCGAAATTACGGGATGCGCTATAAGCCGCTAGAACGTGTTGCAATTAAAGGGAAATTCGCGAGACAGAGAGAGAGAGAGAGAGAGAAAGACGGAGAGAAAGAAAAGAAATGTCCGGTCGTCACGCGATGCCACCCAACAACCTTCGCAAGAAAAATCCCCGACCTGACATAATGTTTCTCTTCCGATGGTGACATACGTTGTGATTAATAATAGTTGCGTCTCACTTGCGCATTGCGGATCTTTTCTTTTCAAAAGAGATAAAGTAATTAATTGAAGTGACGTAAGCAAATAATTAATTATTTGAAATAATGCATAAAAAAGTAATTAATTATTTGGAATGATGCACAAAAAAATAATTATTTGGAATGATAAATAAATAATTGACTTTTTGGAATGCTGTACAAATAGATAATTAATTTTTTGGAATGATACATAAAGAAATAATTTGGAATGATGCACAAATCAATAATTATTTGGAATAATAAATAAATAATTGACGTTTTGGAATGATGCACAAGTAGATAATTTTTTGGAATGATACATAAAGAAATAATTATATGAATAAATGATGTACAAATAGATAATTAATTATTTGGAATGATGCATAAATAATTATTTGGAATGATGCATAAAAAGTAATTATTTGTAATGATGCACAAATAAATAATTATTTAGAATGATACATAAATAATTATTTGGAATGCTGCATAAATAAACAATTATTTGGAATGATACATAAATAATTATGTGGAATGATGCACAAATAAATAATTATTTGGAATGATATATAAATAATTAATTATTTGGAATGATACATAAATAATTTTTTGGAATGATATATACATAAATAATTATTTGAAATGATGCACAAGTAGATAATTAATTATTTGGAATGATACATAAATCATTATATGGAATGATGCATAAATGAATAATCTATTATTTCCAAAAATAGAAAGAGAATTAATAGTTAGCAATTATTTACCATTCCTTATATTAATTATAAAGGGAGGATTATTTTTGAGAATTTAAATCTGAACATCTCGGAGTGATTGAACACATTGTTTGAAAGCAAAACATGTGTTCACGTTAGATTGAATCGCTCGCAGGAAACAATCGACACGCAAAAATTGAAGGGCGCAACCGCAATGCAGTATTATTTTGCTATAGTTGTTTTCTAGTCTCGAAACGAAGAACCGGGGAGCTTTGTGGGTCAGTTTCTTTTTACGAGATTTCTTTTACAAATCCGGCGATTCCTTAACGCAGCGCGACTTGAATTAAATCGATATATCGTCAAATTAATCATGCGCTAATTACATACATTACGATATACAAATTTTATCGAAAGGCATTAATAATAATAATAATAATGGTGTTTTCAATTATCGTGTTTTTTTTCTTTTTTTTTGTACGTATTGACAAGTATAATAAAATGCATTTATAGGACGGAAAAGAGAGAGCATATACATTTAGATTGGCACGAGCGTCTCGTTAACGGAATAAACGAATTGAAATTAATTACAGAAGACAGCTAAATCGCGGCGGACAGTCAATATATATATATATATATATATATATATATATATATATCACGTTTGACGCACGTTATAATGGCGCGGACTGGTTTTTAATCTGGTTTTTAATCGGTTTTTAATATCTCTCGGGAATTGCTCGAAAATTGCATCGCCGTGTCATTTCATCGGAACGTTTGATTCAGTGAATGGGGGGGAAAAAATTTTTTTTCCCCCGACGCAAAACGGGGAATTGCTTTAATCAGATTAAAGCGCGGAATGGCTTTTATCAATTAAGGTTGGTTACTGGAGGGCGAAAAGGGGAGGTGAAGGAGAGATGCGTGATTCGCTTGAGTAATCAAGAGTGAGATACAGAAAAAAAGTTCGTCGTTTCACGTGTCGTTGCATAGATTGCTGCGTTTTCTGCCTTTAAGCCAGAACGCGTGATTAAACACGTCGCATTCCGCGTTGCACGCCTCATATTGATTTTAGATTACTTTTCCGCGTGCGCGCGCGCGCGCGTTTCTATAACTATATGTATATCCGCAATTACGTCACGTGCTCCATTACGACGTTCTGATTATATATCAAGAATTGCGGAATGGAATCGCGCCGGCGTTTTCATCATGCGACACGTTCGTGACAGATCAGTTTGTTGTCATCATCGTCTGACATAATAGAGTTCAACTACATAAGATAATGAGATAAATGCATCATATACACATCTTTCTTGTCGGCCACAGAGCCAAACGCGATGTTATTGCGAAAATTAAGCAAGAAAATTAAGGAATCTGAGAATCTGTATCCTATGGGTTGGGATCTCAACAATTCTCCTTGTTCCTCTTTTAACTTCCCCTGTAAAGAAATAAGCGAGAAAAAATGCATCAATCGCGCGCTTTGAATTTATTTCATTTTTATTCAATTTTATTTTATTTTTATTATAGCGTTATCTCTTGTGGAGTTTCATTCTATCGTCTCGTAGTCGACAATTTTTTTAGACCTGTCATTTATCATAGTGTTTGAATTTTTGCAATATTATTTGAAAGAAATTAAATTTGTGAGATTTTTAGTCTTAATTTATTTAATTTTTATTATAGCGTAGTCTTTTGTCGAATCTCATTTTACTTATTTCGTAGTGGGCAATTCAATTAGCAGAATTTAATTTTAATAGAATTTAATTTTTATATTAAATTAATCAATGAAATTAAATTTATTTCAAACAAAATTGTGTCATTTATTATAGTGTTTCAACTTTTGCAAAATTATTTGAAAGAAATTAAATTTACTGGATTTTTAGTTATGACTGAATGTAATTTTTATTAAATTTTTTGAATTAAATTAATGTATCGAATTAAATTAATTTTTATTAAATTAAATTAGTTTTTATTAAATACAATTTCATTTAATATAAATATTTAATTTTTATTATAGCGTAATTTTGTCTGCAATTTGAATCTCACTTTATTGTCTCGTAATTGACAATTAAATTTTTTTTTTAGATCTGTCATTTATTACAGTGTTTCAACTTTCGCAAAATTATTTGAAAAAAATTAAATTTGTGAGATCGTAAGTTATCTTAACAGAATTTGATTTTTATATTAAATTAATCAATAAAATTAAATTAATTTCTATCAAACATTTTTAAATTTGTATCATAGCGTAATCTTTTGTAGTGCCAATTCAATCATTTTTTTTTGAAACCTGTCATTTGTCACACGGAGTTTCCAACTTTCGCGAGCTCATTTGAAAGAAATTAAATTTGCGAGAATGCGCATTTGGTTCGACGCTAATTTTTCTTGCGACTTGCGAGTTGCAAGCTTGCAGTTTCGATCAATCGGATTTCACCGGGCAAGAACCTCTCCGTGTTTCTATACGATCTAACTATCCTCGTCTGATCGTACGGTTCATATGACGTATAGTTCACCGATCCTATTCTCCATCATTCGATGCTCCGACATTGCAACGCTAAGCATTCTCGGGTAATACGAACCCTTGGGAGAATTTCTCTAATTCCAGTTCTCTCGTTCTAATACGTCTGGGCGTCATTATGTGGACCGAACTTTTGAAATTTGACCGAATCGTGTAATAGAAGCGCTACTTTGAAGAGACTGAAACGACGATCGAAAGAAATTCGGATTAACTGTATATCGAGAGAATTTTTGACGTGAAATATTCCGCGCTCGTTATTAATATGCAGTATGTAGAAACATTTAGAGGGAAAATTGAGCTTTTAATATTAAAAACTGCAATTTAAATGTAATTTTGATATAAATGCAATTTCGAAGAGCAATTTAAAATAAAACAATGTGCATATAAAAGCATCAATTTTTTTAACCGAGAAATTTATTTGGCATGCGAATTTTTTTGTATCGAAAATTTCGAACTTTTCGTAACTTTTCATCGCGAAAGAGGGAGAGAGAAGTTACGTTACAATGAAGTTCAATTGAAAAAAAAAATAGATTTTTATTAAAATGCTCACACATGGTTGACACATATTTGATGTCAAAATAGTATATTCTTTTGTTTATTTTATTTGTTGCACGCATCAAAAATCTCTTGAAAAATATTGTCAAATCTATAAAGCTTCCTCTTTATCATGACTCACATTTCAATACGCAGTATAGCTATTCAGTCAAATAACGAATTGTGAAATAACAATGTTCTCCTGCAATCATGAAATTTGTCGAACGGCAAAGATGATGCAAGTTATTTACACTCAAATTCATTTTTTCATACACGTGGAATGTAAATAATATACATATTTGTTTATATATATTAATTTAATATACACTGAAAAAAATTTGTTAACATTAATATGTTTTATTTAATTTTAATATTTTTATATGTTTAATTAACAAAGAAATAATTTAGTTAAAGGTTAGACAAGTTAACAAATTTTTTCACTGTATTTTAATTGAATATAAATTTATTTATAATAGTAGTATTCAATTTATTAATATATTTAATTTTATTTATTTATATATATTAATTTAATATGCACTGAAAAAAATTTGTTAAAATTAATGTTTTATTGAATTTTAATATTTTTATATGTTGAATTAACAAAATAATAATTTAGTTAAAGGTTAACAAATTTTCTTCAGTGTATTTTAATTGAATATATATTTATTTATAATTATAATATTTAATTTATCAATATATTTAATATATATATATATATATATTTTTTTTTTAATTTAATATAGATAAAAAAATATAGATTGATAACTGATCCTATTTTTCTTATTTTCTGCGGATAAATGAATCAAAGTTTCTATTGCAAACTTAAGCTCCTCCGCTGCGGAAAATAGAGGGAGAGAAAGATGATGCGTTATTCAGGATTAGTTCGCTAATATTATCCCGCTAGTAAATCGGAGGTTTATTTTACTAGTCGACTACAGCCGAGCACTTTGGTTATTAACGGCTAAAGTAGAAATCGGGTATACACACGACGGAGAATTAGAAGTGGTTAGAGGCGTGATCTGTTCCGGTTGCTATCTCCCCCTCATTAAACAGCGTAACGTTTAATAAGCTTGGCGCGTTGCGTGATAAATGCGACGAATTTGCAACAATATGCTGCGCGAACAACTGTGAACTCAACTTCAATGTTCGTGGCGTACGGAGATGTATTATACAATAGTTTGTCTGATTAATCTTCATTGTGCCATGGAGAGAATCCATTATTAACTTCGCGATATTAATATACGAATGAATAGTACGCGGAATATGTACGACGATACATTTTGCAAGGAATTTATTAGTATTCATCAATTATACATAATAATTATTTTTTATTATTCAATATTATTATAAATATTTAGAAATTATTTTCAACAGCTATTGTTTACTTTTCATTTTTGCTCTTAAATTAGTATTCATAAATTATACATAATATTTATTATTTATAATTATATATTATTATAAATATTTATAAATTGTTTTTAATAGCTATTGTATATTTTTTTTTCATTTTTTTGATCTACATTTTTCGAAATTTTTATCCCTACGCGTTTATATTTTTTGATTTGTGCCGATAATTTGAATTCAGATCGGATGTTTCGGATTGTCAAAAAATTTTTTTAAATTATGTTACTGGAATTTTTAAGAAAATTTTCGGGGGCAAACCTCTTCAATTCAAGGCGAATTTCGTGCATTTTCTCAAACTGAAATTGTTTACACTTGAATTTTGTCTTCTCTCGAGAAATCCCGCGCGGATAATCTTGTGCCAGGCGCTCAATCTTGTCGCGTTACACTGAATTCTTGCCAAACTCGCGGTTTGAACAACTACGAGAGATCGATATTGTACCGATTGCGTAAGCAACCGCAATATGCGATTATCGTTTATGCACTGTAAAAGAATATGTAAAGTATTACATAAAAATATGTAAAATTACACAAGTAATAAGTGCAAAATTGTGCAACACGATAAATCATGAAAACATGAATAAATGTGTATACATTTTAACTTTTTTTAATTACTTACATATTTTTGTGTAATATTTTACATATTTACAATGTATATATATATATGTATATATATATATATATATATATATATATATATATATATATTGAAGTGATATTTATCAAATTTTTAACGAAGGGAATTTTGTGAAGTTTATTATAAATTAACATCGTCGCAAAAATCTATTTTCCTTATATCTCTCTCTGTCAACAAACAAATATATAGTGTCATAAAAATTTCTACTGCAGATTACGGTCAGTTTGTTTAATAAGAATGTGACAGACATAACTATTTATTACAAAAAAAAATTAATCGCATTTGTAGTGACATTAATGATTCCAATTTCTGTTTTTGTCAATTCTTGTCTGACATTTTCGAGATATAATTTTCATAGATTTTAACAGCTCTTAGGGCCGATTTTTTTAACTTCTCGGTAAGTTTTATCTGACAGATAGAAAATTTTCGTCTCTTTTCAGGTAAGTTCTAAAAAAAGAGACAAAGATATGGTACGTTTCAGGTGAAACTTACCAAGAGTTAGAACAACCGATTTTTAAGGAAAATCGGTCATCAGCCATTTGATGGTTGAACAATTCCATCGAGATATTATAATTGTCTCAGAATTTTTTCCATATAGTTTCAGAATTCCTAGACATTTTTAGTTGGACTTGCATTTAATGATAGTGCCTAATGTTTTGTGACATTATTTTTTTTTTATCCTAAACCAAAATTTGTTATTCTCTCGAAGGATCTAAACTCGACCAACAATCGAGACCCTTTTGACTATTGTTGTATATTGTTCACGTCATAGGCGATAAATCTCTGCTTTTTTGTTCTAAAACTTTTAGTTGCGATAGTTTTCGAATAGATAGTCTGACATTTTTGAGATATATTTTCTATCGATTGCACAGCTCTTAAGGAAGATCGTCATGAGTCACTTTAAGGTCGAACAATTCCATCGAGATATTATAATTGTTTCAGAATTTTTTCCATATAGTTTCAGAATTCCTAGACATTTTCAGTTGGACTTGCATTTAATGATAGTGCCTAATGTTTTGTGACATTATTTTTTTTTTATCCTAAACCAAAATTTGTTATTCTCTCGAAGGATCTAAACTCGACCAACAACCGAGACCCTTTTGACTATTGTTGTATATTGTTCACTTCATAGGCGATAAAACTCTGCTTTTTTGTTCTAAAATTTTAGTTGCGAACAATTACAATTTTCGAAAAGATAGTCTATTCTTTGTTGAATAAATCTTAACCATAGAACTGGAGTATCGAAGAAACAGTTTTCCTTTAATCCGTCCGAGTTGGAACCACTCGATCGAGATAGGACAAGAGACTCGGATTCTTGAATCTCATTGTGGGTAATAAATTTTCATAGGCTTGTTCGAGCTGGGCGATAAGCGAGGGAAGATTCCAGACGGGCCCCCATCTGGACCCCGATCGGCAGCATTAAATGTGTTGAGGTAAGAGATGAAAGAGAGTTCACGCTAGTCTCTCTCTCTCTCTCTCTCTCTCTCTCTTTCCACCTTTCCTGACTGCTTTATCGATTACTATCAGGCCTCGCGTATCAATACTCATAGCCGACGCATCTGGACCAGTCGGAGGCTGCGCTCCGCTTCCTCGTCGTGCCTAGCTCAAGCGAACCGTTACACACCACGTCGGATATATACATAATGATCGCCTCTCGCATTACACCGAAACCCGCCGACATTATAAACAACATCGTCGCTGTAGATCTCCGACGTCCCCTCGGCCGATCTTTCTTCGTTATTAACGATAACGCCGCTCTCCAAGGCAGTTATCTCTCTATCACAGATCAAGGTTTACACTGTATCTCTCCATAGAGATTATGCTCGTCGAGAAAATGGGATGTCGATAAGGATATTTGTTATAGGTCGCTTCCTGTAGCGCAGATTAACGTGAAATATGGACGTGATAATTCTGGGGATGCTGACCAGATCTGTTTTATCGACAATTATTATTTTCACTTTACTTTTTATTAGCTGTACGGAATGAAAAATCCTTTACTAGAATTAAGGTATTTATAATAAGAAATCTGGGCTACTATATATGTATATAAAAAAGTTAATAATTAGTTTTTTATCGGTCTTTTACATTAAGTCAATCTAATCTAAACGATAAGAAAATTGTAATTATTTAAATTTCTTGGTTTCTTTTTATATACACACATGATAGCCCATATTTGTTATGATGAATCTTTTAATTCTAGTAAAGGATTTTTCATTCCGTATAGCCAATAAAGAGTTAAATGAAAATAATTGTCGATAAAACAAATTATTTTATAATTTATAAATTTTATTTCATATTTATAAAATAATTTTTTATAAATATATAAATTTATTAATATTTACAATTATTTATAAATTTTTTACAATAATGCATTTGTATAAATAAAAAGTAATCGATATATTTTTTAATTTATACGATATAATGTATTCATTTTATATTTATACGACGCGTGTCATTTTCTTTCGGCCAAAAATCCTTTTTGACACGAGTCGACGCGACAGAAATAGAGAGAGAATGAGAGGGAGAGAGATAGACGCGAAACGCTGACCCAGTTTCTGGTGCTATCCGCGCGCAGGCCGCAAAAATTGCAAGAATGTCTGCCACCGTGGAATGAATTCCACACACGGGCGATTGCTTTCTACGGAAATGTAGTATCTCGCCTGTCGTCGGCGCCCACGTATGATCCCGCAATCTGGTTAGCCGGCGAAAGATTGCGCGGAAATGGCAAGGAGATCGGGCTGCTGCTCAAAGTGGTAGCGAGACGAAGACGAAGACGATGACATCGACGACGATATGCATGCATGAGAACGCCGGAAACGTCGCCTCCGAAGTCGTCGCGAACGTCGAAGCGAAATCGGACGCAATTATGTGATATCTGCTTTTTTTCTCTCTCGGATTTTTCCTGTCATAAAACGTCGCATTAATTTTATCTCCTTTAATGAAGAGAGAGAGAATTGCTTTTGTGAAATATACAGGGTGGTTTGAAATGAAAGTGCGAAAAATTGTAGAAGATGAATCTTTGCCAGAAATTAAAGGGTTTTCATATAAATATGTATATATCTTCCTGAAGGGTTAAATTTTGGACAAATTAGAAAAATGAAATTTGATAGACTATTTCTACTAATAAAAAGAATGCTTATTAATATTTTTTTAATCTTCCCGCATTGTTATACGGGGATGAAGCAACTCCTATTTAATTTTTTAGTTTTTTTTAACGAAAAAAATTAAAACGTGATTTAAAAATATGCGTTAGAAAGCTTGATTCCTTTAGAAACTTTTTTATTTCTTTTATTTCTTTCGTAAAAATTAATAGTTTACAAGAAAAAAATTAAAATTCATTATCATGCGCGGTGCTAAATGATTAATAGGTTTCGGGTTACAAGAAGTTGAATTTTAGAATAAAGGAGGCAAGCAAAGTAAAACAAAATTATAGTAAATGTTAGGAAAGAATGAAACAAAAACAAAATTTGAAAAAAATAACTTAATTTTCACTTTTTTGTTTGAAAGTATATAAGTCCTTCCTTTTCATTTTTCGTACTCTCTTAAGCTCACCCTATATATGTATATAACAAATCTGCAGTAGACTTTGAAATCGGAATCTCATAAATTTTCATTAAAATTTATGTCATTGTCAGTAACACGAGTTCGGATATAATGCGCAATAAAAATAAATGAATAATAAATTAATTTGAATAAATGCACAATAAATACAAATAAAAAAATTACTGAGAAACAAAATGTTATAATTATACACGAGTACGTTTTATCTGATAAAATTATGACATTTAGCAAGAGATAATAAAATCGGTCCCCTATTATCCTCTCTATAACGACGATTAATATTTATCAAATTTATTATTATTATTATTATTATTATTATCATCATCAATGTGATAATTTTTCCGCTTTTATTTCACATAGCGACCTCTTTCCCTCTTCTCATCCGCGCTATTATATATACAGGGATGCTTCGATTAACCGATTCGTCTTTTAATTAACGCCCATTCACTCTCCCACTTTGCATCTCATCGCGTGTCCGCTTATCCGATCGCTTTAATATCACTTTTATATCGCATTATCTATTCATTCCCTCGGCTTATCGGCCCGAAGCTCGCAAATATAAAGAGACTGCGATTCAGGCCGTCATTAGAAGCTCGATATCGACATAATGTTTCCCCCGCCCTCGAACAGTTCATTCGTTTCGCACAAAGGGCTGATTCATCGGCCGGTTTTCCTCGCCCTCTCGATTCCGCTTCCTCCTCCAGGTCGTCGCGCATCGCCACCACGACGATTCCATTTATATTCGCGTGGCCGAAGCCTCCGTTGCATTTATGTCCGGTGACAGGAATGATGGATGTTTCGATTTTACCCATGGCCAACCCCGTTATCAACTATGATTACGGTTTAAGAGGATGCCGGAGTAGAGTTTTGTGTTATCGATCGAAAAGTGAGGCTAGATTCGATTATAAATTTATTTATTGGCTGTACGGATTGTTTGTTACCTGAAATTATAAGCTAGCGCGGATTAGTAATATTAATATCTTAATTGTGGAAAAGGATTTATCAATCTGTATAGTTAATCAAAATATAAATGTAAAAAATCAAAATATTTTGATTAGTTCTGTTTTATCGATCGAAAAGTGAGGCTAGATTCGATTATAAATTTATTTATTGGCTGTACGGATTGTTTGTTACCTGAAATTATAAGCTAGCGCGGATTAGTAATATTAATATCTTAATTGTGGAAAAGGATTTGTCAATCTGTATAGTCAATTAAAATATAAATTTAAAATATCAAAATATTTTGATTAGTTCTGTTTTATCGATCGAAAAGTGAGGCTAGATTCGATTTTGAATCTATTTATTGGCTATACGGATTTGTTTGTTACCTGAAATTATAAGCTAGCGCGGTTTAGTAATATTAATACCTTAATTGTGGAAAAGGATTTATCAATCTGTATAGTCATCCAAAATATAATTTAAAAAATTAAAATATTATGATTAGTTATGTTTTATTGATCGAAAAGTGAGGCTAGATTTGATTATAAATCTATTTATTGGCTATACGGATTTGTTTGTTACCTGAAATTATAAGCTAGCGCGGTTTAGTAATATTAATATCTTAATTGTGGAAAAGGATTTGTTAATCTGTATAGTCAATCAAAATATTAATTTAAAAAAATTAAAATACTTTTATTTTTTTAATTTTTTCTTAATACATTTTCTTATTAAATTTCCTGGATGCGCTGGAATGACATGCGCGTGCTAATTAATGAACGCCGGATCGTCTTGTTTCTCTGTTTTTGCAAGGTGTATTTGTATACGAAAATTTCGCACGAGCTTGAACGGAAATCTTTAGATAAGTATGAGGAATAATGTACATGATTTTATTCGATGATCGCGAGACGCCGGAGAGTGAAAATGATATGTCAGAGCTGCATGAAACAGAAGGAGTATGAGATAAAAATATTGATTTTATTTCATATTTATTTACTTGGATTAATTCTATTTCACAGCTCTTAGAGAGTATATTATTTTTCGGTTTTTTAAATTATATAAATGCATCCGTAGACCAAATTTTAATATTTTAAAAAATATATTATATATTTTTTAAAATACAAAAAGATATTGTTAGGTGATTTTATTCGATTAGTAGAACAGTTTAATGCGTGTTTTTGCTTGCTTGGAAAAAGCCAGTGTTATTTTATAAAATAATATATTTATATATAATACATTTTATAATATATTATATATTTTATAATTTATAATAAATTATATTTTTGACTTATTTTTATTATATTAACACAATCGATGTATTTTTGTATGAACATTCTTTTGATGCAAATCTTTTTTTATAAAGAGATTTATTTACTTAAATTATATAATTTTATTTCACAACTTATTAGAGGATATATTCTGTTTTAATTATATATAAATTCATCTAAATAAAGTTTGTTTTAGATACGGATATTATACACGTTTCAAAATAATATTCTTATATTTTTGCACAAAAATATTCCCTTTTACCGTAGTTATTTCTTGGATAAAGAGATTCACTCGTTACTCTAATTCGCAGAATGTCTCGCGCATTTTTTATACGCATTTTCATGTTTCTTGAATGTGTCACTTAGTCGTGCAAACGCTGTTGCCCAAACTCGTCGTTACGTAATTACGGGAAATTACGGGGACGCGCGCGTCGGATGGAGCCCCGATGATAGGAAGTACTTACCGGTCACACGATGCCCTAGCAAGTGCTCGCTCTCCGAAGTTAATAGCCGCCGACAGAGAAATGCATTGGCTGCGATGCAGCCGTCGTCGCCTTCTTGCTTCGTTGATCTCGTCGGCGAAAGTCCGACGATGACAGCTCGCGCATCCCGGTCTAGACATTTCCATCTTTAAGCACGATAATTTTATCACGTAAGAATTTCACGAAAAATTTCACCAATCGTTAATCTTATTATCTAAATTTTTTTAATAATAAAAGAGCTTGTTCAATTTATTATTTGAAAAAATAATTATGTTGCGTCTAATATTTTGTAATAAAATTGTTTTTAAAATTAATTCACAAATTTTTTTGTATTTATTTTGGAACCAAATAATAAGTATTGGAGAAATTTAAAAATAAAATTCTGTTGCAAAGTAAGTGTAGGGGAATTTAAAAGTAATTAAAAATATTAAAATAGTAATTAAAAAATAATTGAAATAATAAATAATTATGAAAATAATTGAAAATAATTTTATATTAGATGCAACATAATTATTTTTAAAAATAACAAATTCGAATCGGATTCAAAGAACGCTTGACTCGACGAAAGCGCAATCGAGAGCACGCGAAGATACGCGAAAGTTGGGCCGCGTCGAGACGGTCTGGCTACGACGGAGCGATATTAAAGTTCGCCAGTGATATTCGGTGTTACTCTGTCGCGTCGGTGCTTCCAGAGAAGTTTCGCGACTGGTACATAAATACCTCTCTCTCCTTGGGCCTTGGAAAAGTTCGGGCTGTCGCCTTCGAAAGGGAGGGAAAAAAAAATTCGCCGGGACTTGGCGCATCGAAAGATGCTGAAGGGAAACCACAAAGTTTCGAGAATAGAGCGAGGAGAGCATATTCCCGAGATTGAATTCGCAGAATACTGTACGGACGTCCGCGAGACTCGGGAAGAATGCGAGCGTGTAATTTCTTGCGACACACACGAGGAGGGCACCCGAACCCCCAGTCCTCTTTTTCTCGGAGAAGTATGCGGTCTTTTTTAAACGAGAAATTGCTATACGGAGGGAAAACAGCTCGCAGTGATACCCGTAAGCCGTCGGCTTCAATGGAGTTTATAGGAAAGAGGGAGGGGAGCGAAGGGGTTGTTTCATCCCCAAGTTTATGCGATCGATCGAAAAGACGCGGCTGAAAATACAATTGGACGTATGTGGGCAAGAATATTGTTATTTTCAGGCTGGGCTCCTTCTCTTCTACATCTCCATCCTCTTCGAAAAATTTCTATAACCTCACCCGAATCCATTTTTAATTAAATTAAAATTAGATTTGTCATATTAAAAGAAGTCAATTTCATAGAGATTTAGCAGAAAAATTTTTTAATATGATAAATCTAATTTTAATTTAATTAGAAATGTGCTTGTATTCATATATTTTTATATAAAAATACAACGCTTGACTATTCAAGATTTTTTTTGCTATGCATTTTGGTGGAAATCTTTTTTTATAAGGAGATATTTATTTACTTGGATTTTAATTTTATTTTGCAACTTATTAGAGGATATTTTTCAAAAATTTTTTAATTACATAAATATTTAAACCAAGTGTTTTATGTTCGGTTTAGGTTAGGTTAGAATCTCGAAAACTATCGATCATAATTTGCGACATTCTTTTTCTAACAATAAGTAAAAAATCTACCAAACACACCTAACAAATTCACGAAAACAACATTTTCCCCATATTACATGCTTCCTCTAAAAAACTTTTCTCCCCTGATGATACCCGAGCGTGAACCCAAGTTGATTTTAATCGAACGCGACTGGCAGATAATGGTATCGCGAATCTCGAATAATTGAGTGCTCTAATTTGCTTTCCACGATGTCCCAAAACAGCACCAATTATTATTATATTGCACAAAGTGTGCAATTACAATTATTCTCTTATTATAAATTAATCTCCCACTTCCGCTCTCCTGCTCCGCCTCTATTTATCTATTTATTTATTTCTCTCTCCGTTCCTGCTGGAACTCTCGGTTTATAAATAGGAAATAAATGGGCACTTATCGTCTCGACGACGAGAGAGAAAGAGGGCTCTCCTTCACTCGCCGAGAGTTCTCTCGCCCACTCCGTTTTTTCGCGAGCACCTTCTCGCGCTGGAGATCAACTGACAAGAGAGAGAGAGGGCGCCTCGAACGAGGTTAATCCCGCGGCGGGTGGGAGAAAACCGCATTTTGACATAACGCACGCGTAAAATGCACTCTCCGCGGGGTCCGCTTGGAAATAAATGGGCACTCATCGTCTCGACGACGAGAGAGAAAAAGGGCTCTCCTTCACTCGCCGAGAGTTCTCTCGCCCACTCCATTTTTTCGCGAGCACCTTCTCGCGCTGGAGATCAACTGACAAGAGAGAGAGAGGGCATCTCGAACGAGGTTAATCCCGCGGCGGGTGGGAGAAAACCGCATTTTGACATAACGCACGCGTAAAATGCACTCTCCGCGGGGTTCTCTCGGAAATAAATAAGAAATAAATGGGCACTCATCGTCTCGACGACGAGAGAGAAAGAGGGCTCTCCTTCACTCGCCGAGAGTTCTCTCGCCCACTCCATTTTTTCGCGAGCACCTTCTCGCGCTGGAGATCAACTGACAAGAGAGAGAGAGGGCGTTTCGAACGAGGTTAATCCCGCGGCGGGTGGGAGAAAACCGCATTTTGACATAACGCACGCGTAAAATGCACTCTCCGCGGGGTCCGCTTTACGACATCATAATGCTCGCGTTTCCCATCCACCGTTATATCCCGGGGAACGCGTGTGCTCTCTTTCTCTCTCCTGTTTGCCTGGTCTCCCCGCCTCGCTCTCTTGTCCGGGGAGATTTACATGCCTTTAACGCGGTAAATGGACCTTTTAAAGCGGCACTTATTATTTACGAAAGGCTACAATCCCCGCCCTCGGGTACAGCATCGCGCAGCCAATCCTTAACGAGCTGTTTTTATCAGCGGGTCCTTGTGTGCGTTTCGTTTTTGAAAATGCAAATGGAGGGATAATGAACCGCGTCGATTTTCCACGACGCGTTGTGTTTATTTAATTATATTATTTTTTGTCACAGTGTATCTCCTTGAACAATTCATTTTCGAAAAAATATGTTAGTAGACATGTTAAAAAAAATAAATGACCTTGAAATTCGTCCTTTTTGGGAAAAACTCAGTGCTCCAATTTTTTAAGGTCGAATTTCAAGGTTATTTTCAGGTCATTCATATTTTTAAAATAAAATTAAGGTCATTTAAAGGTCATTTATATTTTTTAAATAAAAATGACCTTTAAATAATCTTGAAATTTGTCCTTTAACTAACATAGGAAAATAGCTCTTAGATATTTTTTCTTAAGGACAATTATGTGTCTTCTTTGCACCGATTGATTTCTGTCATTATTTGGCATAAAAGGATCGAGGTAAGATGGATGACAAAATGAATATTTTATGAGATATTTAAAATTTGTGTTAAATAAAATATTTTGTAAACTATACATCGTTTGGCCATATTGCTCTTTATAACTTTTTATAGTGAATATTGCGAGGAATTATATAAAAAATAAAGATATTTTTATTAAAAAGAAATATAAATGACCTTGAAGTTCGTTCTTTTTGAGAAAAACTCAGTGCTTCAATTTTGTTCTTCCCTCGAAATCCCACAACTTTTATTTCAAACATTTCTTTCTAAATATTCAGGAAATATTTTTGTGAAAAAGAAAAAAGAAGAATTTATAAGGAGCCTGTAGGAATGTTATATATAAATATACACGATATTACACGCATCGTATATTTTTTACAACAGCATATACCACTCGTCGGAGAGTTGAATTAATTTTTCAACGTTTCCATATCACTTTTGAAATTTCATTGTATTTATGAAAATAGCAATTATATTGTTAATTCACTAAAACATTCATTAGCTGCCGTTTTTACTGATTGTTAATTCATTAAAGCTTCATCAGACTGCGCCGCCGCTTTCGCCGAACGAAGAGTGCGCGATTATTGCTTCCATAAAATTCTATAAACTAAAAGCGATTAATATTTCGATGAGCTCGGCAACGTGTTCAAACATTTCCGTAATTATGGAATAATATTTTCCCGGCCGAGCAATCGCGCGTATTGATCGATAGTGGATTGAATTATAACATGTAGCGTGTGTGAGTTATAATTATGTACCGTGTATCAAAATTTGTGTTTTACTCTTGATTTAAACAATATACAAAATCTCGGAATTTAGCCGCAATTTAGAATTACGCAGAATCGCGAGTGCAATTTAATTTGCAAGCATATCGCGAATTCATATTTATTTTTTCCACCAATAATGCTAGTTTTTCATGTATTCTTTTAATTTCAATATAATTGAGTGAAATGTTTATATAATTTTATGAAATATCAATATTTCAGAGGTTCTTTATTTTATTTTATTTTACTTGCTTTTTTTTTAAATTATTTTATAATTATAATTGATAAAAAAATTCTTGGTAGAGAAATACAGATATGTAATTTAAAAGAATTGATTTCAACGTTTTAAATATGTTTAAATAGAATCTTTGTCACGTCAGTGTATGCGATAGAAATTTTTTTTCTGACGCGATGATGCTATTTTTAACACACACGGTTGTCCTTTAAAAAAATGTTGTTAAACGAATTATTGACGAAATAATTTTAATGAATCCGATTGCTCAATTCGGGATTGAACAAGCTGGCGCGATTATTGCGGATTTGCACAAAGTTCATCCGAGGTTAAAAAAAAAAAAAAAAAAAAACGCGGCACTTGCGAATATAATCGAGTTGTTTGCCTATCAGATCCCCTTGCTCGTGCGAATTTCATGAATTCCAATCGGCCGGGAACCGATTCGCGGGCTAAAATTCAGAAACGCGGACATGTATGTATGTAAATACGTGCACACTTTCGCGATAAATGATCCCCCTGTTCGTGACAGTTGCGCTCGAGAACGCAAATGCCACCGTGTATATGTGTGTGATTCTAAACAAGTGCGAAAAATTTTAGATAATTTTTTTGTCGAAAATTGAGGAATTTTTTAAATATAATTTTTTATTTTAGTTTATATTAGTTAAGTTCTGATAATTATTGATTTTTATTTATTGTGAATTTATTTGAATTAATTTATATTTATTGCGCATTATTCGAAATCTTGTTACAGACACTGACATTATAAATTTGAAAAATGAGATTCCGTTCGAAGTCTACTGCAGATTTGTTATATATATGTATAGAGTGATTCTAAATAAGTGTGAAAAATTTTTAATGATTTTTTGTCGAAAATTAAATAAACATACAATTTTATATACAATTATATATATATATCCCTTTATGAGGAATGAATTATACAGGGGGAGATAAATATTAGATTTTTAAATATTTCTTAAGTTTTGTTATTGTTTAATTTTTCCCAACATTTACTATAATTTTATTTTGCTTATTTTTATTTATTCTAAAATTAAATTTCTCATAATTTAAAATCCATATGCCATTTAAGTGCATAATAATGTATTCAATTTTTTTTTAATTATTGATTCTACGACAAAAATAAAAGAAATACAAAAGTTTTTAAAGGAATCAAGCTTTTTAATGCATATTTTTAGAGATGAATATTCGATTTTTAAATATTTCTTAAGTTTTGTTATTGTTTAATTTTTCCCAACATTTACTATAATTTTATTTTGCTTATTTTTATTTATTCTAAAATTAAATTTCATATAATTTAAAATCCATATGCCATTTAAGTGCATAATGATGTATTCAATTTTTTTTAAATTATTGATTCTACGACAAAAATACAAGAAATACAAAAGTTTTTAAAGGAATCAAGCTTTCTAATACATATTTTTAGATGCTCATATTCCGATCTGTTAAGAAGTTTTAATAAAAAATTGAATAGAAGATGCTAGTTTCATCCCCATATAACGATACAAGAGGATTAAAAAATATTAATTAATATTCTTTTTACTGGTACAAAGTCCATCAAATTTCATTCTTTTAGTTTGTCCAAAATTTGATTATAAAAATAAAAAAATAAAAACTAATTTTCCCTTTTCCTTTGGAAGAGTATAATTTTTAGCAATAAATTATAAACATATTTATAAATTTATATGAAAAACTCCCTTTTATTTTTAACAAAGAATTATCTCTTAAATTTTTTCGCAGTTATTTAGAAAAATTTTAAACGCGTGACACGCGAATTAAAAATTTTATTTGTCGTCGACGGATCTTTAATCGAGAAGATAAAAAATGTTTTCTTATTAACAGAAATTTAATCGAACATACCTCAAAACGTTACCTCAAACGTTTACGAATTATTAAATTTTTTTTTTTGATTCGCGATTATATATGCGCGTTTCTGCATATGTAATGAATTCAGAGTTATTGTTAACAAAAAAGATATTCGTTTAACGCGATATTCTTCTACGTAAAATTTTCCGACTACGTAGATTACGGTTTTACAGGCGAACGAACGTGCAAAAGGATTTGCGGGAATGTATAATTAAAACGATACGTAATTATATTCCGCACGAGCGAGCAACTCTTTTGCGGAACGTAACGTAGAATTAATTTCATTATCCAGTCGAATTGCGCGGTGTACTACGTTAATGGAAAATCTCCGTAAACGTCATAATCGCGCTGTGAATGCGCGCGGATTTGTTAGCGTTTAATATAAATGCGGATAGCTTTTAGCAAAAGCGCGCAACTCTCGCGAAACAAACTGAAAAACGATTAGCCACCGGAGTCGATCGCGCTATTTTTTTTTTTCAAAACCGATGCAGCATTTCATTAAAATAATTAAGAATTAATATTCTACGTTACGCGATTATACAGTTAGCAAATACACTGAAAAAAGAATATAAACTAATAAAATTAGATAGCAAAATTATTATTATATTAGATTATAAAAAATATATAGTTATCATACAATTATTCATCCTGCCTTCTTCCTTCTGGAAGGATATTAAGGGAATCCTAAACGCAGTTGAGTTTCAGTCCTGTTTTATCGACAAAATGTGAGGCTAGATTCAACTATAAATCTATTTATTGGCTATACGGATTGTTTTTACCTGAAATTAGAGCGCTTCCACATTTGTTAATATTACTTAATTGTGGTAATAATACTTTAGTTGTGGTAAAGGATTGATCAGGAAGGATATTAAGGGGATCCTAAAACGCAGTTGAGTTTCAGTCCTGTTTTATCGACAAAATGTGAGGTTAGATTCAACTATAAATCCATTTATTGACTATACGGATTGTTTTTTATTTGAAATTAGAGCGCTTCCACATTTGTTAATATTAATATTTTAATTGTGGTAAAGGATTTATTAAATTATTATATTAGATCAGAAAAAATATATAAAATTATATAGTTATTATAGCTAAATTTTTTCATGTTGTGTACGAAATTTAATTAAATTAAATTTGAGTTACGATAATTAATATTTTTAAGATACATATAATTTAGTTAAGGATTTCCTCGTTAAATTACTATATAATAAAAAATATTAGTTACTATAAACTGAATTTTAGACAATTAAATTTCAAGTACCATAGCTAAATTTTTTTAGATATGTTGTGCACGAAATTTAGTTATAATAAAATTTTAGTTACAAGAATTAATATTTTTGAGATATAATTTAGTCAAGAATTTCCTCGTTAAATTATTATATTATTAATTAAAATTTAGACACACACAAGTTTCAGATGTAACATAGGAGTAAAATATAGCTAATATTTTTTTATTACTTTTGCAGTAAGTAGTACTTTGAATTTTTTTTTAAAGCGACAATCTCGATGATGCTAAATTCATCGCAGGATATAATCTATGAAAAAGGATAATTTTTTTTTCTAGTTTGCATATGTTTATCTTGTGTAAATATATATATATATATATATATATATATATATATATTGTACAAACGAGTATAAGAAAAAGAGAGGGATGAGAGGGAGATGTTGAGAAAACACGCGGTTTGCGTCCAGAAGAGAAAGAGTATTATGAGAAAAGGTGAGACCGAATCTAAGAGGAGGCTGATGTAAACGGCAGAAGGGGTAGAGAAGGAAGGTTACAGGATGGAAAGTACAGTCGCGAGTGTCATTTGCGGTTCGTTCTGAGCCGTTTAAAATGCATTCTCAAAGGGAATCGCGAGCACCGTTGTAATTTTCCGCGCGAAACGGAGCATGAAATAAAACGACCCTAGTATAGCTGCAGCGTATTCTCCCTCTCTTCCTTCCCTAGCGATGCACCCTTGCGCTGCACCATCCGGCTCTTTGATACGTCCTGGTTTATTTTTCCCTTCGGTTGCCCTCAACGCTCCTCGACAGGTTTTAACGATAATCTTCCCGAGAGAGGCGCATACTCTCTTTTCCTCTTTCTCTCTCTTGCCGCAATCCTCGTAGACTATATACGGTGGCATCGGTGTGTTCCGAGCTATCTCTCCTGCGCTGAGTATTAAAGATAGAGAAGAATGCTCGACGCGAAAATTGCGTTTCTTCCTCTATCTTCCCGAAGGGGCTCGGCAGAGAGAAAGCGAGACAGAGAGGAAGCTCACGGACCGAGAAATGTACTATTTTCACGTGCCACGCGCGAGGAAATTCATATCCGAGGACACTTAAAAATCCCTCGCACGCGTTTATTTGTACAACATTTAATATGGTATTTTTCAAATGCCAGCGAGATCCCCTTTTTTAAATAACTGTTAAATCAGGACATTTTATATTTTTTTTAAATTTGATTTTATAATTTTTTAAAATTACTTTAATAATTTTTTTTTTTTCATTAATTTATACAAATAAATCAAAATAGACATTTTATAATTTAATTTTTCATATTTTTTTATAATTTTAGAATTATTTTTTTTCTGAATGTTCACTATTGCTAATATTTAATTAATTTTTAAAATTATTTTTTATTACGAATGTTTACATGATTAGTAATATTATTGTATCAAATGACAAAATTATAATAATAGAAATAAATCAAAATAAAGACATTTTATAATTTATCTTTCAATTGTTTTTTATTATTTTATGGAAAACAGAATTATAATAATAATAATAATAATAAATCAAAATGAAAAACATTTTATCATTTATCCATGAATTTGTTTTGTTATTTTAATCTTTTTATGATAAATGTTCACCATTAGTATTATTATTGTTATGTCGAATAACGGAATTATATAACGATTGAATTATAATATTACTTGATTACGGGGTGAATTATCCGTTTGCAATTTAAAATGAATCGGATTTAATTTGACGGCACTTCAAGTCGGCATTGTACGTTTACTTATTACGACGTTGTGAGATATGTCAATTACGGGATCTCTTCTTCGTAATGGGAGCGGCATTAATGTTTCCTTCTTTAGGAATAATTTGACATCATTCGAATGCGCGCGCGCGAAATAATGGCTTTTTCCCCCCTCTTTACCCTCTTTCTTCTTCAGCGATGCGATTCATATCTACGAGATTTAACGTGCAATTAATAAGAATTTCCTACTCTCTCTTTTATTCATCCAGCCTTCCTCCTTCTGGAGGGATATTAAGGGGATTCTAAACGCAGTTGAGTTTCAGTCCTGTTTTATCGACAAAATGTGAGGTTAGATTCAACTATAAATCTATTTATTGGTAATTATACGGATTGTTTTTTACCTGAAATTAGAGCGCTTCCACATTTGTTAATTTTAATACTTTAATTGTGGTAAAGGATTTATTAATCTGTATAGTCAATCAAAATATAAATAAAAAAAGATAAAAATATTTTGATTTTTTAAATTTATATTTTGATTAACTATAGAGATTGATAAATCCTTTTCTACAGTTAAATTATTAATATTACTAAATCGCGTTAGCTTATAATTTCAGGTAATAAATTTGTATAGCTAATAAATAGGTTTATAGTCGAATCTAATCTCGTTTTTCAATTGATAAAACAGCTAATCAAAATATTTTGATTGACTATACAGATTGATAAATCCTTTTCCACAGTTAAATTATTAATATTACTAAACCGCGTTAGCTTATAATGAACAATCTGTATAGCCAATAAATAGATTTATAGTCGAATCTAATCTCACTTTTCGATTGGTAAAACAGAGCTGATCAAAATATTTTGATTTTTTAAATTTATATTTTGATTGACTATAGAGATTGATAAATCCTTTTCTACAGTTAAATTATTAATATTACTAAACCGCGTTAGCTTATAATGTTAAGTAATGAACAATCTGTACAGCCAATAAATAGATTTATAGTCGAATCTAATCTCGTTTTTCAATTGATAAAACAGCTAATCAAAATATTTTGATTGACTAACCTCCGCTAACCTCACTTTTCGATCGGTAAAACAGCTAATCAAAATATTTTGATTTTTTAAATTTTTATTTTGATTGATACATTGACTATACAGATTGATAAATCCTTTTCCACGTTTAAAGTATTAATATTATTAAACCGCGTTATAATTTCAGGTAATAAACAATCTAGATAGCCAATAAATAAATTTATAGTTGAATCGAACCTTATATTTTGTTGATAAACCAGGACTGAAACTCAACTAGCGTTTAGAATCACCTTAAACCCTTTTGCAGGGAAGAAATCTGCATTTTATCAAAGGCGAGGAAACGTAAAGGAACGTCAAACGTGTGGAGGAATATTAACTAGCGAATTAAAATATATTTCCAAGCAAATACGCGCTTTTTGTTTCTTTCTCTCTTTATGCGGTTCACTTTTATACGTGAAAATCTTTTCGGAAATCCCGCACATATAAAGCGTAGAGAGGTGATATACATTAACGTGATGCATTTTATGTATTCAAAATATAGCATTGCTGGTGCACTGTGCATAATTGAGAGGTCTGAAAGCGACAGCAGCAATCTCTATTTAGCTACATTAAATGGAATTGAGTGCGCTGAAACAAGCCGGTATATTTTCAACTCCCTCCCCGCTTTCTGATAAGCTCCTCCATTAATAATATTACGAAATTGCATGATAATATTAATTATGTTTTTTTTTTAAAAGTCGAGCTAATATGACAGAATAAAAGTGGATCGAGTTGTTTCTTTGATTGTATTTTTAAATCAAAATTGATTTATAGTTTTTAATTTATGTATGTTAATGTAGGACGAACAGTTGCAATTTCGTTTAATTATTAATTTCTTTTCTTTAATTGTCGTTTTATCGTGAAAGAGGAGAGACATGAAATTTTGTCAGTAAGCAAATTTGCTCATTAAAAGGCTATTTTGGCGGATAATTGCTCTTTTGACGATTTATCTTGATTTAATACGCAATTAATTGGAATTAAAATTTTTATGTTAGAGCGAGAGACTAGATGCATGAAGAGGAAAATTATTATCTGTGATATCGACTACAAATTTATTTGAAAAAAATACAAAAATATTCTCTTGCAAATAATATGACATTGTTTCAAATTGATTAAAATTAAAGATAGAATTTTGCCCGAAATTGAAATGATCCACAACTGTTTGTACTTATCATTATAATATACTCGTACATATGTTTATTAATACTACATCTGTCTATATTTATGCAATACGCAAATATTATAATTATTAGTACTATTAATACTCATTTTAATAGATTATTACTCTATTAATGCTTATAATTAATATCCAAGATTAATTATTCTCTTTCTCTATCTCGCTTTCCCTGTTGAATCAATTAATTATTTAAAATATTTGAATTAGCGTCCTCTGAACATATATGGAAACAGTCGACGACAGTTTTGGCAGTTTGCCTAAATTTGCAGAAATAATTTTAGATACACATTTTCATATTCCAATCAGCTTGACAATCCGATATCGCCCTATTATTCGCCGATACACGCTCAATGACTTCATCTTCCTAAATAAAAAAAACGTGCACTCTGCGTTCTCTCTTTTTATTCTCTTCTCTCTCTCTTTATATAACCGCGATCCGTGCAGGTTTATCGAAGCGCGATAAATTTGTGAAATTTGTTATTTATTTGTTCGGAAACACACTCATTCGATGCGCGATTTTTCAAATGAGTTTTCTACCTTCGCGGAGGATAGAAATGATTTTTATATACGTATATCATAGCGTGCCGGCTCTCCGATATGTCGGAAAGAAATTTTCGGCGCATCTTGCATTCCCTCGTTGCACTTTGTAATAATATTACGAGGATTTTGTCGAGTTTGTTGTTGTAAAATATTTAAAAAATTTTTTTATATGAACAAAGATAGAGAGGAAGAAAGAGAAACAAGAGAAATGACATTTGTTTCCACTAAACGTTTCAACTAAATTATTATTTTGTTAATTGAATATATATTAGTATTTAAGTCAAATATACGTTTTGTTAGATTTAATATATTATATCTAATTTAAATATTTTTTACGTTTAATTAACAAAATAATATTTAGTTGAAAGATTTAGTCAAGTTAACAAATTTTTTTAGTGCTTAAGGAAGATTTGAGAAAATTAATTTTGCATCAATATTATATATATATATATATATATATATATATATATATTTAATGTAATATTAATTTATTAATATAATACATATTTAATATAATATATATTTAATATTCTTGTTTTAAATCAAAATGAATGTTGAGTTTATATATAAAATACATATTTCTCTCATTATTAACATTTATTTATAACATTGATTCTTAATTCTCTTTACTTTGCAGTTAATATCTTTAACATTCTTTGCTACATGTTTGTAGCGAATATTTTTAATTCAGTTCCAAATCTCATTGATTGACAAATAAAAATATACAAATATACGTATAATAAAAATAAATATAAAAAATACGTAAGTATATAATATATAATAATAAATAAAAAAAAAATAAATATGATAAATATAATACATAATACAATAAATATACAAATTTTTATATATTTTATTATTCATAAAATTCCAACTGTCAAATGACTTCCTGTCAATTGAGCGAACTCAGCGTCGATCGCTTCACCTTAGAAACCGGAAGTTCACCAAGCTCAGGGAAAAGAACTGGAGAAAGGAGAGAGGGCATAACTCCATAGACGTTGCTTTGCATAACGGGGTGCAGATAACGTCTCCCTCGTCCATCCGTTTGTCTGGCGCAGCCCGGGCTGTTATCTTTCACCGCCGCCGCATAATCGGCGGAATAAATGTTTCGTATTTCGCGGCGAAGTCCGCCCTTAGATAAGAAACGTGTTCGCGCGCGACCAAGAGACTGAGCTTGCGCGAGCTTTTCGCCCCGTGTTACTGAAATCGTCAACGGGGGCCGATGTTTGTGCATTATTCATAAGCAGTCGCATCAGCGGCAATAGCCGCAAGAAGGCATTACGTAAACGCGCGTCACGAGAATTGATATTGTGCTGCTGATAAAAAATGAGAGCAACGATGCTCCGTCAATTTGACTGCGAAACGAAGGGAAAACATTTTTTTTATTTATTCTATTAAAATATTTGATACTTTTTTTTATATGTAAAAAAGCTATTTATGATTTTATATTTTATCATATTTTATTTATGTAATCTTTATTATGTTATAGGATTTTTTATTTATTCTATTAAAGTTTATTATCTGATACTTTTTTCGATACTAAACTTATTTTTTAACCTGTAAGAAAAGCTTTTTTGAGCTTTAATTTAATATTTTATGTATAATATGTTTATTAATCTTGGTAAAATATTTTTTTTATAATAAACATTTTTTCCTAAAAATCTGTAAGAAAATCTGCGAGCTTAAAATTGTGATATAAAAATATATGCAGTGAAAAATAAACGGAAAATATTGGAGTGCAATATTACGATTCTTTGCATTATATATGAAGTTTAAGATTTAAGTTGAAATTTTTTTACGCGTATGTTTATTTAAAATATATGCAGGAGGGACATGTCTTTTGCATATTGCACACGTCAAACGTGTTGCATTTGCATATACGTTATACGATTCATTCGTACGCGTAATTTGCACATATTTATGCGCGCACCTTGCGCCATCGCAAATGCATCAGCATGTGATCAGCATAACTTTCAAGTTACAATGTGCACGATAACGAATTAATTCTCACAGATTTTATTTTCAGTTTCCCCATACACGGTCTGTTAATGCCTTTCCACTGTAACTTTCTCGTGCTTTCATTTCAACATTAGTTTTTAATTAGCGGGATACATCCTTTAATAAATTTATTGATCAGCAATTACGCGAGGACTCGGTTGAAAGGCTTAATGAATAATTTAATTGACAATTTTAGTTGTGGAGAGTTAGTAAAAAATGAAATTTTTACAAATTTTATTAATTATTCTTTAATTAATTAATTCGGATTAAGAGAAAATATACATATTATATTTAAATAAATATACATATTATATATATTTTCATATATTATGTATGCAACACATATTACATATATTTCTACATATTATATGTTGTATTATATGTATATATAAATCAATCTTAGTGGATGAAGTTGCAGATTAACTAAAATTCAGTTATATATATTCGTACTAATTGCAAATGCACATTAATAAATAATAAATAAATTTGACAAAACTATATGTAATATATATATATATATTTTTTCTTAAGAATCCAAATTAATCGATTAAAGAATAATTAATTCACAAAATTTATTAATTATTCACAAAATTTGATGAACATATTAATTGCGAGTGCACATTAATAAATTATAAATAATTTTTTTATAAATTATTCAAAAAAATATATATATTTTCTCTTAATCCAAATTAATTGAATGAAGAATCAATTGATTAAATTAAATATTCACAAATTTTAATCAACTAAAATTTGTTTAATACATATTAAGGCGATGCTGACCATGACTGTTTTACCGACTTTGAGTTCAAGGGCTTTTCTTTTTATTGGCTACAAATTGAAAAATCCTTCTCCACAATTAAAGTACTGATAATAATGAACAGGGAGCGCTGTAATTTCGTATAAAAAACAATATAAATAATATAATTACAGTTTTTTATCGATCTCTTGCATCAGCTCATAAAAATACTTATTTAATACAAAAGTTCTACAGTTTATTTGTGCACAAAATATGGCGCTCCCAATAGAGATGACATGAAAGAATAATGCAAAAGTAATAAAAATGAGATTAAAAGCTTGTATCAAAAGATTCGTATTTGAATTAATTATGTATGTATATTTGCGTGCGGAATCGATGTCGAGGCATAAAGTAGCAAAAATTAGTTGTCGGACAGCGCTTCTCATTCATTATTATTAGTACTTTCGTTGTGGAGGATTTTTAAATCTATGTACATTCAATAAAAGGTGAACCTAATCTAATTTAAAGTCGGTAAAACATAATTACGGCAGTATTCCCTTAACACTCTTCGAATACTTTTTTGGCATTCTTCGGGAAATCTATGCGGTCTAACTGTATTTTATTACACTTCCCGTGAGTAAAATCAGTTTATTTTGTCGGAGATTATTCTATTTCAACATGATTTTAGTTGGATGCAGCATATTATTTTTAATTGTTTTATTTAAAATTGATTTTTTTTGGAATTTTAATGTTGTTTGGAGAGAAACTGCATCTAATATTTCAAAATTTCATGAAATTGTCAATAATCTTCATTTGCAATTTGTATATTCAATAAAAAGTGAACCTAACCTAACTTAAAGTCGGTAAAGCAGAACAATGGCAGCATTCCTTTAATAGCAGAAAATCGGTCGATCCTGCGGGTAGATCTCTGCGAAATAATTTCGTCATCTCGCGCAAATAGGTGAAGGATTGTAAACTCAACAACATGGCAGTTCTTGCCCGATGAAACGACGCATTTGTCGTCGCGACACAATGTAACACACGACGCGTTGCGTAAGCACGCGCGCATCGCGCAATAATGGCTCTTACGTAAGAGGTGACATTGGCTGATTACGCACATCGGATTATGGTGGTTGTGTATGCGGGATAAAGTCGGTGAACGCGGTGGAAACTTATTGTCCCCTAATTATCGCATTCGCCTGTTGAATCTGTAATTTGCAACTCGGCGCTGAAAAGTTTTCCGCTAGTCGATCTAAACGTTTCGTCATAATAATCGATCGAGTTTATTTTTACGTGTACACGCAGCATTGACACGTTTGATAGATCTTGCAAAAAAATTGTAAATCCGGGTAAAAATCCCGGTTTGATTAAATTCTGATGTAGCTGTATATTCGCTGAAAAACACAGCCATGCGGTTCTTTATTTGTCTAGCAGAGAGAGATTGTAATGGATGGTACACAGTAATTCGTTTTGCCTTGGAATATGTATTTCTCGAGGTATTTGTATTTATTTACTGACAGGTGCGCGCAATATATATGAAAAATTTAATAAAAGTAAGAGTGAGCGCATATAATAATAACGTAGAGTATCAATTTGGTATAATTGTGTAACCGTATTTGCATAAACATGAAATGTACACAGCCGCGTAAGTTAATTAATATGGAAATACAGATAATTTAGAAAGTCAAAAATTTGACCAAAATAATCATTCGATTATTTTGATTATATTAATATTTATTATTTGAATCGTTTTGCTTGTTCCGATCAATTCGCTTGCTTTATTTTGCTCATTTCGACCACTTGATTATTTTGATTACATGTTGATTGTTTTCATCGCGTTTTGATAATTTTGATTATTTTGATTACCTTGACATTTCGACCAATTTCATTATTTTAGTTGTATTGATTATTTTTATTATTTTGATTTATTACTTTGATCAATCGTTTTGATCGGTTTTGATCAACTTAATTGTTTCGATTACTATAATCATTTATTCATTTTGATCATTTTGATCGTGTCTATTATTTTGTTCATTTTGCTCACTTTATTCTGATCATTTGGATTATCTGAATTATTTTGTTTGTCCATTTTGGCCAAATACTTGAACAACATTTATCTTTTTCATATTATAATATACATAATAATGATTCATTCTATCAGGCAGAAGATAAACTGATAAATTTACTGATCAAATAGCTAAACAACGTATTATGGACAAAATAAGGTCAAATTGTTAAGTTTGTGAATTATTTACATTCTAATGAACTTCTTCGATAGCGAAGAATTATACCTTAGCAATTTTAAAACGACTTATTGAGCTGTAATGTAACTTAAAATGACATGAGGTATTGGATTTCTTTTGCTAGTTTTATTTCCAAAGTCAAGGTGACATTTTCAAGGTCATCTCATTCTTATTATTATATTTTTATTGTTTTACAATATAGGATCAAAAATAAAACATGTATAATAGTAAAAATACATTAATAAAATTATAATAATAAAATAATAATTTATATAAAATCGTAATGCTATAATATATTAATATTAATTATTAAATTTATTAATCAATTATATAAATAATAAACCTTTACATATATAAATTATTAATATTTATTATTTGTATATATTTTTTCTTGTGTTGACATATACAATTTGATAATTAAATTTGATTAAGATGTGCTTGCGCTCGGCGAAAAGATCGTTCGATGTGTTCGGCTAATTTTTTATTATTGCATTATTTTTTTTATTATTACAATTTGTCGCCACTTGGAAGCTGATTCCGTTGATGACTCTTTTGTCGGATTATTAGTAAATGCCTTAAAAATTGTGGCTATTACAAGGCAGACCAGCCTTCAGGTAGACACTGCTGATAAGAATCGGGGACTTTAACGTGGATTGTTAGCGAAAGCCCTTAAGGGACGAACTTTAAATCGAAACAGTTAAAGTAATCGTGGAGCAAAAACGCATGTCCGGACGTTTTCGCGTAACGTAGAGCGTTAATTCGTCTCGCCTTTTGGTCTTACACAATTCCACAACTTTTCTCCGTTATTGGAGTTTCCTTTCGTTCCCTCATAACGGAAGTTTGGCGAACGGTCAGGCGTGACGAGCCGTTTAATCGGGCGGAAAAAGATATAAACAACATGGAAAGAGTTGTAATCAGCGCGCGTTCGCTCATTATTTTCCCAATTAACCAACACAATCCAGCAGGGTATTTACGTCCGATCATTGCAACAGACTATTGCTAATTTGATGATTCCTCCAACAACCATTTATTAGTTCAACCGTTCGTTATTCATTATTTTTCATTTTTTTTTTTTTTCATATATAGGGTGGTTCAAAAGTTTAGCAACGGTCAATTATCTCCGAAAATAAGGCATTTGACGGTGACCTTGACTTTGACCTAGAGGTCATTTCAAGGTCAACTTAATTGTTTTAAATGGAACTCCCTATTTTTCATTGCATATTCTTGTAACTTACCTCGAGAATTTTCCAAAACGCTATAATAAAACATTTTTTCATTAAGTACTTGAGTAAGAGTTACAAAGATTTGAAGTTGACATTTTTTTGACAATTGTAAAATATCTTGCAAAATATTCAGTAAAACATTTACTGAATAAAAGAGGGAAGAAGAAGAAAGAGAAAAGCGCACTGAATATATATTTTGGAATAAAAATTTTGTTTGGTGTATTTTATAAATCCGATATCTATATTTTTTTTTCGCGCGAATAAATCCTTTAGGTTTCACAATTCAACTGTCAAAAAAAAAAAGAAAAAGAAGTAGTAAAAAGCAGAAATTCAATCTGCGTGTGGAGATGCATTAGTCAAGTGTAGGGGGATATTATACTTTGTACCTCTCACCGAGTTAGCGTAACTTCTAACAATGCACTCTTCCAAACGCGATTTGCGCGACAAAAAGCCGAAACTGCATAATCATTAGATTAAGCTTCGAAACTTCCTATTGTATGCGCTGCGTTATATCCTCTCTTCCTGTCTCTTCCTCTCTTCCGGGTCATTAATTTAGAATTTAATTTAATTAATCGCAGTTCTCTGTCAAAAAATTTCCCAACTTTTTACATTAAATAATATTTACCTCGGAAACTGAAATTAAATTATAATTTGTAAATAACTTTTATTTTATAAATATAAATTTATATATGAAAAGGGCTAGGAAGGAACAAAATTATTTTTTTGTACTTATTTTGTACATAACTTTTTTATATATCAAAGCCTTTTTATTTATTTTTATTTTGATTTATTATTATTTTTTTATTTGCTAATAAAATTAAAGTTATATTGTGATTTTGTGTGAATTTCTCTCTCTCTCTTTTAATTCTGCAAGACGTTATTATTTATATTTTTTATGATTTAATAACGATGTTATTATTTTTAATTATTACAATAAATTGTTTTATTCTCTCTTATGCGGCTTTTATCTAAAATAAAATGACTTTTGGTGCATCTGGCGTACATACGATTTTGTTATATGCATACGAAACGCAGGATACAGATGCATCTTATCGGGTCTCTTGCAACGCTAAACGGTACGGAAGTTGAATTTTCTATGTAGTCCCCTCCCTCTCTGCCCCCTCAGTTGCTTATCATTTTCCGTAAGCTTTGAGGCTGCCGCCACGCAAATCTAGATTGCAAAGTCCGAAGTTAATGGAAAAACTGCTATTTATCCTACTCTCGGCCAGACAGAATACTTCGAATACGCTTACCGTTTACAGCGGAGTTTGTATCGGAAATGAGCTATTACGCTGCTGAAAGGCTCTTCTCTTTAAACTCACGTACTCACGTTCAGATATTCTTTTAAATTGTCACGCTTTTTTTCTTTCTCATTTTTTTTATTTCTTCTAAAAAATTCAGTGGAACAACTCTCGTCTCTGAAATTAAGTTGTTCGCTTACCTATGTTTACATTACCAAATTATTATATTTGCTCGAGTCGGATTTTAATTTACGAAATCTATATAATTTATAGAGGGACCGAAGGAGAATGTTATTTCTGGGACCCCTCAATATGACAGATGTGTTTAATAGATTTTTTTATCTAGAAAATATTTATAATTATAATTATTACAATTATTATATTTATAATTATTATTATTTATAATTATTTGTTTAAAAATTTTAATTTTTTAAAAATATATATCGAGATTTCTAAATTTTTTGATAAGAGATCACTTTTATATTTTTATTTAATCAGAAATGAGTTAGGTTAGATTAGAATTTTTGTTAGGTTAGAATTTTTGGGTTAGGGTTAGGCTAGGTTAGAATTTTTGGGGTAGGGTTAGGTTAGAATTTTTTTTAGATTAGAATTAGAATTTTTTTATTGAGGTTTGTGACATTATTCATCTGATAAAAAAATCCTACAAGAATGCTCAAATTCTGGCCTCTTATTATCATCTGTAAAAAAAAAAAAAATTGAAATGATATTGGCAGATCTATGCTAATTGTTACGTTGCACCTGCAGTGTATATTTAATTTTTATTTAATTAGAAATGAGTTATATTAGATTTTTTAGGTTAGTGTTAGAATTTTTTATTAAGGTTTGTGACATTCTTCTTCTGATAAAAAAATCCTACAAGAATGCTCAAATTCAGAAATTTCGAATATAATATTCTGGCCTCTTATTATCATCTGTAAAAAAAATAAAAAATTGAAATGATATTGGCAGACCTATGCTAATTGTTACGTTGCACCTGCAATGCATCATATATCGTGTACATCTCGCAATAATTAGGTTGTAAACGAGGCGATTCGCCTCATTCCCTGGTTGCATTCCAGAGTCTACACAACCAACGATACGGTATTTCGCTCAGACAATGGCGCCTAATGTAATTGCGTAGCCATTGGACGAGGAATGGGAAGAAGAGGAGCGAGACAGAAGGCAATTGTGAATTTTAGCCCAGTTTCTCACAAACCCCATTGACTAATTAGCGGTAGAGCGAGAGAGATTGTTTTCTCGTTTTCCTCCTTCCTTTTTTTGCGCTTAATTAATCTGATCGCGCGAGCGGATAATTGAAAATCTAATTTCATTACTCTTTGTTGTTTCAGGTAAGTGACTGTCAAGGGAGAAAGAGACGGAAAAAAGGGAGGATGGTGTAGTAAGTAATCATCGCTCTTTATCTCCTTCGTGTATTTGCTTTTATCTTCGTTGTTACTTTATCGACTAGCCTCGCAGAGATAAGGTATATATATATATAAGGGTAGGTTCTTCCTTTGGGAATTATTAGTATGCTAAGTTTGCCGGCGATTAAGCGCATTTAATCATCGGCGGGATAATTTCGTTACTTCCGCCAGGGAAATATTTCCTTCCGTCGAGTCTAACGAGTAAGCGTTTACGCTCGTCGTTCTCTCTCTAGGTTTTGCTTGATCCGTTTCTACTGAAAATGGAAAAGAGGATCAAGGATGCTTCATCTTTTGTGCTTCATGTATTTTTTTTTTTTTCTCATTCATCCGGTGATGCTAAATTATGTATGTATTTTGTTTTATAATTTCTATGTCTATCTCTTTTTTGTACTCTGTTTAAAATGTACAGGATCAAATCCCTGTATGGAATCAGCATATCATTCGATAAACTATTCTATAATTTTTGCGTATAGTGGAAAATAGCTTATAAAAAATATAAAAATTGTATAAATAAAATATTAAATATATGGGAAACAAAATAATTATATAGAATCTTATAAAAACTTGGTTGATATAAAAGGTTGAAATAACAGAAATATTATATAAATAATATATCGAAAAAATGCATTAAATTATGTAAATAATGTATATGTATCGAAATACATTTTATGTTTGAATTATTTATCGATTCTCCTCTTTATTTCGGTTCTCTTTACGTGGTGCATATTTTTTCCCGCGCGAATTGTAAATCTGCGGAATAAGCACAGCGATTTTTTTTGCGATTTATCCAATCTATTTTGCGCCAGGCCTCCCAAGAGTTCAATACGTTGAAAAAAAAAATACGCGAATTTCACCGTAGATAATACATCACGTGCAGTTCGCGGTCGCGAACGAAAAATCGTTCGTTGCAATATAAAATCAGCGCACGTATATATATATATATATATATATATATATATATATATATCATATATATATATATATATATCATATATATATATATATATATATATATATATGAAAGGGGTAGAATTAACCACGTTAACCGGATATAAATTTCATCTGCCGCGGACGCGGGAGTAAATTCTCTAGTGCGATAACTAACTATATAACAACCGGTCGAAAAAGCGCCGGCTTTTGCAAAGTGCTTGATTGTAACTTATGCGACTTCATTACGCGTCGTGATGTAATTGTTCCATGCGCGCGAGCGTTTTTCGCAATTTCGCCGCGCCGCGCCGCGCCGGTGCAAAATCGATCATTTATTAAAAATCTTGCTTTATCGCGCGCGCGCACTTTTTTCCTTTTGCGCGATGATACATATTTGATAGCGCGTGAAACATTTTTCTCGATTTTTCTTCTCGAAAAATGCTTTTCTCATTCTAGTTAGGGAGATTCTAAACGTCCTTGAGTTTCAGTCCTGTTTTATCGACAAAATGTGAGGTTAGATAAACTATAAATCTATTGATTATAAACTATTAATCTATTTATAAATATTTTTCCTGTAGAAATTAAAGTATTTATATTAACAAACGTGGAAGTGCTTTAATTTCAGGTAAAAAACAATCCGTATAGCCATTAAATAGGTTTATAGTTTATCTAACCTCACATTTTGTCGATAAAACAGGACTAAAACTTAAGTTAGCTTAGGATAGTTTATGCGCGATATTGATGGGATCGCGCGGTATTAATATTTATCTGTACCGTATTTATCGAAGAAAATAAATACAACGGCCCGTGATTTTGTTTTCAGTCGGGATGAAACCGCGAAGCGTAACTAAATTATAAAACATATCCGGAAATATTGTACGCGGTGCGTTTTTTGCGCGGAAGAGTTAAATTTTGCGATATTTAATTTTTTCGGAATTATGATTTTATTGTTAAAATTCATAAGAATGGAATGCGGAAATATTTAATTGGTACAGCTTGTGTATGATGATCGAGGATTAATATGTGTTGAAGAATTTTATTTTGCAAATAGAATATTTTATTTTTAATTTTCTCTCCTTTGCACGCGCAACTATAATGAACATTCGCTTCCATCTTGACTTCCCTCTCCAATTACTGCTTAATTAATGTACAATTCTCGTTGCTCGGGAAGGGACTAATATCGTGGAGCATAATAAACGTTCCGTCTATGTCTCCTTCTCTGCCTATTAAGGACCCTCCAACTCTACTTATGCAAGGCAGTCTGAGGTATAAATTATGTTTAACATTCAATCACATTTAATTTTTAATAGAAATAAGATTCCCTGAATTTTTTTCAACCGTAGTAGTCTTAATATTTTTTTTTCAATAGTTTATATGTATAAATTTTGCTGTAAGTTAAATATATAAAAATATTTCTATATGTATAAAATAATTATATTTGAAATAAAATTTTGATCACAACAATTTCTGCATAAGAAGATTTAGTATATTTAATTTTCAATTAAAGAAATATAAGATTTTCTTAAATCGTGATAGTAGATTTTATATTTATAGTAGATAAATTTATATTTGTATAAAATTTATATTTATATAAAATAAAATAATAATATTATGTATAAAATATTGTATATTTTGTATAAAATATTGATACATATAAAATACTCATATATATTTTATTTATTTATTATTGTTATTATAACAATCTTTTTCAAATATGAAGATAATTTTTCAAAATATTTAAATAATTAATTTTTGTCATAAAATAAATATAGAAAATTATATATATATAAAAATTATATTTTTGAATTAAGATTTTTTGATACAACAATTTCCACATAAAAATATTTAATCTATTTAATTTTTAATAGAAATATATAAGATTCCCTCAAATTTTTTCAAACGCAGTGAAAATAACTTTTTTGACATAATTTAAAATATAATTAAATATATAATTTTTGCTATAAGACAAATATTGCATGTATATAAAATATTGATATATAAAATTATTATATTTGGTATGAAATTTCGACGCAACAATCTCCGCGAAAATAGCAAATAGAAAATTACAACGTTAAAATTATATGCTTCGATTATAATAATGTGCGTATATAATTTATGTATATACCGGCCGACATATATCAAAGAGTGGAGATGTCAAAATCGGCACATTCTCGATTTATATTAAATTAAATTCCCGGGAAGTTACGGAAATTTCACTCGGCTATAATATATATATATATATGCATATGTTAATGCGGGTTCGCGCGCGATTATCGCCGGCGCCTAATTCGCATGATCGAGCTGCTTCCGCTGTTTTCGTGTCATCGGTTGTGTTATATCGCGCCCGTAATATCGCAGGGACAACGCCGTAGATAAATCGATCAAATTATCCGCACGCCACACACGAATGCCGCGCGTCGAGAGCGACGATCATTATCGCCACTCTGTCATTATGAAAGCGATTTTACCGCCGCTAAAGGAGAGATTTTAATTAATAAGCGGCTCTTTGTCCGCCGCGCGATGACGTTCCTTCGCGATCGCCGCGTCTTTTCTCATGCAAATCACCAAGTATTGTTGTAACGTAGATGGACAGAACGATATGTGTGGAGAAGTATTATGCAATTTACGTGTTATATTCTCTCTCTTGTTGCGAGACGCTTACAAGGGTATCTCGCAAATCCGAGTAGTCTGATTTTCAGAATTTTACATTTATGTAGGGGGATAAATAGATATCAAAAAGTGTTTTATACAAAAGTTTCGTGGTAAAGATATATCTATTTAATTACATTAATAAAATTTTGAAAATTATTTTTTAAAATTTTTAGAAAAAAGTATTTTTCACAATTTTATTAATGTGGTTAAATAGAGGTATTTTTATCATGAAACTTTTGTACAAAACATTTTTTCATATCTTGATTATTTTTCAAAATATATATGAGGGGTGATTTCATCCCTTAGAATCATTTTGTGCAGCAACTGAAAATTTCTTCATCCCTTCTATATGTGCGTGTAAAGTTTCTTTAAAATCAGGATTTTCGGGTTTGCAAGGTTTATCTGTTAATCTAACAATTAAAAAAAATTAACGTTATCTCTTCTTGTTCGAAATCTATTATTTGTAGGAGTAATTTTTTGTTTTTTTATTTTCTTAAAATTCTTAAAAATTTCTTAAATTTGTTAGAAAAAAGTATTTTTCAAAATTTTATTAATGTGGTTTAATAGAGGTATTTTTATCATGAAACTTTTGTAGAAAACATTTTTTCATATCTTGATTATTTTTCAAAATATTATATGAGGGATGATTTCATCCCTTAGAATCATTTAGTGCAACAACTGAAAATTTCTAAATTTATTTCTTCATTCTTCCTATATGTGCGTGTAAAGTTTCATCAAAATCAGAATTTTCAGGTTTGCAAGATTCTTCTGCTAATCTAACAACTAAAAAAAAAATAAAATTAACATTATTTTTTCTTGTTCAAAATTTATTATTTGTAGGAGTAACTTTTTTTTCTTCTCATTTTCTTTCACGAAAAATGCATAAATAAATATATTCTCGTTGTATTGAATTTTTTGTAAATTTCGATAATGCAGTCTAAATTAATTATAATTTTCTCAATGCAGTTACTTTTAACGAATTATACCTCATAGATTTTATCATCATTATTTTTATGTATCTAATACATTAATAAAAATTATTAAGAGAATAAAAAAAAACACTTTAATTTTAAATACATTATTTTTTTAAAGTAAACAAAAATGCACTCTATGAGTAATTCATTTTATCTTCTCGTTATTTCTTTCACATACGTTCTTGTTCATAAATACTTAATAATTTTTTAAACACAGTAATTATCAGTAAAAAAATTCCTAAAAAGAGGCTACATCGAAAACTTGAAAATTTTTTTCAGACACGCAAGGAAGGAACCGATGGAATCTTGTCTGTTTTTATAATTGCAAAAATCCGCGATTAGATCGACGTGTCGGACGCGCGCGTGATGAAAATGAACATTGCAAAGGGAGCAAACACACGCGCGCGGCATTGTCCCTGGGAGTGGAGATCTCCGAATGATTCGCGGTCTGTTTTAATCGCGACAATAATGTGTTTGCCAGCAGCCCTGAGCGACGAGACTCGATTATCGTCCCTCATTATCGGTAGCGATAATGTTATGCCTGCCACAGCGGTTGTACGACTCCGGTTCAAATGGCTCCGATGGCTCGAAACGCATCGGAAAGTCATCGGTCGATCGTTCATTTATTATCGCCCATTTGCACGTATGCTGTTCTTCATACGCGCACACACGCGCGCACGTGCGAAATGTCAAATCGCGAACGGACGATAATCAATCTCGCGCAATCTTGTTTTCTCGCGAGAATCAGATTTTTCGCTCTCATAGAAAAATGTCAAAAAAAAAAATGGGAGTTTTTTTTCTTTCGCGAGAGAATTATTTATTTTCGTGTAATGGTTAATTAAAAATAATGCGGTAAAGGAAATAAATGATATATATTTTTTCAAATTTATTCTTATATTAAATTATTTTTTATATTAATTTTTTTTAATGTATGATTTTTTTATATTGAATGATATTAAATAAAAATATAATATAAGAAATTAATATATTCTTTAAATTTGTGATATATATTTTTTCAAATTCCTATATTAATTTTTTTATTTTTATATAATATATGATTTTTTTATATTAAATTATATATTAAATAAAAATATAATATGTTTTTTTTTTTTAAATTTCTCTATAATGCTGTTAAACTGAAATTATGATATGCTCGCGCGAACATCGAGCCATTGTAAATTTTCGAAGCGACGCTATTTCTCTGTCGTTTCACGACGCTCTTACACTTCCTCCTCGAGGCCATCGTTTCGTCGACGTTGCCCGTAAAAAACTCCGAAGTGTTACTCTACTCCTACCCTCTCCTCCCTCGAGGCCTGACAGATTTACTGCCTCGGTCCTACTTTCATCCGCGTTAATTACGAGACTTTATTTCCGCGAGCCGCTGACGACAGAGAACTTTAGCCGGCGCAAAACTTTATCCGGCTTGACGATTTCATGAGGTTTGTCTCTTCTCTCTTCTACCCCTTGTCACGCTGCCGCGTTTTATTTGCGGATGCTGCACGTCGAATCGCTTGGAAAATTACTCCGCACGACTATTCGGCCTAAATCTCTCCGCGCCATTTGTCACGGACGGAATGGTCGCTATAATAAATTCAAGGATAAATATTTGACTGAATTCTGAATTAATTGTTGGATAAAGTTGGATGAGATTATAAATAAATATAAGTTTGTAAAATATTATAATTATATACTTAATATATTGTATTTACATATTTATATATATTTATTTTATATATATATATATATATATATATATATATATTTATTTATGCATAATTTTATTTATATAAAATATTTATGTTCATTATTTATATTTATATTAATTTATTTATGTTAATATATTTTATATATAATTATATTTATATATTTATAATTTATAATTTATAATTTATTCTTAATGAAACACAATATTTTTTTTTATAAGAACATTATTCTTGGAGTGAATTATAAAACTTTGCAATTAATAAATTATATGGAAAAATATTATTTTATGAATATATAAATTAATTATAATTCAACGCGGTAAAATAATTATTTATGAGATGCGAATTTCGAATGGAAATTAGTAATGATTGATTTTTCTCGCTACCTAAAACGCATTTATGATTTATTTCTGTTAATGCCTGACACGTTTATGGAACTTGTATACCTCAAAATCCGCTTAAAATAAATAATAATCTGTAGGAATATGATTTATGACAATAGAGATAGATGGTCGAAAATAAGATTAACGATTCCGACACTTCATGTTTATTATAATCGGCTGCCAAAATCCAAGTGTCTTTTTAGCACCTTTGCTTTCACAATAACACACACATACATGCTGTAAAAAAATAAGTATTACATAAAAATATGTACCATAAAATTACATAAATAATAAAATTACATGATACATAATAAAAAATGTAAATGTACATTTTACATACTTTTATGTAATACTTTACATTTTTTTACAGTGCCATAAACATTTCTTCTATAGACTTTTTCAATAATACATACATATACACTAAAAAAATGTAAAGTTTTACATAAAAATATGTAAAATTACATAAATAATAAGTGTAAAATTACACGAGATATGCATGTAATAAAAATGTATACATAAATAATAAGTGTAACATGTATACACATTTTTATTATATATCGTGTAATTTTATATTTATTATTTAATGTAATTTTACACATTTTTATATATCTAATACTTTACATTTTTTTACAGTGAGAGACAAATATTTCTCTCCTAGGCTTTTTCAATAATACATGCATACACATCGTAAAAAATGTAAAGTATTACATAAAAATATGTAAAATTACATGAATAATGAGTGTAAAATTACACGATATAATGAAAATGTATACATAAATAAGAAGTGTAAATTACATACGTAAGTTACACGTATGTAATTTTACATGTAATATTTATGTAATTTTACATCTTTTTATGTAATACTACTTTACATTTTCTTTTATACATTTCTCTCCTAGACTCGTCAGTGTTGTCTCATGTGTGCAACACAATACATTTTAGACAGCGTTTGCATATCTGGAATCTGGAATTTAGACATTAGAATACTTAAACTCCGGCATTAACATACACTTGCGTATCACGTGTAGCGCAAATTTCGTGTCACGTGGAACGCTTGATACAATTTTATCGTGTGGGCGAGCGCATATATACTATACTATATATACGTTAATGGAAACATCGACCGTAATGCGGCGGACCAGGTCGCGTGGGACTCCTTACATACGCATTATCAAGTCTAATGTATCATCCACATGTGCGGGCGTGTGGGAAATAAAGCGCGTTGCTTTGCATACTTTAAGTATCCGTACTGTTTCTCTCGTGCAGAGCAAATATTTGTCCAAGAGGGAAGCCGAGACAGAAACACCGGGAGCCAAATTTGTGCACACATCGAGGCATACGTAATGAATCGTTCGAAATAAATAAATATTTGTCCAGCAGGATCTCCAGAATTCAGAAAAAAAGACAAGAGACAAATTATAAGAGGGAGACTCCTTTCTTTATTTTTTCAACATTTATTTTGGAGTATTTATGCATAATTTCGGTACAAAAATGTCATATCTCGATAATTCATTAAAAATACGAGTGAATTAGAAATAGGAGAAGAAACTTCATTTTTTAATTTTGAAGAACTAATGATGAAAAAAAATAATATAAGATACTTTTTTTTTATTTAAAGAGTGATACGATTTATTTCTCTTTTTTTTCTCTTTGCTTCATCAAATAACGAGTAATTGAAGAATTTCGTATTTCGGGATATTAGGTCATATTTTAAAAATAGTGGACGAAACTTAATTTTTTCAATTTTTAAAATGACAAAAATAATCATAATATAAGACATATATATTTTTTTGTTTCAAGAGATGTACAATTTATCTCTTTTTTTCCCTTTGTTTGTCAAATAACGAGTAATATTCAAATAACGATGAATTCCAGGGATATTTGATCCTATTTTAGAAATAGTGAAAGAAACTTAATTTTTTAAATTTTTAAGAGCTTTAAAATGATGAAAAAAAATATATAAAATTAATCAAAATTAATATTGGATGCTAGTGGTGAAAATAAACTTACAAAAATTAATTTCGACGTACACTGTAAAAAAGATATGTAAAATTACATTAAAAATATGTAAAATTACATAAATAATAAATGTAAAATTACATGATAAATAATGAAAAGGTAAACATTTCTATTATTTATCGTGTAATTTTACACTTATTATTTATGTAATTTTACATATTTTTGTGTAATATATTACATATTTTTTTACAATGTAACTAGCAATTTTATTCAATAAATTCACGACGTTTCGATCATTTGGTTGTGGTCCTTATCAAGTGAGAATTCTATAACACAATATTTTACAATAGTTTTTAACAATGTTGTAACATACAAGAACATATTTAAATATTAAATTATAACGACGAACATACCCATCAATTAAAATGCGATTAACGCAACATAAAACCGATCTTATTTAAAATTAATAGTTAAAAGAGGAACACGTCTCATCTCCATGATGTTTCGTCAACGACTGAGTTTGAAACGCACCACTAAACAATCTTTATTATCTTGTCGTAAATATTTGTCAAATTCTCAGTGTCTTTCTGTAAGTTAACAGTATTATCATGCTTCTTTATGAAGAACATTTCAGCAATCTCTCTCTTTCTTACATGTTTTTCATAGTGCAAAATGGTCGGTGATTTCCAATTAAAATCATGTCCAAAATCAAATCTGTGTTTACTTACAACCGAATGATTAGACTCATGTAATTTAATATTGCTAGCATGTTCCTTCACTCTAGTGCATAAAAGAAAATTAATGTATCTGCCAGAGCACGTAGATTTTCTAAACCAATTAGTTGTCAATTCATTCCCATTGCGAATAACTGTGGAATTCAAAAAATTAATAGAAGAATTAGTCTCTATTTCATGCGCAAATTTTAACCGTTTATATGATAGTTATTAAATGTACTTAAAATTTCATTTATTTTAGAGTTAGGTAAAATAACAAAAATGTCATCCACATATCTGTAAAAAGGTCTGAACTTTAAAACTTAAAGAATTTAAACAATTTGTTTTTTCTAAGTCTGCTACTATATATAAAATATATAAACAAGGTACACAAGCTATATTTTTTGTTTCAAGAGTGGTGTATCTCTTTCTTTTTTCTTTTTTCCTTTCGTTTGTCAAATAACGAGCACAGCCGTAGAATTTCGTATATTTCGGGATAACCTGAAAGTTCCACTAAAATTATTCGCCCGTTCGTTTTTTTTTCCTCACATTTTTCCATGAACCCGGATGTAGCGCGATTGCCGCCGCGGGCGGAACCGAACTTTTTTTATTTTTATTATTTTTTTTTTTTTATGAAAATCCAGTTGCCGAGTCTTATTGGAATTGGCAAACGATCACGTATAACGCGGGATCTCCCGTTTCTCCGGTCTCGCAATTTATAAATCGAGTGGAAAATAGCGTCACGCCACGTTTAAAAGTTCGTCCTCTCCGATTGAATTTTTTAATCGTGGGAGGAAAGGGGCAAATGACAGTTTCGCGTAATCCCGCATAACAGTCCGGAGAGAAAGGTTGCGATTTTAATTTATTTTCGACGATGAAACAAATCGCGCGCGTTATTTCACACGTAACATTCGTACTTGTCATTTCGTATGTATGTAAAATTGCGCGACACAGAGGCCGTATTTTCGGAAAATTTTGCACAATCGTTCGCACGTGTGTATCTGGCATTTGGTTGAACACGCTCCATTGAATTATGTTCAGCGTTTACAGTTTAAAAGGTTTAAAAAAAAATTGTTGGAAATTTATCCTTATTTCGAGTGTAATAAAAGCTCTTTTGCCTTCCATCGATTTGGAAACATTCGACGGTATTTTTTTATATTATTTTGTATATTTCAAGGTGATCCTAAACGTTCTTGAGTTTTAGTCCTGTTTTATCGACAAAATGTGAGGTTAGATAAACTATAAATCTATTTACCTGAAATTATACGAGCGCTTCCACATTTGTTAATATTAATACTTTAATTTGTACAGGAAAAAGATTTATTAATCTGTATAGTTTTATATATCTAGGTTGCAGAATTATGAATTCTTAGAATTTTCAAATAGAAAACAATCCGTATAGCCATTAAATAGATTTATAGCTGAATCTAACCTCACATATTTTGTCGGTAAAACAAGACTGAAACTTAGGTTAGCTTAGAATCTCCTTAGAAAGCAAATATCAAAATTAAAATAATATTAATTTAATATTACCTTGCTGTGTTTAATTGAAGGATTCTGTATAACTTGATTTATTTTACATATCGATTCCACATTTCCAGTTTGCAAAGTTCGCGTTTCAGATTTCATTGCATATTTACGCAGGTAAAAATTAGAAAAATAAATAAAAGAGAGATGAAAAATGTACGTACACATATATATTTAATCGAATTTACATCTAAAGTTTGTTTACGCTTACGAATTTTCGCAGATGCTTTCCGCAACAGCGATCCCTTCTGGGATGAATAATATATTCCTCATATATATATATATATAGATTCATCATGCGTATACGATTGTGTAATTAGCAACATGAGATGGCATCGGGATGTTCTCGAATGAAATTCGGATACGCTATTTCATGGTTATAATACGCAATTGTTCCGTACGCGAAGAGAAGAGTGTATATACATACGAGCGAGCGAGATGGATGAACGCACATCGATCCGCGCGGTGCGCGCACGTGTTTAATACGTACACGCGCACACGCGTGCCGCCCCCGCGCGCACGTCGATTAATTATCGAGATATCTCACGTCGAATGCGCGCGTTTGTGGTCGCGCGCGGACGTTGCATCGGGGTGCACGTGCGCGCGCGGTGCATTCATGCGGGCCCGACCTGCATACAACGCGAACGTCAAGTTCTAAAATCGCCGATTGTTTTTCGTCCCGTGTAAATCTTTCAAAATTCGTATAATCGATGGAAAAAAAAATCGAGGAAAAATCTTCTAATTTATGATCGCGTAGTATCGAAAAATTCGATAATTTATTGTGTAGGAGATTATATGTAAGAAATTTTTTTTTTTTATTATTTCCTCATATGTGCGGAGTGTTTCTAAATAAGTGCGAACAATTTTAGGAAATGATTCTTTGTCAGAAATTAAGGGGATTTTTTATATAAACATATAATTCTCTCCCTACATTTTTCTCTGAAGAGTTTTATTCTTCTAAAGAAGAAGATAAAAATTAGGTTTTTAATTTTTTTTTCTCAAATTTTGACAGGCTAAAAAATGAAATTTGATGGATATTTATTACTAGTAAAAATTTATTAATCTTCTAGTTCTTAGAGGATGAAACTAACAACACTTATTTAATTTTGTATTAGAATTTTTTAATTGACTTTAACATGATTATCTAAAAATATGCGTTAGCAAGCTTGATTCCTTTCATTTATTTTATTTTTGCCGTAAAATTAGTAGTTTTTAACAAAAAATAAAAATCTAATTTTTGACAAAGAATTATCTAAACTTTTTTGTACTCATTTAGACACATCTTGTACATAGGAAGATATATAGGAAATTAAGAAAATTTGCGCGCGCAGAAAAATATAATGGGAAAATTGTTATATGTATATGGAAAATTAAGAAAAATTAAGGGAAATTATGAGAAATTGAGGAAAATTATGGGAAAATAAGGAAAAATTATGGGAAGTTAAGAGGAAAAAGTATGAGAAATTAAGAGAAGTTATGAGAAATTGAGGAAAATTATGGGAAAATAAGGAAAAATTATGGGAAAATAAGGAAAAATTATGAGAAATTAAGGAAATTCATGGAAAAATTGTTATGTATAGAAAAATATATAGGAAATGTAGTGTGTAGGAAAATATATAAGAAATTTGTTTATAGGAAAATAAATACAGGAAATTAAGGAAAATTAGTATATGTGATTTCTTAAAGAAACTTATTGTATTATTATTATTATTATTATTATATAGGAAATATAAAAAGAGATTACACAAGGTAAAAAATAAAACGTTTTTTTTTTGTTAAAAGAATTAAAGCGTGCGGATTTTGCGGATTAAAAATACGAAATTTCCAATTTGATTTCAATCCAATTTGATTTACAAGATACTACATCGAGTAGAGTTACAAGGCATGGACGACGTGCAGAGCCTGGCATGGAAAATCGAACTCTTTCGTATTAGTAAATGGACCGATCGACTCGTTCGTCGCTTCTGACAGACATCGTTCGCCGAAACGAAGAGGACTATGAATCGGTTTAATTAGATTAATGGACCTTTCTCTCTCTCTCTCTCTCTTTCTCTCGCTTCGTCCGTGACGTCTGATAGATAGATAGGCTCTGGCTTTTATCGATTCGCGCTTTTCTTTACCAATACACACGTTCGTACACATGTCGTCCCTTGTTGATAGAAAAACCGAGAGCGACGAAAATGTAATTTAAACGCCGACATCGCGTCCAATACTCTCTCTCTAATTGTAAGTAAAGAGAAATTTCTAAAAACTATAATTTTTTTCTTTTTTCGTTCGAAAAGTTTAGGAATTAATTTAGCCCCGAGAATGAAATTTTTATTCAGGAGAATGTAATTACTTGAAAAAAGTCAAGTTTACATCATGTAACGCAGCACTTCATAATGTATAAAACAACTTTATCCACTCGGAAAAGTGAGTTTCCCAAGGTTTAGATCAGCGGTTTCTTGAATAATGTCGATATCGATTACTCGGTTGAAACGTGAAACATATGATAGCGCGCTGTGCATGAATCTAATTTAATTTCCAAAACGCCCGGAAGCGAGCGACGAAACCCGGGGCCCGGGAAACGAACGGCTGTTCCACGCCGATCGAAACTTCGGAAACTGTCATTAAAACTTGACGGAAAACGCTGCCTGTCCGCCGTTGCCGGCAGCTACGACGTCGTCGTTATAGATCTTGATATCCGACACGGCTGTTCGATATTAACGGCTTATTGTAGCAGCGTGTAATCGGAATTTTTTTGCGAACAAGTAACAAGCAATGAGGTAGACAAAAAATCTGGACTTTTTGCAGTTTGTGTAAGAAGAGATATTTACATTTTTTAATTTATTTTATAATATTGCAATTATTTTATATCAAGAGTTATAGAAAGGTTTTTTTTAATTTGTAAGAGAATGAATTAAAAAAAATATTTACATAAAAATTGTTTTAATAATTTTGAAATTATTCTATATCAAGAACTGTTCTATTAATTAATTTTTTTTTATTTGAAAGAGAAAATAATTTTTTTTATAATATTGGAATTATTTTTCAAGAATTGTTCTATTCTTTCAAGTATTGCCATAAATTATGATTCACATTTCTTAATTCATACAAGCAATGAAATAAAAAAATCAAGATATTTTTTCAATTTATGACAAGAAAAATTAAAAAATATTTATTTTCCAATTTTTGTATAACATTGAAATTATTTTATATTGAGTTTTTTCTCCCAATTATTCTCACAGAATCACTCACATTTTTTAACTGACGTAGTAAACAATAAAATCGAAAAAATCAAGATTACTTTTTCCAATTTATATAAGAAAAGAACAAAATTTTTTATAGTGTAATTATTCTATTTTATATCAAGAGTTATTTTCTATTCTCGATTATTCTCATAGAATTACGACTCACATTTATTAACTCGAAACATAATAAAGTCGATGTTAATTAGCGTCGAGAAAATTAATTAACTCTGCTGCTATTTTATGGCGCATTAAGAAACGTCCGCGGAAGTTATATCACATAAGCTTGTTACATTAAATAAAAAAAATTTAGAAAGTTGAAGATGCGAAGGGGGATGCAATATCTGCGTCGCTATATAATCGATAAAAACGCACTATTTTCAATACAGTGAACTTTTACTCATTATATATAGGATTAATAATGAAACTGGTAACACAAAACTTTTATATCCTCGATAACGATATTTCTTGTGCTTACACGCGATCGAATCCGAAAGAGTGAAATAAGAAGGAAAAAGAGAGAGGTGGTGCACTGTAAAAAATGTAATATTACATAAAAATATATAAAATTACATAAATAATACGTGTAAAATTACACTAATGTAATTTTACAATTATTATTTATGTATACATTTCTATTATATATCGTGTAATTTTACACTTATTATTCATGTAATTTTATATATTTTTATGTAATATTTTGCACAAAAATAGTTTTATGTAATATTTTACATTTTTTTACAATATGTGTGTATGTATTATTAAAAAAGCCTAGGAGAGAGAAATGTGTCACTGTAAAAAAATTTTTAAGTATTGCATAAAAATATGTAAAATTACATAAATAATACGTGTAAAATTACACGTATGTAATTTTACACTTATTATTTATGTATACATCTTCATTATTTATTGTGTAATTTTATACTTATTATTTATGTAATTTTACATATTTTTAATGTAATATATTACACATTTTTTTACAATGGGGGATATTCTAAAAAAGGGTCAATGGATCGCTTGAGAAAGCCTTTTCCTCCGAGATTTAAACGCTACCGGATATTAAACTGGTCCGACAGCGTAGCGCGATGCTGCTCTTGGAAAATGTCGAATCGACTGATTTTAATACCTACCCTACCGGTTCAAAGCCGGCTCTTATGCAATTAGGAGCGACCGTGATGCGCTCTTTTGCGCGAATTTGTCGAGCGGTATTTCCATTCGTGGATATATACCTACCTACATCTCGGGAGTCCAGCTGGTTTTCTTGAGTGTTTTATTGGGGAAGGTGAATAATTGGGGCAGGTGCATCCGCGAATGCATCCGCCGCGCCCCGCTGATATAGAATGCGAGAGACAGAGACGAGCGAATGATTATACGTCGAGGCCGTTTATTCGCGATTTATCTCCCTAAACAGGGTAATTTTCCAGTGACGTCCTTTTGACAAAGAGACACGAGGGATATTAATAGTATCCAAACAAGGTGCGATTATATAGTGGCACTATAAAAAATATGTAATATATTACATAAAAATATGTAAAATTACATAAATAGTTTATGTATATATTTTCATTATTTATCATGTAATTTTGTATTTATTCTTTATGTCTATGTAATTTTACATATTTTATTACAGTGTGAGCTACAGGTAAAAAATGTTATATGAATAATTATAAATTCTATTTTTATTATGTTTATTATTATTAATTAGTTATTTCCCAGTAATATTTATAATATATATATATATATATATATATATAATTGTTATTTTCTACTAAGAATTCATTATAATCAATTTAATATTTAGTTACAATTAAGAAAAATATTTTCCAAAAAACATATTTATATATATAAACTAACATTAATTAATTATAATTAATAATAAAGTTAAAAACTAGATATTAAATCTACTGTTTATTGCCGCATTTTTTAAATAAAATTTCGATTCTTTATAATTCTATAATTAATTAGAATAGGATCTCTATTCATATAACATTTTTTATTTAAAATGATCCCCCCCAAACGCTATTAAATTTATTTATATCTTATATATTAAATATTTTAGCTGTCCAAAAAATTGAAAAATGCGCGAATTTTAAAATTCTGATTTTTATAGTATTTTTTATAATTATTTGTGATTATATTTATTTGTTTTAATATCTTGAATAAAAAAATCTACGTATTACGCGTTTTTATTCGTTATTAATAAAATATACGCTTCACGCATATATAATTTATACTTGTATTTCGAAATTGTGTATACCTTCGTCGATATCCATTATTGTTCAGCGATACGCATTAATCCTAGCGATACGTCGAGCTGAGTTATCGTTTAATTCTGAGTTGTGCGCCTGGAAATTTAGTCGCTCAATCGGTTGTTTGTCAAGCAGCGGACGGGAAACAGAAGATACGATCCGGAAATTATTGGACGCGTGTGATTACGTTAATTTCTGAAGCTACGAGATTATATTGTGCATCGCATTGTACCGGTGCAATAGAGTATCGCACAATCACGCATATTATATATACATATATATATATATATATATATATATATATATATATATATAATATACGTAAACACACGTTCGACTTTGGTCGCAACTCCGGAGTTTCCGTAGAGGACGATATATGTATATACATATAAACTCCGGAAATTAGATTTATTTTCTAATTGCACGCGCGTGTTTACCTCTCTCAAATAACAATCTATCTGATTCTGTCCTCTATATTGAGAAATTATATGCTCGCGATTCGGATTCAAAACTTTTTGATTGTACGACCGAGTTAAGCGATTACTTGCAAGTTTTGTAATCCTTAATTATTTTCACATTATTTATTATTTTTATTTAATTTTACATGTTTATATTATCATATTTTATTATTTTTACTTATATTTATATATTTATATTTATATTATATATTATTTTATATTATATTATATTTTTATAGCGTATATATTTATATATCATATAAATATATAATATAAATATATAATATATAATATTATATATTAAATATATTATATATATTATATATGTATATTTAATATATAATATTATATATTATGTATTTATATGATATATTATGTTACATTATATCATATATATCATATATGTATATTTATATTTAATATATCATATATTTATGTATTATATTTTATATTATATATTATATATTATATTACATTTATATAATATATATTTAAATTATTTATATGTATTATTTTCTGTTACTTTAGACATTTTTGTGACCAATAATAATTTTTACAGAAATATAAATTCGTTTCTGTACCAATATAATTTTCTTACGGTACATCAACTATGTAGTGTAATTTGAATTTATTCAACACTCTGATATATCCGATAAAATGACGTAAAGTTGTATACCGAATCATAGAATCTCGTCATACGTTTTTTATCGTTATATAGGCGAATACGTTGGCATTTATATATCGCTTATCGCGCCGCAATACCCGGATTAACGAGCGGTATTAGAATTTATCGTCGCATTGATATGTTATACGGACGATTCGCCTTTAATCGTATAAACCAGCTCGTAAGCTGCGCGGGCAGCCGAATGAAAAATAACGCCTCATCAAAGATACATTCATAACCGATAGCCTATATGATATATATTTCTCTCTTCGGCGACGAGTTTCTGGGTTGGTGATCTCCAAGTAAAATGCACGTACCTACGCATTTTTAATTGCGCGAAAAAACCGGAAACGGAGGCCGCGCCTCGCCTCGCCGTAAATTATTACATCAGCTCGCGGCTGATGGAAACGCGGATGGTTGCGTGTTTTGCTTGAAAATTTATGAAATATCGTTTGGCATATTTTTCCGAGTCGAGTCGCGCGCATTTGCTTCGTCCGATTGTAAAGTAGAGAAACGGCCACGATTGCGAGAGATAGAGCACGCGCGCTCTTTTCTTTTCTCCTGCGCGCGAATTTTTACGTAACTAATAATGTAAATCTTACGCGACCGCGTCGACTAACTCACCGCGTTACATATTTATCGTGTAACAATTACGCAATCTCTCTCTCTCTATGAAAGACTATTTCTCCGAAAGTGAGAAACGTAACACTTCGATAATATAATTGGATTGAACTGAATACGGAGGGAATTAATCATTGTTTGAAGGTGAAATTTTTCTGTGCACGCAAAATCTTCATTATCGTTCATTGTATATTAGTCAATTTATATAGAAGCTCCTATTTTAATTAATCACTTTTTTTATTGTACAACAAAAGCTCTTTAAAAAATTTGATTTGAAAGGGGGGCAAAAGAGAAGGAATTTTTGCTAATTTTTTTATATAAATTGATTTTTTGGCAATTTTAGCATAAAAAGAATGATATAATAAAAAATCAATAGTTTACGAGATATCTTATACTTGAACCTTTATAATTTTTTATAATAAATATTGCGAGGAATTGATTTATATAAAAAAATTAAGATAGCTCCATTAAAAAAAAATAAATGACATTTAAATGACCTTGAGAAGCGTCTTTTAGAAAAAATGCCAGTAGTGCAGCTTCAAATCAAACAACTTTTGTCTGAGCATTTTTTTGTACAATCAAAATTAAAATTTTTATTAATAAAATATATATTAGATCATTTTCGTATATTATAGTATATTGTGTATTAAGTGCGGAAAGTTGACAATTGGTCACGAGTGCGGGGGTATGGACGCACGAGCCGAAGGCGAGTGCGACCACCTCACACGAGTGAATAATTGTCAATCCGCACTTGACACACACGATATTTTGTATTACAAGTGCAGGCAAAGTGCGCGAGATGGCCGATCGCACGCCGCCATCTTGCGGCGGCACGGTGCGGGAATAGCCGTGTTCAAAGTCATTGTCCACGGCTTCAGCCGTGAGCAATGACTTTGAACGCGGCTCAGCCGTAGGCAATGGCTTTGAATGCGGCTTATTCACTCACCGCGTCACCGCTAGATGGCAGCGTGGGAAATCGGCCGCTTTCCGCACAGAAAACACGCACACAAAGTGCCACTTTGCCTGCACATGTAATACAAAAAATATTTGACATTATATATATATTATATAATTATATAATTTCTGATTGTAAAATTTTTTAATATTATTTTTATGCAAATATAAATTTAAATTATAAAACAATGTGCAGAACGACATAATCTTTTGCCTTTACATCTCTGTTATATTATATGCTACTCTTTGTGTTGTTTTTAAATTTTTGAATTTAAATGAAAATTGATAGAGAAGGAAAAAATATTTTTTTACAAGTAGTAAATAATATAGAACTTTAATAGGACACCAAAATCATCATCTAATTTGCATATTTTTCATATAATTTTATGAATTAATAAATTCTTTGCAATCAAATCAACATGAACTTCTGATTACAAACACAATGCACATTGAGATATAATTTTCAAGCTTGTCAACAATGTCCCCCAAGCATTTTGGCGCTTTTATATTTTTTGCACTTCTATTCGCGGATAAAAAAACCTAAAAGAAAGAGAGATAGAACAACTGCTTCCGGGAGCGTGCGTATCGTTTTCAGCGAATATATCCGCAAATAGCCGATCTGTTTGCGCGCACGCATGCTTTTGGAAACGCACTTGTTGGAAAAAGAGTGCGTTTTATAGACAGAAAAAAGGCAGAAAAATGGGGAAGAGAGAGAGGAAGGAGAGTCGAAATCGAATGCAACACGCCGCGAATTTAAATGGCGCAGGCAGATAGAGAATCATGTTAAAAAAAGGAAAAAATCACGAATCACCGCGTAACCCGTGCGTGCTATTCGCGTATACACGTGTGAAAGAGAGAGCGAATATATACATGGAATGTTCTCTCTTTGTCTCCCTCGGTTTTCGATTTTCGGCCGCATTTAGCGAGCGAAACGCGTGTTCCGCGAACGAAACGGGAACTCGCGCCGCATTCGGCGTGTAATGGATGAATGTATTCGATGAATGTACCGCCGCGACGATGAATGCATCTCGCTCGATGCCGACAGGCTCTTGTCCGATTCGAGCCGTAACGAGCATCCGATTCCCCGACATCCGCTTTTCAGCGTCGGGGTCGAAATACGGCGCAGGAGTAATTTTTCAAACGTTTCGGATGTTAACTTGAGGGGAGCAACGTAAAATGTTGAGAGTATATCGCGGTAATCGAGTGAGAAGATAATTAGGTAAAAAATAAAAAATGACAGAGACGGTAAAAACATTTATTCTTATTTATTATACTTAAGGGGATCCTAAACGTTCTTGAGAAGTCTATTTTGTTCTGTTTTATCGACAAAATGTGAGGTTAGATAAACTATAAATCTATTTATTGGCTATACGGATTGTTTTTTAACTGAAATTAGAGCGCTTCCACATTTTTTAATATTAATACTTTAATTTGCGCTCTAATTTTAGGTAAAAAACAATCCGTATAGTCAATAAATTGATATATAGTTTATCTATCCTTACATTTTGTCGATAAAGTAGGAAAAAAACAAAAAGATTTCTCAAGGATGTCTAGGATCCTCTTAAGTTACTTAAATTTGTTTATTTTATTTTACTTAAATTTATTGTTATTGATTTTATTTAAATTATTTTTATTTTATTTTACTTAAATTTATTTAAATAAATATTTAATTCAAATTATTTAAACTTAATAATTAATAGGTATTGAATTTTTTTTAGTATTTAATAATTCTTTTTAAGTTTATATCCTGAATATAAGAATTTTTTAATTTTTTCTAATTTATTTTTATTATTTTTTATTTAATTTTTTAATTTAAAAAATGTTTATTTTTAAATTCTATTAATTTTTACATAACTATAGTAATGATTCAAGTCATGCTATAAGACTTATTAGAGATTTAAAATTAGGAAAATATTTTTAAATTATTTTGTAAGAATTATTATATTGGATATTTGAAATATTAGAGGAAAGAGAAAGAGGGAATGGAAGAGTAGTTGCATTAGATTTGAATTATTTATAAGCGATAATTGTACATTATTTATAGAGGGTAATCACAATAGATCATTTATGAGATAGATGTAAAATGAAATATTAATTACCGTCTTGCCTTATATCGCGTTTTGCACTCGATTGCCGAGCGTAGCGATTCTTTATGGGAACAATTCCCATGCGTTTGCATGGGAACGATCTGTTTATTAACCGCTTTCCACTCGATCGTGATGAAAGCAGTTTTATTATCTATAAATCTCGTTAATTGCCCGCAACTCGTTTGCAGGAACAAAAGTGCAGCGCGGAGTTTACAATTCTCGTACCAATTGCACGAGATGTTATAGAAGCATTTAATGGAGATGTTTCGAGAAAAAAAATGTCTGCTTCCCCTTAATCTTCAAAAAAAATTTATATTATACATTAATAAAATTTTTGTAATATAATCTTTGCGTGAGAATGTTTTTCACGATTTGCTATAGAAATGTTTAGGGGGATGTTTCGATATCTTTTTCTCCTGATCTTAAAATAGATAATTATTTTTATATTGTAATCTTAAAATAGACAATTTTTTATATTTTATATATATTATAATTTAACATAATTCATATAATAATTATAATTTATAAATATTTATAATTATAATTATAATATATTTATAAATAAAATAATTATATTAATTATAGTATAATTTAATAAAAAAGTATAATATATAATCTATGCATAAAAATATTTTTCATGAGAGAAAGAGACGTTTTGTTCTTTCGACGTTAAAATAGATAATTTTTTATATTATAATTTAATAAACGAGTTCAATCTTCGCATAAAAAAATCTTTATAATTGGTTAGCATAGAGGCATCGCTCTTCTATTGCGCCCTTAAACCGGTTGACAGGGCGGGAAAAGCAGCTGATTTAAGCGACGCAAGAAGCGAGAGTGGACCCGATCAGGAAGTAGCGCTATGGTATAGTAATCATCATCGGGCCTTTTTCCATCATCTCACTGCGTATTTTGCGTAATTGGCTCTCTTCGAAGAGAGGAAGCTGCGGAACGGCACGAGTCCAAGAGAAGAGGCATAGCTCTGCCCTTTTTTACGGGGTAATCATCCAACGAGTGTATGTAAAATTATTAACCGGGGATTTGACCTCTCTCGATAATGACGCGAATTACCTAAGAAATCGTATAAGCCCTTATAGACTAGTTTCCGTTTTTTATTTATTTATTTATTTTTTTTTTTTGAGAGAGGAATGATAAACGTCGAATGAATCCTCGCGATTAGTGTTCTAAAAAAACAGGAAAAATCTATTTTATGAAAAAAACCACAACAAACTTTTTTTTCGGAAAAAAAAGGCGGGAAAATATTGGAATGCAGAAGTGGCGCTCCTAGCGGTGAAAATAAGTATTACAACTCATAACACTACAATATTTTTATTGTTTATTTTATATTAATGTTTTATAAAATTTTATTATTTTTAATGTAAAAATAAATGATTGAAGTCAATTTATTCAATTTTTATTGCATACGTCTGCAATAATAGTCCAGCCAGCATTAAACTAAATAATCTATAGGAAGAATATTTTTCCATATTTTTCCGGAAAAATTGTCGAAAACAAAAACCGAAAAAACGTTTTTTCCATATTCTTCATGTTTTTTCTGCCTTTTAGAATCCTACTCGCGATATACATCTCTTCCGGTCTTCAATAAAACTTGCAATGTTGCGAAACCTGAATCTCTCTGGAAGAATGGTCTGAGAAATGTCACTTTCGCAGCCAAACGACGACAAACTGTTAACGTTGACTCTCTCATCCATTATGCACGCGTCTTCACAGTTGAATGTAAACTTGGAAGCGAAATGCGAACGTGAACGTAAACATGGACGTGAATTCGCATAATAGAGATTTAAATTTTTTATTCTACTTATTAGTGCGACGATTCATTTAAATGATCATAATAGCTAATTACAGTCTGTTATAGCGATTCATTTTATTTTAGAAAAAGATTGAAGGTAATTTATACAGTCGCGTGAATAAATTTAATGTCTTTTTTATTTCATATTTTGCGTGGATGTTTTTTAAATATTCTATTATACATATATATTACTGCCACTATTTTTTGTTGAAAAAATATATTTACAAATAAATACATTTTAGTGAAGAAGTTTTAAAAAATATTAAACATTGATTTACGTTTTCATCTAATCTGTTATTCAATTTTGTTTTAGTGTGACAATTAATTTAAATGATTGCTAATTACAGCTTATTAGACAGAGATTAATTTCTCAGAAAATATTGAAAATAATTATACAGTATATTTATATACACGGGAATTATTTTTTCTTTTATATTTTGCATAGATGTTTCTATATAAATGCCTAAATAAATGCGAAAAATTTTAGATGATTCTTTGTCGAAAATTAAGGAAATAACTGAGGAGTTACACTTTTTTAAAGAGAGAGGTAAAAATTAAGTTTTATTTTTTCTCAAATTTCAGACAAATTTAAAAAATGAGACGTGATGAATATTTTCTACTAATAAAAAGGATATTTATTAATATTTTTATCTTCCTGTATCGTTATAAGGGGATGAAACTAAATCCTGTTTTTGTTATTTTTAGAGTATGTTTATATATGAAACCCCTTCTTAATTTTCGAGAAAAAATTATCTAAAATTTTTAGATACACTGTGTATACATATATTAAAATATTACACATTTTTTCTAAAAAAAAAAAAAAATTTCTAAAAGAAAAAAATTTATTTCGAGCACATAAAAAAATTTAAATGCAAAGAAGTTTGTAGTAACAAAGTTTAAAAAAAATATGAAACAATGAGCTGTTTAAAAACGCAGATGAACTAACCGAGTAGTTGGTTGCGCATCAATTTATAAACGACCTTAGCGCGATTTAAGATTCCATTAAGTCTCTTAGGGGATGCAACCCTCTCTCTTCCCTCTTTGCGGGTTATTCCCCTTCGTTGACTTCGCACGCTCGGCTGGACGATAAAACGCGATAAAAGCTGAAACTTATGCGCTCGTGCGCGCTTTATGCCCCGGGGACGAATATTTGGAAGATTTCACCTATCTCTACGTACCTTACTCGGTGCTTTATTATTCAGTATGTTCGCGGCGCCTCTGACCTGGCCTTCTAAAACCCAAAAGGCATAACCTCGAAGAACGAGTGCTCGAGTCGTAAACATCTGCCGGTAGCAAGCGATGAATACTTTCGATAGCTACTCCTCGAAAATCTCGACTTATGCAACGCGGATGGCCGAGTAGTCGTATAATCTGAAATTACGGTCGTATATGTATAGGAATCTTGTCCAAGCGTTTCAGAAATTTGATTTGGTGATTAATTTTTGAATCAGTGTGTATTCATTAAAAAAAGGTCAAGGAGAGAGAGTATCGTGATTATTCTCTTAATTTAGTCGATATTTTTATCTATTTTAATTTTAGAAATTTTATTATATTTTAAAATAACAAGTTTTTCTAAATAAGTGCGAAACATTTTTAGATGATTCTTTGTCGAAAATTAAGTACGTTAATTATTGAGTACGAAAAAAGTAATAAAAATGGAAACGTTTCTAAAGGAATCAAGCTATCTAACGGAAATTTTAAGATGATAATATTCTGACCCATTAAAAAGTTATAATAAAAAATTGAATAGGGGTTGTTAATGTCATTCCCTTAAATGATATGAGAAGATTAAAAAAATATAAATGATCTTGTTTATCAATTTTAAAAATATCTTTTATTAGCGGAAAATATCCACCAAAATTTCATTTTCTTAATTTATTCAAAATTTGAGGAAAAAATTAAAAACCTTTTTAGGAAACATATAGGAATATATATTTATATAAAAAGCCTTCCTTAATTTTCGACAAAGAATCATCTAAAGGTTTTCGCATTTATTTAGAAACACCCCGTATACAGGGTGTCCGATTTTGGAATCGACATTTCTCTCTTTCTTCTTTTTTTAAGGGGATGCTGACCATGATTGTTTTACCGATTTTGAGTTCAAGGGTTTTTTTTTTATTGGCTATACAGATTGAAAAATCCTCCACGATTAAAGTACTGATAATAATGAACGGGGAGTGCTGTAATTTCGTAGAAAAAAACAATAAAAGTTAAAATATTACTACTATTATTACTAGTTTTTTCATCGGCCTCTTGCATCACCTCATAACAATAGTTATTTAATACAAAAGTTCTGCAGTTTATTTGTGCACAAAATATGGCGCTTCCAATAGAGATGACATGAAAGAATAATACAGAAGTAATAAAAATGAGATTAAAAGCCTGTATCAAAAGATTCGTACTTGAATTAATTATGTATATATATTTGTGTATTCGGAATCGATGTCGAGGCATAACACAGCAAAAATTAGTTGACAATGCTCCCTATTCATTATTATCAGTACTTTCATTGTGGAGGATGTTTAAATCTGAATATTCAATAAAAAGTGAACCTAACCTAACTTAAAGTCGGTAAAACAGAACAACGGCAGTATCTCCTTAACGAGATTTATTATATTTTATTCTGTTATTTTCACGGTGTAAAAAAAACTCTACACCAAATCTGTCATTAAAATGTAATGCGGATATCCTGCTATAAGCGAGAGTATCTCGCTAATTGAAATTAACGAATGGACGCTGCCGTGATTATGGGACGCCCATTGTGTGTCCGAAGACGGATGCGTTTCTCATTAAAGCCCGGAGAAGGGGAAGAGGGACGTTTTCCCAACGAAGGAAGATTTAATTTCATTCCTCAAGAGCTTCGAATCGCCTTTCGCCGCGTCGCTTTCTTTGTTAAGTCGTGAGATATTATTTAACACGAGAAAGCGAAGAGAGACTCGACTTTACACACAAACACACTCGAGCACAAAAGTTTTTCCAGCTTGAAAATCCACCTATGCTAGCCGACACTAATCTCTCGCGGCATAATTATAAGTTAGAGTGCGCCATTTTTAGTATACAGGGTGTCTAATATGAAGTGTCACACTGAAAATATGCAAGTGGATCTCGTTATTTAGAGACGATTTTTCCTCAGCAAAAATAGGGTGTATACTCCTGGGAAAAACCTGGAAAACCTGGAATTCTCAGGGAATTTTTTTCTACCTTGAAAAATCCTGGAATACTCATGGAATTTATTTTGAACTCAGGGAATTTTTTAAAAAATTGCCCCTTTGATTTTATTTTCCAATATAGCTTCAAAGAATATAAAATTTATTAGGTTTATATTAAGTATATTAAAATATATTTTATTATAAAATATAATATTATTATATTAAAAAATTATTTATTTATGTGAAAAAATTATGTATAACAAAAATAAATTTAATTTAAAATTGTATTCCAAATTTGTTAATTTTACTTGGAATTTTGATCAAGAGTACCTGGAAAATTATGGAATTTATTTATAAGATTTGAGTATACACCTTGAAAAATGTTGAGGGAGGTCATTATTTTTTGCATGTTTCTAATTTTTACCATCATGTATCTTTATAACTAAACCTTAAATTGAAATGTTATTACAGTAAACTCTACTTGAAATTAATTGGAGAATGTGATTTTGTTAAGCTTTTATTTTCACAAGGCTTAGTTTGCGAAAAACTCTTGATTTTCAATCGCTTATAACTCGAAAATGATTGATGCTTCAATATTTTTGCTGAGAAAAAATTGTCTCCAAATTATGTCAGACACCCTGTATATACATTAAAATGGAGTGAAAAAAAAGAATGAGTTGGTTGCGGAAGATGAGACATTCTTATGTAAAAATGTAAATCGCGCGAGTCTTACAATCTAAAGCTTCTTTTCTTTGTAACTTTGCGCTTTGACTATAAAAAGAACCTAAAGAAAAAAATGACATATCTTAAGCAGGGTCTTTCAGGAGGAATGGTTTGTATTCTAGATTATAGAATATGATTGTTCATCATTTTAAATGAAAAAGTTTATGTAAACATATATCTTATTCTGGATGGTTATAAAGATACAAAGAACGAATATATTTATTAACTTAATAAAATAAAATAAATATTTTTTTAGTGCAATTAAAATGTTTTCTTTATACTCATGAACAATTATTATTATTAATTAATAATTTAAATTATTACTTATTAATTATAATTAATTTAAATTTATTGTTAACTTAAATTTTAATAGGTGTTTATATACACTTTTTAATTTCTAAAATATTCTGTATTTTCGAAATTAGGTTTTTATTTGAAACATTTTATTTATTTATGTATCAATTTTATTTCTCTCAGATATTTATATATTTCGAAGTTCGCCAATCGTGAAAATTTAAATCGACAATTTTCTATTCCAACTTTAAAATTCTTCCGAAGCAAAATAAAATATATATTTCTACCGCAACATTACACAACCTCTTTCAATAATATAAATTATAAATATTAATATTTTTTATTATATAATATTATATTATTATATTATATTATATATATATTATATATTATATTATATTATATTATAAATATAAATACTTTTAAATATACAAACCGTCGTATAAAAAAATCTGTAAAAAGCTTTGAATCAATGTATTACACGTGAAGAAAAGAATGAAATAGACTCGGTCGAGAAATATCGATCGCCATCGGTTGACCCCTGCTTATCTTCGCGAATACCAAGGGGTGACATCGGATCGATATCTCGTTTATCGGTGCGGTTCTTCCTCGGAGAATTCCGAAGGGGATGAGAAAGGCTCGGAATGTCGTTGCGAGTGATACACCCTCGCAATATATCCGATAAGATCGGAACAGAAACGGCAACCTTGCCTTTTCTCTCCTTATTTGCTCCGCTACCGATTGCCTCGCGATCCTTTGTCCCCTTTTCCATCCTTTTTCGATGTTTCAGCATCGCGATTCCGGCGATGTAACGCGTGCGATCGGATCCGTGCACGTTCGACCGTTAAACGAATCGAGATAAGAGATAACGTAATTGAAGTGACGATAAGGAAGTTAATTTACGTCGGGAGTTCGCATGGCACGGGTCACACACGGAGACAGAGAGAGGGAAATATAATAAAACGCCAGTCTCGACGCATGCTCGTTAACGTCGCGGAGTTAAGTGTCGCGGTTTCTTTCGTATTTATCATCGCTCGTAAAACGTCTATATTCGAGTGGAGTCTCGGTCTTGGAAAAATTCATTTAAAGACGAATTTTTAATATAGTTATATAAATATAGTTATCTATAGTTATATATAGTTATATATAACTAAATACATAGTTATATATATATAACTATATATAACTAAATATAGTTATATAGTTATATATTTTTTTAAATAAAGAATATTGAAGTAGATAGTTATATATAGTAAAATACATAGTTATATGTATAACTAAATATAGTCATATAGTTATATATTTTTTTAAATAAAGAATATTGAAGTAGATATTTAAAATTATTTAATAATTTATTTATAAATTATTTAAAATTATTAAAATTATTTAAAATGATTTAATCTTATTTATTTGACTAATTTTAACCAAGAGATATTATTTAACTGATAAATAGATAAATAGTAGGTAATTTTTGAAGGATAAATGGTAGATATTATTTTATTGACGAATTTATGAAATTTAATTTGATAGACATGTAGTAGATATTATTTAATTGGCAAATTTAGGAAATTTAATAGGAAAATAGTAGATGTTATTTAATTGATGTATTTATAAATTTAATTTAATAGACGAATAGTAGATATTATTTAATTGATAAATTTATGACATTTAATTTAATAGATAAATAGTAGATATTATTTAATTGACAAATTTGTGAAATTTAATTTAATAAACGAATAGTAGAGAGATATTATTTGATAAATTTATGAAAAACTTTTAACAGACAAATAGTAGATATTATTTTTCATGAACATATTTATGAAATTTAATTTAATAGACAAATTAGTAGATATTACTGAATATATTTATGAAATTTAACTTCATACATGAAATGAAGATTATTGACAATTTTATGAAATTTTGATATATTAGATGCAGTTTCTTTCCAAACAATATTAAAAATTCCAAGAAATCATTTTTAAATGAAATAATTGAAAATAATATGCTGCAGCCAACTAAAATCATGTTGAAATAGAATAATTTCCGACAAAATAAAGTTGATTTTACTCACGGGGGGAGTGTAATAAAATACAGTTATACTAGCATTTAGTTTTTTAAAAAAGCAGGAAAAATATATTTTATGAAAAAAACCACAAAGAACCAGTTTTTTTTTCGGAAAAAAGACGAAAAAATATTGGAATGCAGAAGTAACGCTCCTAACGATGAAAATGAAACTGCTCGCTAGTTGTATTTGTATTACGTTTTACGTTATTTATGTTCATTTTATTTTATATGTGATGATATTGTCTAAGTGTTACAAGTTGCAACACTAAAATATTTTTATTGTTTATTTTATATTAACATTTTATAACATTTTCTTATTTTTAATGTAAAAATAAATGATTGAAGTCAATTTACTCAATTTTTGTTTGTTTTGTTTCATTACACATGTTATAAGTTATAACTACCTATGTATTTTTATCTTTATCTAATCATTCTTAGGATAATAATAGTCCCTACGTCTGCAATAATAGTCCAGCCAGCATTAAACTAAATAATCTATAGGAAGAATATTTTTCCATATTTTTCCGGAAAAATTGTCGAAAACAGAAACCGAAAAAAAACCGTTTTTTCCATATTTTTCATGTTTTTTTCTGTCCTTTAGAACCCTAGATCGCACAGATTTCCCGAAGACTGTCAAAAAATTTCGAAGACTGTTAAAGCATTATCGAAGCGATAAGATGCGATGGAAGGAAATAAGTCTTAACTGACGTTTATCGGCGATATATAGCAATTAAATACGACTGCGCTTAACTATTTTTTTCCGCTTCGGAGGACAGCGTCATTTTCTAGCATTTTTATAACGAGCCTTTACGCAAACTAATATCACTCGTCGTCGGCCGTCATCTTTTATTTTTCTTATCAGCCGGGCTCTCTCGGACGCACGTATGACGGCGCATCTCGCATGCGATTGGCGGTACGTTGTTAACAGGTAATTTGTGGCACGATAATGACCATTCCGCCTGGTAGCCTTGAGTCGACGATCTTCGATGTCGCGTTACCAGGCTCGCGGTAATTCATGTAACATTTACAACGCGCGGCGGAGAAAGAGAAAAAAAGTCGAGGCCTCGACGTGGGCGGCGGCGCGAATCGGCGAAACTCTATTCCGGTTTGCTATCTGCGCGTATTAATTCTATAAATTTTTAGCCGTCTAATAAAGTCGACTATCCCGATGCGAAGTGATATTTTGAAGTTAGGAAAATAATAGCGCGAAAAAATTACAGTGTAATGTAAATACAGAGTATTTCATTTTAATGACGAATTTATGAAATTTTATTTGACAGACATATAGTAGATATTATTTAATTGACAAATTTAGGAAATTTAATAAGAAAATAGTAGATGTTATTTAATTGATGTATTATTAAATTTAATCTAATAGACGAATAGTAGATAGTATTTAATTGATAAATTTATGACATTTAATTTAATAGACAAATAGTAGATATTATTTAATTGACAAATTTATGAAATTTAATTTAATAAACGAATAGTAGAGAGATATTAAGTATTTGATAAATTTATGAAAAATTTAACAGACAAATATACTTTTTTTCTCATTGAGATTCTCGAGAACCGAGGCTTCGAAAAATGTTTTATACAAAAGTTGTAGGATTTCGAAGGATGTCTTGTCGCAAGCGTACGTTTTATTTTAGGTGAAGATACATATTTTTGAGATTTTGAGATCACGAGGTGTACTCTTGGGAAAAATCTTGAAAATCTGGTATTCTGAATTTTATTCTTGAAAAATCAGAGAATTTTTATGAAATTTTGTTGGGATTCAGGGAATTAAAAAAATTGCCTCTGATTATTTTATTCTTATTTAGCATTTAAAAAACATGTTAGACCTATATCTTTGCTATTTTTAAGTTTCTATTATTTTTATTGACGATCTATTTTTCTTATCAAGATCGTAGAAAATTGTGTGTTCAATTTTTTGGTAATATTTAAATATATTAAATATATATAAATGAGTATACTTTTTATTTATTTCATAAATAATTAAATAATAATTTAATAAACGAATAAATAGTAATTCAAATAAATTAATCCTGAAGACGTTTATAATAAATTATTTTTTATTCTATATTTTTATTTTATCTTTTTGCATATATTTGTAACGTTTAGATATGTGATATATTGCTTTGTCTAAGTAATTTTACAATTAATAAATCGATATTCAATGCTAAAAAAAGCTGCACTCTTGATAACTTTATAACTTCTTAAAGAAACTTATTTTAAAACGCTATATCCATTTTCTTATTTTATCTGGAATTTTAAACGAAAATAAATAATCCGAGAATTATCAAGAAATTTTTATATTTGAAATACCTTTTTTTACAAGACAATTTGGGTCAATTATATTTTTAAAAGAACCACCATTTTTTTACGTGAATTGATTGCTCGCAATATTTTTGGCGTAAAAATGATTGAAATGAAACAATCGAAAAATGAATCGAATTACAAGAGATATTTTATGCTTTGTCGTGACACATTTTGACAACAAATGAAATATCTCATAATGAGATAAATCAGTCGGTGTAAAAAAAACATATAGTTATTTAAAAATATGCATATTGCAAATTGCATTTTTTTAAATTAAAGAATATATTTTTTTACACAATTTTTTTTAAACATTTTGCCTCGAATTTCCGAGAAATCTCAATGAGAAAATTAAAATTGGCTCCCCTGAATATACCATTCTTGTTCTCCAGTTATTCAAAATTTTCCGAAGCGATCTTTCTCGCTCCCTGTAATAATTTTTATCGGTAATCCGAAAACAATGCAATCGCTCCAGAGACTCCGTTGCAGTCTCTCGTTTTCACCCGTTAGGAGAATAACGCATTAACGTTTTCCGATGGAACAGAGCGAGATAGAGAGAGAGAGAGAGAGAGAGAGAGCGAAAAAAAGAAGCGAGCGCGCCGGGGAATGCTGGGGTCTGAGAAACGTTTCCATTATCGCCCGGAAGAGGGACACGCGATATTCCTCCGCCCGGAAAGGCTGACGAAGACGTGAGGGAAAAGCGCGATTCGCCATAATAGCGCGCTCGCGAGTCGATAATAAGGGTTCGCTCGCTGGCGGCGTCCTTGAGTTAATGAGACCTCGCCGCGGCGTGCCAGCTGTGTCCCGACTTATGTCCATTCCCGTGTTTACGACATTCAGGAGCGCCTGGCATTATATACTTCAATTTTTTATATTCTCGGTCAGTAATTTTGAAAACAAATTCTGGATAATTTTTTCCAATAAAAAGTATTATAATCAGTGTAGTGCTTAGATTTTTTTTAAAACTAGTTATAAATAAAAATATGTAAATTCATCTTAGATAAGATGAAGATGATTTTGTTTTAAATATATCTAGATATATAATTTATATATATATAACAGAAAAGAATGAATAATTAATAAAAATCGATTTTTTTTCTAAAAATTCAGGTATAATTAGACAGAAAGAAAATTATTATTTAATTTGTTAAAAAGCTCAATTTACCATGATTCTCGAAACCATCGTAATTACTGAACAGCAATGCATGATACTGAAAAAGTTAAGCCAATTCTGGATGCACTCCGATTATTGTGCGTCGGGGAACCTCATCGGCGGTTTTTTATAAAA